>NC_087063.1:42345676-42500057 GCF_963678635.1 Symsagittifera roscoffensis | reverse complement strand
CCATGATGCATGGGGTGACCGATAAAACGGCAAGGTCCTCCCTGTTTTCATACGAATGAAGAATACTCTGGAAAATTTCTTCACATTCACTATGGGAACAGGTACAGTTGATGAAGTAGAAACCCAGGAAGAGGAGCAGGACGATGACGAACAAGATGATTTCGGATCTCAACTAAGCCTCAACAGTTGGACTCATGAAAATGGAGCACCCAACAACAGCGAGACTGGCTCTTCGGACCGATTTGGTGTGGTCAGGGGACAAAAAACAAGACCATAGATGGATCACAGCGGTCAAGAAAGTTTGTGACCATGACAAATTCGAAAGAGCAACCTGGAAAGAACTAGAACACAGGACCAAGTAACCAAGCAACGGAACCAGAAGCGGACTACGAAGAAACATTGAGACAGAGAGGTTAAATTTGAGTCTCGATTAGCACTAAACTGCCTGCCATCAAAAGGGTGATACCACCACTTGTGACGCCATTAGTGGAAGAAGGGGCATCAATCGGAAAGGCCTTGACCAGCATAGTGGACAGTATAGGAAAACAGAACGAACAGATGTCCGAAAGAATGAGTGAACTGGAGAAGGCATTCCACGTCGAGAGAGAAAGCCTGCGGGAAGAGATCAACCGCAGCAGACACGATTGAGAGACGATATGGAGAAGTTACTAAGTCAGCAAGAGCAGACTCTTGGGATTCTTGACACAAGAATAGACGCGATGATGGAAAAGCGCACTCAGGCTATCATGGATAGGTTGGATGGGCTCCTAGGGAATAGGAGTGGATCGAGGAATAGGGAGAACTCAATAGGGAGCCGAGAGTGGACTTCAATTAACAAGGTAACAGAAGAGGGACGTATGGATCCACGAGAGGTAAGGGCAGTTCATCCAGCTATGCCACAGGGGATAATAGGCCGAGGGGCTAAATATCAGAGGAGGTTCTACTGGCAACAGACCGACCTCAAACGAAAGACCGACGCAGGACGCAAATAAGACTGGGAGATGTGATTCCACAAACTGGAGTCATGCGAATCAAGGAAAAAAATATCGCAGCGACTCGAACAATAGGAAAATACGGAGCTTCTATCGGAGGGCAATGACGCTCAAATGGGGCATTCACGAGATGCAACGTCAATGGCTACAGCGTTTGAACCTCTGAACAGGTCCTTGAAACTTTCCTGACGAAGTTATTTTAGACCAGTGAACGCAGCGCGAGGACCAGGAGGGTATTTAAGAAACCAAGATGCTATAATGACGAATCTGACAGCTGTATAGATACCTGAATAGAAGTCATGCAACTGCATTTTGAGGAGGAAGACATGATAGAAAGGCAAGAATGCAGTGCGCTCACTAGCGAACTGGAAGGGGCATCCCTAAATTGCGTGATGGCCAAAAGCAATACCCGCGGGATACAGCTGAGAAGATCTTTGAAATCTTGTTTAATCGTTTTGGCTCAGTAGTACAAGGACGCCAAGCAATGATGCACTTCGAGAAACGGAGGCAACGTGAAGACGAAACGAAAGACAAGTTTTTAGATGATCTGGAAATGCTTAGTCATCCAGATGAGTCAAATAGCAGAATGAACCTACCAGTAGCCTCAAAGTTCATCAATGGTGTAAAGAACGATGAGCTTCGAGAATTGTTGGCAACGCACTACAATCCACTTTCAACTAATGCGCCTATAACAAAAGAATTGAGACTCAAATCTAAGGAATATCTTCTACTAAAGCCTTCATTGAGATCTGGCTGCTACAAAAAGAATTATGGCAATTTTAACAATGGACCAGCTAACCAAGGTAACAACTGGTACCAACCAAGGGACTACATGGACAAGAGACGCTCTTTTGCAAATTGCAGTTCGACGGATCAGCATGCCCGACCTACAAACAAGGCATGAAGGCTATAGACTTTAACCTCGAGGATGAAGATGCGTCAGAAGTCGATCATGAATATTTCATGAGATGATTAATTGCAAAATTCGGCCCCAGGTAATTCTTTTGTAATTTGGAGGATCATTTTAAATCAGGTTGTCCACAGTCATGAAGCATCCAAGGCATGAGGAAGCTTTATCGGAAGTGAAAGCCAGCAAGGCACGCATGTTGAGCGATGCGGAGACCCACATGAAAGAGAAACCGCAAGAGTTGGCTACAAAGAAAATGCAGGCAGTGAAAGCAGAAATGCGTGAGCTAGAACATGGGACCGCGGCAGACGATTTCAAGATCGACTATAAGGCAGCAGCGAGAGATACCTTAAACAGAGTTGAACAATATTTGTTGACAAAGGAGATGGAACAAAAAGGCAAACTCGAACTAGAAAATGAGAGAACTCAGGAGAAGTTAAACGCTTTTGAAGCATCGGGGGTGGGAAAACGAAAGCACCAAGCAGTTTGAGCATGAAACTAAATGTGATCTCCAGGCAGACGTTTGGCATGGTGCCATAAGGAAGCAAAAGACAGTCAAAACTCTCAGTGGCGGACATCAGGTTATCAGGAGCCTAAGTGAACCTTCAGAATTCACCTTAATGCATTTAGATACATGTGCGGATTATTTGAGACAGGTAGAGTCACGCACTGATTCAAGAGCTGTGCGAGCGTTGTTCAGTTCACGGTTGTGCGGTTGGCACTCGAATAAAGAAACTTCACGGGCACTTCGTGGATGTCTAGGGACCATATCAAATGATGCTGAATGTAGATGGGATCAGTATCTATGCTAGGACCTACGTCACAACCGACAGTGACCAAATAGGGCAGATCAATTTCGGTCAAGAAGAACTTAAAGTCCGTAGAATCGGCCATGACGTCATGATGGAGCAAGATGCGGTGCATATAGGATACGAAGCAGATGTGACTGCACGTCTGCTAGACACCAATTGAAAGAAAATAGTAGTAACATGACTTCTAGATACAGGAGCGATGGTTAGTGTTATGCCAGTGAAGACTTGGAAAAGAATGGGCTTCACGAGGGAATACTTAATTCCGACGAACCTAAGATTGGCAGCAGCCAACAGCAGAGCAATCTACGTAGCCGGAAGAACACCAATAACAGTCCTTCACATGGGAGGACGGGAACTTTTGATGAGTTTCCTGGTAGTAGAGAATCTGGATGACTCAGATCAGTTCATCTTGGGCCGCAAATTTGTCAGGAACTTCGATGTGATGATCGACCTAAACAATGAACTAATAAGGATTAGGAACCCGGACAGGAAGTATGTTAAGCGACCGGTAAACAGAATAATAACTGATGAGAATAAGTTGTCAATTTTTTTTAGACAGAAAAATAAAACTACAGCCGGGACAAGCAGTAGTAGCGGTTTTTAGGATGAGGAATTTAAAATCATTAAGCGATAGTAAATAAAATTGCTTGGTATTCAACCCAAACAGTCAAAGCTCAGTAATTTTATTGTAAATTAGTGTGAATATATTGTTGAATACACTGGACACCACGGTTATAGTCCAGCGTGGAAAGAAACTTGGCAACGCTTTGCCGATGAGGACCCACTATGAGGAAACACCAAACTTGAAGAGACATAATGTGAAACACTGTCCTAGCCATGCCATTAAAGATATGATTTTAAAGAGGAACACTGAATTGAAGTTTTTTTAGTAAGCTGTTTTCAATGAAATCCGAAAGTATGAAGGCTTGTCGAGCTGCTCCAATTTTCCGGAACGCCCCTCGTCGTATGAGTTAAAATCCGACAAACCGGTCTTTCGAACACTTGAAAGTTAAAATAGATGAGGGATATTTTGTATCTTTAAAGGCGGTTTTAAATTGGATTTTTTTTTTCAAAATTTAAGGCGGATATCGGTTGTTGCAATTTTGTCGAACACGAAATTGAGTTAGAAGAAGGCGCCATTCCCCACAGGGAAGGTGCAAGGCGCACAAATCGGAAGCATGCCGAGCGAAAATAGAAATGCTGCTCGAAAACGACATGATAGAACCCTCGAAGTCGCCTTGGGCTTGTGGGGTGGTCATGGCCAAAAAAAGGGGACAGTTTAGGTTTTGTTGCGACTTTCGTTACCTTAAGGCAGTGACAAAAAAAAGATGGCTAGCCGGTACCGCGGATAGATGAGAGCCTCTCAAAACTTGGCGACGCCAAGTTCTTCACTACACGGGATCTGGTTCCTGCCTTCTGGCAGGTCCCTCTACGAAAGAAGGACAGAGAAAAAACTGGATTCGCATGTGAATTGGGGTTGTACCAGTGGAGAAAGATATCCTTTGGCTTGTGCAACGCCACAGCGACCTTTCCAAGACTGATGGCTCAGGTTTTGACCAGAGTTACGAAGAAGTACGAGAATCTTGTGATATGCTACGTGGATGATGTGATCATAGCAACACCCACCTTGGCAGAACACATCGATAGACTCTATGAAGTCTTCAATTCCATGAAAAGAGCGGGCTTAAAATGCGAGGCTTCGAAATGTGAAATCCTTAGGGACCCAATCAGTTACCTGGGGAGAAGGGTAGACGCATTCTCGGGCTGGCTTGGCGTGAGGCAGGACCCGGAAGCAGTGGAAGCCGTGTTGACATGGAAGGCCCGAGAACGGACACACAGCTCTTGAGCTTCCTGGGATTTGCCAATTACTACCGTGAGCTCATAAAAAGATACACAGACAAGCTGTACCCCATGCAGCAACTGATGCGCAACAAAGGAAAGAAGTTCGAGTGGAACAAAAAAGCTCAAACAGCCTTCAAGAATATAAAGCGGGAACTGTGTGGTATATAAAACGGGAACAAAGAAGGGCATGTACGTTCTCAACACTGATGCTTCAGTAGTAGCCATCTCAGGAAAACTGCATCAGGAGCATGAATGGAATGGGAGAACAGTTCTCCGTTCCATTGCATATGGCAGTAAAGTATTGAGTGACATTGAACTAAAATTTGGTGCACCGAAGGCAGAAATGTTTGCAGTAGTCACAATCGTGGAAAAGTACCGCGCATAATTGGGGAGCGCTCCCTTCAAGTTACGCGTGGACAACAGAGCGTTATCCTGGATGAAGACATACTCGATGGACCAGAGCTATATTGGTTTGTGGATAGTCAGATTGGATGGCTACCACATGATAATCGAGCACAGGATGCGTGACAAACACAAAAAGGCTGACAGCCACAGCAAAAAGACTGAGTTTTACGAGAGACTAGAAGAAAAGCAAGCCAATCAGGCGGAGATCAGGGAAGGGTTCTCGTTTCTGGACAAGGAAAATTATGAAGCGCTTCCCTTGACAAGATGGTTGAACATGTCAGGACATCCAATTCCGGGACCCCCCTAATTACCGGTGGATGAGGCAGCAGAAATAAAGATCTTATCTAAAGAGGTTCTGGTGCCTTTGAATCTGTTGCTACGTTCGAACCTGGTCCAACAGGAACTCTCTCGTATGAATATAAACAGCCCCTCATTGCTGGATAAAACCGTGAAGGTCACATTACAACTGATGCTGATGCTGGGTCGATTGTTGGAGAGAGAAGTGACTAGAGATGACCCCGAATGGGCAGCAGCCACGGCATCGCTGACCATTAGTTAGAAAGTAGGGATCAAGCCATTAAGACGCCAACTCAAAGAAAACGAAAAGGGTTGTAGGACAGTAGCTCAGTAACTAGTATCCTCGATTCCTCAAAGCGTTTTGATGAAGACATCAAGCAAACAAAAAGAACAAGAGGTCGGATCACAGAGGAAGATTGTCATCTTTGAAGATCCCGATCAGAAATGGGGAGAAATTGAACAAAACCTGGAGCAAGAAAACCTGCCCGGGGAGAAAAACGTTAAAGAAAGTTGGCGAGTTAATGAACAAAACCCGGAACAAGAAAATTGGTCAGGGGATTCGGGTGTTAAAGGAAATGGCCGTGATGTGGAACAAGACCTGGAGGATAAAATTCTCTCCGAGGAGTTTAGATGGATGAGTAGAACGTACAAGTTGGAACCCGCTGTGAAGACGTGCTCCGTGGTAGACTCACCCGTTGACAACAACTCAGAATTGTCAGAACAACAACACAGGATCAGAATTGTCAGAATTGGCGATCCTCGCAATGCTAGTGGAGACTCGATCAAGAGACTTGGACAGGGAAGTAGATCAAGACCCTGACAGTGATCGCTACCTGGTACCCAGTGAAAGAGTCTTTGACAACGTAGCAGATGATCTGAAAACAGTAGCGGTATCGAAACGTTCGATGAGCTTGTTACCGCAGAAGGAAGCAGCCAGGACTGACCTTCAACTGTTCAGACAAGAGACAGTGCCATTGGCGAAAGTTTGGTGCGTGAAGATGGAAGATGACGCATATCAGCCCGATGAGCTGAGTAGTCAACTGAGGCTCATGAAGACATACTTGAAGGCGAGATACAGACTCTCGGACCTACTAAGAGCGCAAAGAAATGACCGCATGGCGAGCAACTTGAAGAGGCGGATCGAGAATGGGGCAACAGATAAAGGTGATCTGGAAGATACAGTTATCGTATTCTGAGACAGTATTTTATGCAGAAGGAGGGAAGGTTATATCTGAACAACGACGGGATCGTGGCCTGTAGGAGGAGAGAAGAGGACAAAGTCCTGTACAAATGTAATGCAATAGTGTTGCCGCAACTCTATCAGACAGAACTTTTATTTAGGTCGCATGATCAATTGGGCCACCAGGGGATTGACAAAGTATACCAGAGGCTCGTGGAACCCTTTGAATGGCCCGGTATGAAGAAGGCACGTGAAAAGTGGGTAACAGCATGTCTGTCATGTCAACAAGTGAAGGATCCAAGGAAATTGCAATTTCCATTGCAGTCGATTGAGTCATCTGAACTCAACGAGGTGGTACAGATTTACCATCAGAAGATATGTATGACAGACAGTGACTACAATCAAATCCTGGTGATGATCCATCATTTATCGAAGTATGCAGTGCCGTGCATAACTGCCTCAGCAGAAAAGATATGCGACCATCTAATCAATACGTGGATAGCGAGGCACAAATGTCCAATGACGTTTCAATCGGACAATGCAGCAGGCTTCGTAGGAATACTTACTAAAGAGCTCATGAGACGTTCTCAAGTGGCTCAAGCTCATTCTACGACGTATCATCCCCAGACGAACGACTTAGTGGAGAGCCAAAATCGGACTCTGGTGTCGATGTTGAGGGTGTATTGTTCCAGATACATGAATGATTGGGACAGGCACCTGCCACAAGTGATGGGAGCTTATAACAGCACGCAACACTCCACCACGGGTATTAGTCCACACATGATGTTGACTGGACACGAAAAGTCTTTGCCTTTGGTTTTGTTTTACCCAGAGTATGAAGGAAAGAAATCATCACCATAGGTTTATGTAAAGGATGTGTTTATGTAAAGGATGTGGTTTATGTAAAGGCTAGCACAGGCAAGGTAGAGGAAAAGGTTTGAAAAGAAGGTAGCTGGTGCAAAAGCTTACTCAGTAGGAGACTACGTATGGGTATTTCAAAACGTTTTACCACCGAAGGGAACCAAGAAGCTCCTAGAGAAGTGGAGGGGACCGTTCATGATAACGAAGGTGCACCAGGAGGGATGCTTTTACCGACTGAGTACCGGCGGAGCCGCTCACTTTGCAAACATTAAGCCAAACAACCCATTACACAGAGGACTGGTGCATACCTGAAGACATGTCTGAGGGCGATTATCTGATGATGGACCCTGCCTGCGAGGTCAATGAAAAAGGCAACATGGAAAAGAATGATGAGAATGAAGCCCTAGAAGAAGAAGTAAATTCCCCACTGGACCTGGATCCCAATGAGATAATTAAAGCAGATGAAGAAACCTTACCCTACGCAAAAAAAGATTGGCAGGACCCCGAACAGAAAAAAGTTCCCAAAAACTTGTAACCAGATCTACCGTTTGCGATACAGACAGGAAAGAGTGACAAGACAAGACTCACGAAGAAGTACAACCCTTACGGAGATGACTTCGAAATGGACAGGATAGATCTGAAGAAGATAGTGGAAGAAGTAGTGGGTCTGGAGGAAATACCCGCGTCAGAGGACATAGACATAGTCGATGACCAAGACGAGGAGTGGATCGATGACCGGTCTAGACCCGATGAAGAATTCGATGACGAGCAACAGCAATGGTGCGAACAAGAATTGACGAGCCTGCGCGTCTTGGAGTGGCTGAACCGTAGTCCGTGAGAGCATGAAATACATAAAAAACGACAGGGAAAATCCTTCCTGGGCTGCCCACAAAGGGCAATTAATCATTCCTGCATCCAACCTCGATTTATTAACCGGTATACGACCGAAGGGGACATCGATGGATATTTTTGTCCGGGGAGTGGGGGTAGGACTTACCCACACTGAAAAACTATTAAAAGAAAAATTAAAAACAGCAAGAGAAACAGGTGACCTAGAAGCAGAATTAGAACCCTAAGAAACCGAAAATAGGGAGAGTAGTAGAGTCATTTTTTAATTTGTCAAATGATTACTCAATAAGCATAATACTAACAGATAGAGATTTTATACTTACAATTAGGACATGTGCGATAGCGATCACAGGGGACATGATTTTTAGGACAGCGTTAGCAGCAGATTTTAAGAGAGAATATAAAAATATAGATTTTCTGTGGAAGCAAATACCAGGAAAAGGAGGCGTAGTAGCGTTGTCTCCGGCGGCGTCACAGATACCGGGAAAGTATTTATGCTTCTTGGTGACGAGGGCGACGGAGAAGCGGCATGTGGACCCGGAGAACTTGGTCTTGTCCCTGACAACACTCAGAGACTTCCTTGTGGAAAGGGAGGTAAATGAACTCTCGTTTCCAGCATACGATCCGAACTGAGGGCAACTGCATCCACGGAAGCTCTATGCACTGATACACGTAATCTTTTCTGATACTAACATACAAGTGTATTTACATAAGAAATACTATTTGAGCATAGAGTGAGTGTAGGTTGAGTGTAGGACGTGTTAAGTTGTGTGTGATATGTTATGTGTTATGTTATTAGGACCTTGGGTATGGAAGGGTTAATGACCATGAATGACCGAACGATAATCTTGAGTATAGATGCAAAATTTGCACTGTCCGAATTGTTAGGTCGAATTCCAAAATTTTAGCAAAAAAGTGATTTTAATATATTTCAAGATCAAATTCTTTTATCTGACTGTTTTAAACAAGTTTTAACACAAATCTGGAGTAAGGTTGAATAAATGTGATACTCGTGGTGACCTCTTTTCTAGATCCTGATTGATCATTTAATTATTCGTCAGATTTCAATTGCACAAACTGATAATCAAACCGTATCCAACGAAATGGATAACTTCGGCTTGAACGAGCTGATGGACCTAGACGAGGCTTATATGGGAGCGTT
Organism: Symsagittifera roscoffensis; assembly: GCF_963678635.1. NCBI lineage: Eukaryota > Metazoa > Xenacoelomorpha > Acoela > Convolutidae > Symsagittifera > Symsagittifera roscoffensis. The sequence continues at coordinate 42,490,750 of NC_087063.1, read as the reverse complement.
GATAGTTGCGATCTATCGTCGGCTAATGGATCGAGACTTTGCTCTGGAGGACCCAGAGGTAGTCATTTTGCTGGACGCCTTGATAAACATCTTAGGGTACGACAACCGTCGGAACCGTCCCACGGAAGTCTTATTGATGGCCGCATATGAACAAAAGGGAGTACCTCACAAACATGAGGGTTATGAGGTGGAGAAAGGGGGCTCTCTCAGGAGGTGACTTGGCGAACGAGCATGGATTGGGAAATTCCAGGACCTACCAGCCAGGTGAGGTGCCTCTCCTGACCAAGCCTAGGTCTGGACTGAGAAGGATGCATCAGGAATTGAATAGCGACGCAGCATCGTCTAGTAAACAACTGAGAGCAGCTGTGCCATCGAAACGAGCGAGAGAAGAAGTGGACGTCCTGGCGAGAGAGAAGATGCAAGGTCTAAATGAAGCGAAAAAATGAACTGAAGCGAGTGACCAAAACCTTGCTCAGCGTTAAAGACGACAGAGACATGTAGAAGAGACTGTTCGAGGATTGCTATAAGAAGCAGGGCGAGGGGATAGAACGCTTGAAAGGAGAAGATACGGAGCGATCGGAGCGGCTGGCATTAACGACGGCAGCGGAGTGAACGATACCCGCAAGGGATGTACCTCATGAGCAGTTCCCGATGGAGCTTTTGACGCCTCGCGAGTTAAGCCAAACAACAGAGGTGCAAATTCAGAGAGAAGTCGGCAGAGTAACAATCCCGGACCCGAGTTACACCCTAGGTGAACCAGTCGTGTAGCGGACTCTGTAGAAGCTGGTGGAAACAGCTGGACGACTGGTGGCCAACAGGAGTGTGCCAAGTTCCAGGGTGACTGCACCCTATGGAACGGTTGACGATACAGGCAGAGTGCAGCTCTCTTCGGCAGTAATAAAGAAATTAACAGACGAAATCGAAATTAACAGAGATCTCAAGAGTGCTTGACAGGAAGATAAGAGAAATGCCTACGAAGAAAGTGTCCCATGTATTTGACGTGGAGAAGAACGGTCAGATTAAGAGAAACTTAACAGGAGTTCCGGATACGGACATATGAGCATGATTCAAGCGATCGACGTGGAGTCCAGCAAGAAACATGCAGCAACCGCCGCTCGGGACGTCACATTGGATATTGGGTGATAGTCTGGTGAGAGTTCTCCAGAAATTAAGAAACTCATGGATTACTACGGTGATGGCCTTTGGAGGCGCGACAGTAGCCCAATTATATCGGATGGTGGATTTGATGAACCCAGGAAGAATCCCAGACATAATGATTTTGAATAGGCACGAACAATGTGTCCAGGATTTCGGATGAGGAAGAAGCACAATGAGAATCACTGATGGTATGTCTATTCACCACGATATGGCAGAAGTTTCAGTGCGCGGTACTGACCGTTTGCACTGTACCGATGAGCACGATAACGCTATCGATGATAGGAAGAAGACACAATGAAATGGTCATCAGATGGATTATCATCGTGCAAAATCTGGCGAGTCGCAATGCTGGACGAATGATCCTGATGGATTTAGAATATGAGCTGAGAGCTATGGATCAGGCCAGATTCACGACTGATGGAATACATTTTGACTGTATAGAGGGACAAGCATGGGTGAATCGTGTCTTCCAGGAGCAATTAAATGTATTGGAGGTCGAATGCTTTGGAACAGTAGTGCTGAGAAGGGAAGAAACCACGAATGAACCGGCGCTATCAACCTTCGTGCCTCCTAATCTACAGGCATGTCTGGGATTTTTCCCAGCACTACCCCAGGTGCCGCAGAGGTCCAGCGAGCCGGGGCGGAGGACGGACGTATTAGACTGACTGGGCGAAGCGCCAGTAAGGAGGACCCTTTGTCCGTGACGGAGATTAGGGCCTGTCAACTCAACAGTGGACACGACCTCAGGCACCTCGAGACCGGAAACGACGAGTACGAGCAGAGAGGAACGACGACCAGACAGCAGTTCTCTGATGTAGTCAAGACCCATACCTTCCCCCTGGCATGTCTATATACAAGACCTGATGAAGTTGAACCTTCAAACAATGAGATTTGCAGCCGATGCGATGAGGATGCTGAATGGGGCAAAGCTCTCCGTGAACGGACTATACTCGATTGTGGGAGTGGACTGGTTGATAGCAGCCGGAACCAACTTTAGCTCCAAAACGGCCCTACGATTCGCTGACCATCAATGACTGCCCTCAAATAACACAATGGGTCCAGTAAATGCCAGACCTTTGCAGGACGTAAGAATGAACCATGGCGAAGGAAACCGAGAAGAAAGGCCAAGAAGATTTCTGACGACGAGAGCACCAATAGGACAACATGTAAAGATGTTTAAACAAGTGCGGGCGCCTCCATCTCACGTGAAAGAAAGGGCTTATACGAAACAAGTAGCCCAAGAAGGTGACGTCGAGAGACATCACGAGCTGAAATTTCGAATGGACGAGACCATCTACGCGGCGTACGACAAGGTGGAGATGAGGAAAGCCATGATATTAGTAGTTGCGAGCTCGGACTTTTTGCCTACTTCTAAGTCCTTGATTTGGCCTGACGTGATAATGCTGGCGGCAACTGACCTATATTTGATGCAGTCTGTATCAATGGCAATCGGGGTCCAACGACAAACGGAAATGAACTCGGTAACAATAGTGTTCGCCGGCATTAACGATCACTTCATATTATGGGCTTCCTGAGCAGACTAAGGGAGCCTACAACGGCGGAAGAGGCAGTGTGGTCAGCAATAAAAGGTGTTCTAGAATCAATGGGCGAAATAATTGACGTGTTAAAAGAAAGAGCATTCATGTAAATAACACCAAAAGCTGTATTTGCGTTGTCTCCGGGATATGCACATCTCCCGGATGGATTGAAATTCGTGTACGCAAGGGTGGCACTGCTCTCAGAAGAGAAGTATGATGTGATCATATCTGCCCCGAATCGCGAAGTAGAGGCGAGAAACCTGAGACCACCTAGGTCACAATTATCGGCAGTATGGTCGGATATCTACGGAGGCCACGAGAGGGTTCAAAGACCATTTGTTACCCATCCTGGTTTTGGATGAAGTGTTGGGGTTGGAATTGTCCAACTTCAGCAGGCTGCTCAAATTAAAGGCAGGAATCCACGATAATCATCGAGTGATAGTGGCAAGTCCAACGGCTTGTGGTTCAGAGGAATGGAGATTGAAGAAGCAGGTTGAAGAAACAGAACTCCAAAGAGACGAAAGCTCACTTGGAAGCAATGGTTTTGCGTACGAAGCCAGCGGCCAACAAGTGGCTGCACTTGACTCCTAGAATAACCGCCTTGGGAATGGACGCTTTCGAGCGAGGCGCAGCGATGATTACGAAGAATGCAGAAGAAAAGTCGGTCGAATTTGTGAATAGGATGTGCCTTTCTTAAATTCTTAAAGCTTTCTGGATGCAAAATCTATGGTGAGAAGAAAGCTTCGACAGGACCGACAGCATGTTAGAAGAATTGGGAGCAGGATGGACCGCGTCCTTCCTGGCGAAAGTCTGCCCCTCACTCTCTCGATACCTGATAAGAGAGTTCTCTAAAGCGGTTACCGAGTTATCGATAGTAGTGATCCCAGCATTATTTGTGTCGTTCGGTGCAGAGAATGTTTGTGAAAGGACCAGTGGTACTGCTCACCGAGGGAGTACAGAACCTACGGCTGGACGGACTCTTGACGCTAATTGCGATCACATATGGGAACTTGTGAGGGCTGATGAACTTGAACCGTTACCCCGAGAAAATGAAAGAAAATTTGAAAAAGTTCAATATGAAAAGATTCACAGACTCCTGGACTAAAGTGAGAGACGTAAGGCACACTCTGATTCAGTATCTCCTGCAGCAGAATCGCTTCGGAACAGGAGAAGACAAAACGAATGAAAAGGAAGAAGATATGCGACGTCATGCAGGAGGCATGCCCCTATTGACTGACTTGAGCCTAGCTATGAGGACTGATCCCTTATCGCTAATCAGAGGAACCACGGAATTTGTGACAATGATACACGGTCCTGCGGTAACGTTCGCGGTCCCTGACGTGAAGGTGGAAGAAGCGTATAGAAGGTCGGTGCTGCACCTGAACCTCATTTGAGGGAGCGCATTCGATTGCTGTGAACAAAAGGTGTTACGTGAGTTGATGAGTGAGAATTTTCTGTTCGCGAAGATATCAGAGCCAGAGATGACAGCAGTAAGATTTGATGATCATTTCCGTGACCGAATAGGTGAAGTAGAGAGAGAGCACATTGAGGTGTTCCCGAAACTCCTGAATTGCGAGATGACAAGAATTCCTCTTTTAATGGCCTCGCACACGAAGTGAACGAAGAGACGAAAGGCTGGGGCGATTACAAGAAGCTGCCAGAAGAAATACCTGAGTTCACCTTGATCAGAAGAATGTTGCTCGGAGCAGACTCCCTAGTACAAACTCCCAGGTTAAGAGCCTTTGAAACGAATGAAAGGAGGATGGCGAAGTTCCCTGAAACGATTGACCCGTGCTTCGTGGGCAGAAATGCTGCCGTAATGCAATACACGCAGTTTGCATAACGGATGAATCAACGAGGAAACGAATGACTAATGCAGCCGCTCCAAAACCTAGAAAATTTGAGGAAGAGTGGGCAAAATTGGACTTGGCGCTAACGATCATAAGAGGCATGCGGACTTGCAAGAAGCCTTGCTAATCTTAATGAGCGTGAAACCGGAACTGGCAATAAGCTGGAAACTGTTGACTAGGACTGCACTAGCACCCTTCGGCCGTGAAGAAATCAAGATAAAGCACGGAGAAGAAGAAGACAAATCAGCTGGCAGGCTAGTCGTTTCAAAGTATTTAGACGTGGCCGAGTGATGAAACCATCATGGTGTCCGAGTCTTAACGCTGATTTGATATTGCGTGCAACACAGGACGTGCAGAGGTAATTGAATTCAGACTGTAACTTGCGTGACTTGAACATCATTTACAATTTGATGATGACAGCCTCTAAAAGCATTGGAGAAGACAAAGTAGAGTTGCCTGGCTGGGGACCAGAGGACTGGGTTAAACCTGGTAGCTGTGCGGCGGAAATTTGCGGATTGGAGGGTCATATCTGTGGAGGTCTAGATTGTATAAAGACTCTGGAGAAACAACACAAACAATTAACGATATTGTTTGGGAACATTGTGATGAAAGCAAAAACGGAAACGGAATTGATTGCAGATTGCCATGGAGGAACCGAGGTGAATCTAGTGACTGCACTAGGATTCTTCAGCATGTTTGGTTCTTAAGAGTCACTATTGATTCTAGAACAAAAGCATGAGATGGTCACGACCATCAGTGTAGATGTGTTTCCCGGAGTTTTCGAGCAAAAGTAAATTGGAAAGTGGAGAGAAGCAATCGAGGCGGAAATGAACATCCGGTTCCGGCACAGTGGAACTTATCGTAGACCGACGGGAGCGCGATATTTAGTGGGATCGTCATTAGCGCCAATGTGCAAAAGCAGATACCCAGTGCATTTCGTAGCGGTAGAAGTGAAAAGTACGAGGATGATCGTGGACCAAGACTTTTCAGTACCGCAATGCGTAAGACTTGCAAAAATGTCAGAAAAATTTTACGAGTTATTGTGCAAATGCTCTCAGCAGTTCCAGACTGAACCAAAGAAGAATTAGAATCGATACTGGGAAAGAAGTTCATTGGATACGCCAGTGGGAACTTCAGTGACTTTGAAAGACAGAAGCAGAAATGGTCAACAGTGACAGATTACAATGCAGTAGATGAGAATGATGAATTTCACAGAATGATGATGGAAGTGGAACCACTACTGGAAGCGTCGGTAAAGCGTAATTGGAAGAGCATCATGCTGACACATGATGTTTTCCCCTGCCATTGCTTGATAAAAACATGGTGGTATCCCGGGCGCAGTAATCTGGTGTTGATCTGGGACTGTGGAGAGCTGCTCTCCATGGGTTTACCAGATTCATCACAGCCCGAAACGGAATAGTGATAGTGGAAGTTATTATGTCGATACGGTGGCTTAAAGCTCATGTAAAAGAGAACAATCGACAAGAAATGCCTACGAAAGGGCGATTGCAAGAATTGGATTGTCTAAAAGATTTAGATCTTTTTGAGACAACGTGCAAAATCCTGAACATCCCGATAGAAGTGAAAAAGATATGTGCCAGAAGACGACTGATGCCATGGTTTAGAGCCAAAATGACTGCATGGTTGTACGAATATGCTAAGAAGCATATGTCGAAGCACAACAGAGTGTACACTGCGTGTCAGCTGGACATTGGAGCAGGAGCTTTCAAGCGAGTTTTTGTAACTAATCGGAATGCAGTGACCACCGCAGTGAAAAGAACGTCCAGAGCAAGTAAGTGTGACGGGAGAGAAAGAGAAGAAATGTTGAAGGAAGACCTGGAGAGAAACCTGACGTTATGCCTTCACAAAAGCTTCTGAAGAAATAGGGAAACTAACGTAGATCCTCTACAAAGAAATAGAAGAAGAGCAGAAGTGTTGGAGGACTGTCTCCAACAGCGTCAGAATAGCTACCGACGTGTAGCAAGACACTGAGACTTAAAGTGCGTAGTCAATGTCGCAGGAGGAGGAGATGGAACATTGACAGATAGCCGAAAAACAAGATGAAAAAGAAGAAAAGTTAGAAGAATTTAGAAGTATTAGAACTTCTAAACAATGAAAACAGAGAGTGAACAAAAAAAAGAAGCAACGAAGGAGAAGATGTCAAAATTCAGAATTGTTTATGTGAGAAACAAAGCAACTAAGTTTGCAATTGAAGATGAAGAGAAAACATTTAATTGAATTTTGAAGATTAAAGTATTTGTTGCATTTATAAATTTGCATTGTGATTTTAGTTAGTGGCTTTAGAGACACTTACTATTTAAATAGAAAGGCTTGAGTGGAGAGCATAATAAATATTCCAGGTTGCATGGTTGTTTTTAATCAACTAAGACGACTGATCACTTTGTGGCGATATGAAAGGCTTGGCTAATCTCTTGGAGATGGAGATTATTTCCTCGTTCCTTCTAACCACCGAGTTCCTTAGTTTTAAAATTCAGGACCAATAACAACTAAACTTTCGAAAGGAAGAATCTTAGTACTATAATTTTAGTTGGTTGGTTGGCAGGACCGTCCTGCGTCCCAACACTTTTAAAACCTAGAAAAAAAGTTTCAAATCGGGACATAGACGTTGGATGTCAGAAATAATTTTTTGATTTGTCTTTAGTCATATCCTCAAAAGTGCAGATTAGTGGAGGAATTTGGAAGGCTATAACAATGCCATTTGTATTTTGCAGTGAGTTGATACGATGTGGATAAAAATGATTTCACGCATTTTGTGAAATCTATTCGATGGCACTGTACCATTTTGATGAAGAATACGAGACTCAATGAGAACATTGACCGGGCTGTTCTGGGAGTATGTGACATTCGATTAGACTGAACAAAAAAGCAAAGTCGAATTCGAAATTTTGTTGTAACATCGGAGTGGGAAGATTAACTGTTATAAAGAATTAGAGGTCTTAATCGTTCATTTTGACGAACGCCGAAGGGTTAATTTGGAGTTTCATGTTAGTTTTTGAAAATTATTTCAAAAAGAAAGACACGTGACAACGTCGAAATTTTGCACCAACTGAAACGGCGAACACACAACACCAGTATTCTCGACGAGATCAACATATAAATTAGATAGAGAAGAATCAAACAAAAAAGACGAACAATAAGAAGATTATTGTGACCCACAACCATTCCGAGTTGTAAGGATTGTGCCGCTACAATCGTTACAACGCAAATCCCGAGAAAAAGGAAGGGTGTTGGGACGGCGTGTCTAGCCTTCCTGAAAAAGTAAGGATGTTTTTTCCCCGGGTTCCAGAATCCGGAGGGGTCTCGGGAGGAGAACCAAAACTGTATTTTATAAACTTTTAGCTTTCTAGAGATGTCCTGAATTGAATTAACAACATCCAAATTCGTTTTCAGATCATGAGAACCAAGGAGCTGATGGAAAGGGTTGATCAATCTTCGATGGAGATGATGATTCTTATCTACTGAACAAAAACAATCGTAATATTATAAATAAGTAATAGCCCTGTTTTTAGGAGTGACCTCATGGTCTGGGGATTTTGAGACCCAGTCATGAGCTCAATATTTGCATATAATTAAATTAATTAGAGCGTTCTGATCGGAGCCGGAAACAGTAACGTTTTTGTCGACCCGATGTTAGAAAGACCACCAAAAGAACTAGCTTTGGCAAAGACGGCGAAAAGCATGTTGAGCTGTGTTTAGACGCTAGCCAACCGTCTTAGAATCTAGCTTTATTTTCCGTCGATATGTACTTCCGGGCGAATGTTACAGTAATTCTTTAACCTTCTTTTTTTAACCATGTGACCCATCTTTCCATATCTAGAACCTTCCGAGGATTTTGACTGGATACTACTACCACTACTACTACTACTACTACTACTACTACTACTACTACTACTTCTACTACTACTACCACTAGTACTACTACTACTACTACTACTACTACTACTACTACTACGAGTACTACTACTACTATTACCGATAGTCCATGTGTTAAAAAGATCTATATCTCTTTGAATGTCAAAATGCGTTGAGTTGGCATACAATTTGATGTCGTCGACGAACAAATAACAGTCAGAAGTTGAAAGAGCATTTGGCATGTCATTAATGAAGAAAACAAACAATAGTGGCCCTAAGAGGCTGCCTTGCGGCATTCCACTAGTAACATAACCTGTCGAAGAAGATGTATTTTCAATCATTACAATTTGAGTACGATCACTCAGATACGAAGAGAAAAGCTCAAGAAACGTGTAATCAAATCCAAACTTAGCCAGTTTGCCTCGTAGAATATGATGAGGTACTTGATCAAAAGCTTTGAAAAAATCGAAGTATTTTGAAAGACTTTCAAGATTCGTCTCATTATTTGAATCAGTTTTGTCAAGATATTCAAGAAGTTGGGTAATGTTTGATCGTTTTGTCAGGAAACTACGCTGAACGGAAGTAATGTTTGGTCTCACTCGAGGATATATAAAAATAAAAAGCATTGACTCCAGAATAAGCTATAATTGAGGTAAGATGCTGATAGGGTGGTAATTTTCATTATTTTCTGGATTTTTAGTTCTTAAGATGGGTGTTATGTAAGCTCATTTCCAAAGTGTAGGCCATTTTTGGGTATTTAGGACCTTAACAAAAAGCTGAACGACAAGTGGCGCGATAATGATGCTGCAGTTGCTGAGAACAAAATTTGGAAGGTTGTCGTTGGTTAAACAAGTTGTTGAAGCTGAGGCGAGTGACGTTTCAACTTGAACAACACTTTTTTGAAGCATGTTTAATAGAATTGAAGGGTTGTCATTTGAATATAGAGCAGAATTTCATCTTGGTAGGAACAGAGAACAGAAGTAATCATTCATAAGATTGGCTATTTCCAAAGAATTGGTAGTTTTTTTGTCTTTCCAGTTCATTTGATTTGATAGTCGTTTTCTAGTAAATGAGCGCAGAAATTTAAAAAAGTCACGAGTCGAATTCGGAGATAATGATTCAAATAAACATGTTTTATCGAGTTCAACTGATTGATCAATATTGTAGTGTAATGACGAGAGACGTAGATTGTTATTGTTACGTCTTGAAGCTGTTCGATGTTTGTTAAGAAGATGAACAGTGTGGGACGAAAAAAATAAGGAATTTGTTGCCGCCTTTTGGTCTTTTTACCAAACGCAAAGTTTATAACTGCCATACTTTCAAAATACCAATGACGTACATAATCTTCGATACTTAATGAGCCAAAACTCGAGTTTTGAGTAAAAATAAGATTATCAAAGCATTGGCTGATATTTTCATTGAAAACTGAACAAGAGAATGAGGCTTTCGAAAATTGGGAGCTTAAATTTTGCCCAGCGGTGCTCAGTGTATTGTATTGTTTGGGTATTGTAAAGAAAGCAAACAAGGGAAAGTGGTCTGAATACAATTTATTACCGTAAATGTTCTTTGCCTTTTTGGATACTCCTGACCAGGGATATAAAAAATATATTGTATTGATAATTAATTGCAATTTTTCTGACGATCTTGAAAAAATATGAAGTCAGCCCCATGAGAAAAAGGAGTAAGTGACTTCCGCATTTTAATTGCTGCTTATTAAGTATGCAAGCAATTGGAAAATTTCAACGGCGAGTAGACAGACTGCTTCGAGGGCTATTGCGTTAAATACAAATTGGGCAAGCCATGAAACATTTAAATATATTTTTATATTCATTTTTCTCCTCAAAAAAATAAATATATTTATTTTTTTGAAAAAATATATTTAAATATATTTTTTTACATCCCTGCTCCTGGCGTAACTGGAAAATTGAGTGTCGCGGAACCAGAGTGATTTCCAGTCTGGATGTGCTTTCTCCATGTGAATAACTAAGTTGCCCTTTGTAGTGTCCTGTTTGTAAAAATTGGAACGCAAATTGCATTTGAAAGTTTTGTCACCAGCATTGGTGAAGAACAGTTCACACATCTGCTTGTTGGAAACCATGGCAACACACTGAAATCCAACGACAATAAGTACAATGACAACATTCAGCGGCCAGCTAATCGGATTAGTGTATGTTTACTCAGTAAATAGTGTATGTTTACGCAGTAAATATGTTTACACAGTAAATACTCAGTAAACAAAACTGCACAGCTCGGTTTCCATAATTGCACAATGATGGATTGATATGGAATATTTTTTTCATAAATTATTGCCCTAATAATATAAGCGCCCTCCAATTATTGTATGGTATGGTATGGCCATAATGGCCCTAAACAATTATTGTTTTTTTGATCCCTGAGCGTACCCACGGAGCCGCATTCCGGGACAACCGAAAAAACTAAAAACCTCCGGTTTTATTCAAATTAAATCAGAAAACTGTTCACTAAATTGAGGCGCATTTTGATTGGACAAAACATTTGGCAGCCTGTTATTGCTAACAAAATTCCGAACATTTTTAAGAGATTTGATTGGCTAATACTTTTACTCTCATTGAATTAGATTTAATTAACAGCAAAAACCCGACTACTACAGGGATTTGACCCCTTCAACAACCAAAGCAGAGAAATTTCTCGAGGGGGGATTTTCAAAAAAGGGATTCGACCCCCCCTAAATCCGCTACAGAACCAAAGCAGGGGCGGATTTAGGTGGGAGGGGGTTTTGGCGGACGCTTTTCTGGGATTCGACCCCCTGCCGACCCGAAGGTGTCGCCCCCCCCCCCTTTGGTACTTTTAAAAAATCCATTTTTGGTCGACCCACCCCAAAATTTTTCTAAAGGCGCCTTTGGCGCCAATATATTTATCAAAATTTTCCAAAAAGTGCCTAAAAATGCCTTTTTGGACTGTTTTTTCAAAATTTTGCCTGCAGCGCAGAAAATTCGGCAGAACTGAGACTAAAGCGTGCTTAGGGAGAGCTCGAAAAATCAATTCGGTTGACCTAAAATAAAGATTTTTTTGAAAATCAGCCCCCGTCGAGAAAATCCTAGATCCGCCCCTGAACCAAAGGTTCCCTCTTCGGTATGTTTCATGTATCCATTTTCAGATAAACCCTGAATTTTTTCAATATATGCTAATTTCAAATGGGAACACGCGCCTGCATTAACATTATAATCATTTTTAATTTCGGTTGGGGGCCCTTAATAGTTTTTGTTTGTCGGGAGGGGGGAATGGTGGGGTAAATTTGCGTAGGAGTTATGGGTAATTGGGAGGAGGGGAAGGGAGTGGGAAGGAAGAATGAACGGACTAAGCGCGTGTGTGTGTGTGTGTGGGGGGGGGGGAGGGGGGTATGGGTGGAGGTGGGGGGTAGAGAAAAAGGGTATTCGAAATAAGAAAACAATGTTTTTAAGTTAGTTTGTAGGATCTCTTCAGTATTCCCTCCTATGGTACCTAGTAACGAATCTCCCCCCCCCCCCATTAAGAATCGTGTAAGGGGGGTAGAAGGGAGGGGGTAATTGATAAGTAGATCCAAAGTTTCGGCTATCCGGGAACGAATTTATTTTTAAGCTATCCGGGAACGAATTTATTTTTCGGCTATCCGGGAACGAATTTATTTTTCGGCTATCCGGGTAATCGGCCCCGTGACACGCCACCATGCAGATTTAATAGGGGGGTTGTAAACAAGAAGAAAGACATGATTACGATATCCGGAATAAATTGATAAACCAATGCAATAGTCTGCATTGTAAGAAAGAATGGTGTAGTTTGTTACAAAGCTTTTCCTAAGGACGATGAGAACCCCTCCGTTGTCTCCACAAGCACAAGCAATAACAGAATAAAGACAGTTTTATGGAAAAATTTCGTAGATTGTGATGAAGGTTCTCCTGACTGTAACCTCGGTTACTATGATACTGTCGACCTTCTGATTAATTGAAAAAAAGTTAAACAGTTGATTCTTTGTAACATTCGCCCGGAAGATACATATCGACGGAAGACAAAACTAAGTCTTAAGACGACTGGCTAACGTCTAAACAGAGCTTTGCATGCTTTTCACCGTCTCTACCAAGCCAGTACTTTTCGGTGGTCTTTCTAACATCGGGTCGACAAAAACGTTACTGCTTTCGGCTTCGGTCAAAACACTCAAATTAACTAGATTACATGCAGAAATAGTGAGCTCATGGCTGGGTCTCAGTATCCCCAGACCACGAGGTCACTCCTAAAAACAGGGCTACTACTTATTATATTACTATTGTTTTTGTTCAGTAGATAAAAATCATCATCTCCATCGAAGATGGATCAACCCTTTCCCCCAACTCCTAGCTTCTCATCCTTATCAAAATGAATCTAGATGTTAATTAAATTCAAGTCAGGACATGACAAGAAGCTAAAAGTCTATATAACAGGCTAAAAGTTTCAGTCCCGAAACCCTTCCGGATTCTTGAATCCACTGAATCAAGCTCGCTAATCTTGATTTCTTCTTAACCCGGAAGGCTGTCCTCCACCCTTCACCGTTGTTCGCAACGGCCTTGCAACTATTGTAGCGGCACAATAGTTGCAACTCGGAGTGTTCACTGCTATTCCTGCAACTCGTTGTCGTTTTCCAATCTCGATTTCGTAGTTGTTCTGTTTTTCTTTCTTGTTTCAGCCAAAATGGCCTTTTCTGACGTTTCTCAGAAATATGACGTCATAATTCGAATTTTTGAAATTTTAAAATACCAGAATATTCCAGCCCTCACCGTTTGGCCAATCGTTCCAATAACGTTCTTAGTTCTTAATAATCATCAATCCGGAAGGCTCGCTGCTAAAAATTTGAACTCTGCAGAGATTGCATTTTTCACATTCTGATCGAATGTCACATACTCCCCGGACAGTCCGGTCAATGTCCTCATTGAATCACGCAATGTTCGTAAAATGGTTACAGTGTCATCGAACAGAATTTACAAAATGCACGAAATTACTTTTATCCACGTCACATCGACTCACTGCAGAATACAAATGGCATCATACTACATCACTATAGCCTTCAAACTCTCTCATTAATCTGCACATTGAGGATATGACTTAAGATAAAACATATTTTCTGACTTCCAATGTCAATGTCCCGATTAAAACTTTTTCTCTTAGATTTAAAAGGTGTTGGCTTGCAGGACAGTCCTGCCAACCAACAAGCTAAAATTATCCTACTACGCTTTTCCCTTCGGAAATCTTGCTTGTTATTGTCCTGAATACTAAAACTAAGAAACTCTGTGGTTAGAAAGAACAATGAAACAATCTCCCTCTTCGAGAGATTACTCAAGCCTTCCATGTCACCACAAAGTGATCAGTTCTCCTAGCTGGTTAAAAACAGCCATGCAGGCTGGAATATTTAAATATACTCCTTCACTTAAGCCTTCCTAAATAAATAGTAAGTGAGTGTCTCTAAAGCCACTTCAACTAAAATCAAAATGCAAATCTATAATTGCAACAATTTCAAAACTCAACTTAATGTTTCAGTTTTCAATTACAACTTGGTTGCTTGGTTTCTCACTTGAGTTTTTCACACACATAAACAATTCTGAGTTTTAACTTTTCTTCATCACTCCTTTGTTTTCTTCTTTTTTCGTCGTTTAGAAGTTCTAAAACCTCTAAATTCTTCTAATTTCATCTCTTTTTTCATCTTGTCTTTCGGTCATCCGTCAATGTTCCATCTCTTCCTCCAGTGATACTGACTCTGCACTCTCAGTTTCCGTATCTTGTAACACGTCGTTAGCTATCCTGACGCTGCTGGAAGCCGTCCTCCAACACTTCTGCTCTTCCACCCTCTGTTTACAACAAGGTAGGGGATCCACGTTAGATTCTCTGTTCCTGCAGAAGCTGTTGTGGAGACGTTTCTCTCCAAATCTTCTTTCAGCATCTCTGCCTTCTCCTTTCCACTACGTTCACTCGTCCTGGAAATTCTTTTCACAGCGGTGGTCACTGCATTCCGATGAGTCACGAGAGCTCGCTTGAAAGCTCCTGCCCCAATGTCCAGCTGATATTCACTGTACACCCTGCCATGCTTCGACATATGCTTTTTCGCCTACTCGTACAACCATGCAGTCATGTTAGCTCTGAACCATGGCATCAATCGTTTTCTTGCCCATATCTTCTTCACTTCCATCGGAATGTTTAGAACTTTGCACATTGTCTCAAAAAGATCTAAATCTTTTAGACAATCTAATTTCCGCAACTGTTCTCTCGTCGGTGCCTCCTGTCTGTTATTTTCTCTCACATGAGCTTCCAGCCATCGTATCGCCATCATAACTCCCACTATCACTATCGGTACGGGCTGTGATGAATCTGGTAAGCCCATGGAGAGCAGCTCTCCAGAGTCCCAGCTCAACATCAGATTACTACGCTTGGGATACCACCAGGTCTGCAGCAAGCAGTGGCAAGGAAACTCGTCATGCGTCAACATGATGCTCCTCCAATTACGTTTTCCCGAAGCTTCCAGCAATGGTTCCACTTCCATCATCACTCGGTGGACTTCATCATTCTCATCTACTGCATTGTAATCTGTGACAGTTGATCCTCTCTGTTTCTGTCTCTCAAAGTCACTGAAGTTCCCACTCACATATCCCATGAACTTCTTTCCTAGTACTGACTCCAATTCTTCTTTGGTCCTCTCCGGAACTGCTGAGAACATCTTACATAGTAACTCGTAAGACTTTTCAGACATTCTCGCCAATCTCACACACTTCGGCACTGAGAAGGCTTGATCCACGATCGTTCTTGTACTCTTCACGTCCACAGCCACGAAATGTACAGGATATCTGATCCTGCACATTGGAGCCAACATTGAACCCACCAAATATCGTGCTCCTGATGGTCTACACTGTGTCTGATGTTCATTTCTGTCTCGATTGCTTCCCTCCATTTCCCTATGTATTTCTGTTCAGTCTGCAGAACTCCTGGGAATACTTCTACACTGATGGCTGTGACCACCTCATGTTTCTGTTCCAGATTCAATAGTGACTCTAAAGAACCAAACATGCTGTAGAATCCTAGTGCAGTCACTAGATTCACATCGGTTCCTCCATGGCAATCTGCTATCAGTTCTGTTTCTGTTCTAGCTTTCATCACTACATTTCCAAACAATACCGCCAATTGCTTGTGTTGTTTCTCCAGGGTCCTCACACAGTCCAAACCTCCACAAACGTGACCCTCCAGTCCACAGACTTCCGCCAGACAGCTACCAGGTTTGACCCAGTCTTCTGGTCCCCAGCCAGGCAACTCCACTTTATCTTCTCCGTTGCTCTTAGAGGCTGTTATCATCACATTATATATGATGTTGAGGTCACGCAGGTTACAGTCTGCATTCAGTTCCCTCTGCACGTCTTGTGTCGCCCGTAATATTGAATCAGCGTTGGGACTAGGACACCATGATGGCCTCATCAATTCCCACACTGTCATCAAGCTCGTTCTCAGTAATTCATCTGAGAATCCCAACCCAAACTCCACTCTTTTGTCAGATTTTGGTACTGAAGGTGCAGTCACCTCTTCTTCCAAGACCAGTCCCAATTTGGCCTGTGGATTGTTAACGCTCTTAATCGTTACAATTCTGGACGTCCAGAATCTTAGCAACACCACCTGCTCATAATCGAAGAAGCAATCGCGTATGTCTTCACTCAGGAAAGGATTGTACGCGATCCCTATGATCCCGGATACGTAGCCATACGATTTCTTCTTGATCGGTCCACAGTATTCACTGGATTTCGGCAATGCTCCCATAGATTTTTTAGTGAGTCTCAGCTCCTTGATTGAGAATCTCCTGATTTCGTGTATCTTTTTCATGGGTTCCAACTCCTCAGGTTCTTTCATGTTCACCCTCATCGGTTTACTTCGCTGCATATCCAGCAGTGCTAGCAAGAATAAGGCTTTCGTTCGCTCATCGCCTTCCCTCAACATTTTAACACAAGTGCTTAATGCAGGTACTGAAATCTGCTCTATCAGGAATCGAATGAAACAGAGAGCGTCTCTCCGCTTCGCACACGCTACTGCTGCTCCCTCTTGGACTATCAGATCCCTCAGATTCGTCATAAGGAAAACCTTCTCTTCTTTTGACCTCTTCCTTTCTTCTGAATCATACTCTTCGCGAGTTAGTCCCATCATGCACCAGGCAAACCTCAGTTGTAACTCTGTTCTTACGTAAGGTACTGCCACGATAGCATGTATTCTTGGCGTAGTCCTCATTTCTTCTTCGAAATACTTCAACACTACTGCTTTCCATGGAAGGCTCACTAACTGCTCGATCGTTTCCGCCTGTATGTCAGACGACGCCAAAGTCCCGTGCGCCTTCTGCTTGAGGGTGGTGCCTTGCAACATCGTTTCCAGATAACCCTCCATGGCTTTTTTGTCTTCCAGGGCCATCACATACCCTCTAGCCGAGTTTCGGTATTCCAACATCTCCATGTATCCACCGGTGGGTTCATCTATCGACACAGTCTCCGACACTGTCAGTCGGTTGTATTCCACTGGTGTTAGTTGTCCTGCGACACGTCCCTTTCCATGATTCATGGGAGATGGCTTGAAGTCTTTCATTTTGCTCTCTCCACATTGGCTGAGTATTTCCATTTCTAAGGTTGCTCCAGTCAGAGTGCGGTCACTCCTTTTGGATTTATAACCGGTTGACTTTATCCCCGCCATGAGAATGGGTGGCACCATCGCTATATCAGTTAATATTCTATCTGTGCCAGACAATTGATAATCACCATGCCCCAAATCCATGACCTCCTCAACTCGTTTCCTTTTCGCTGAGTTACCAGCTTTCATCGATATTTCTGAATCCACCTTCGTCTTTTCAACTCTGCTCGGCATCACTCTGCTGCCTAACTTCATTTTCATTGCATTGATTTTATCAATCACCATTTTTGATCGCATCGTCCCTCTCCTGGTTCTTGACAGATACACCACCTCTCCTTCATGGTCCTGCGGTGTCATCTTGATGGGAGAATTCGCTTCACTCTCATCAGTGGCTGAGTCGATCAACAACTCACTCAGTCTCCCTTCACACTCATCAAGCTTGTCAAGCACTTCTCTCATCAAGGGTTGGTTGAGACCCGTTTTTAGAATAGACTGGGTCCCATAGCTTTGAACCACGGTCCAGACTTCTTCCATGAACGCCACTCTGTCCAGTTTGCATCCCGTCCTACTCTCGTGGTCTCGGTGATGTACTTCCCATTCTTCTTCGAACAGCGTTCCCAAGAAAGGTACTCTGGCTGAGGCCTCTATTCTTCTCCTCCGAGGTGATTCCATGAGGATTCTCTGGTCGTTATTTCTTGAATTGCCAGGAGAGCTGCTCTCCGGCAAATTCCGTTTCATTTCCATAAAGGCTGACGGAGGCTCCAGTGTCGAGATGCCTTCATCCGCTGGCTCAGTCGTTTCCAACGTGTCTGCATTATTCTCAAGATCACTGAAGATATTGAAATCCAGGCTGGATGTTCCTCCTGTCGATGCCCTGTCGTCTTCCCCACCAGCTTGATCTTGTTGCATGGGTTCTTCGGTTTGACGGCTTCCACACTGTCCGTCATTTCCTTCAGACTTATCCTTGTTCGAGCTCGATGGTCCTTGTTTGTCATTGTCGGCTTCTTCCTGGAATCTCGGTATGAGCAATGTACCGGCCGATTTATCTTCCTCTTCTCCATGGACCACTTTGATTTCTTCGCAGCCGAAGGGTGCTAGGAAAGTTCTCGTCTGCAATATTCCTCCCACTTTCATCTCCTTCTTCACACTGGTCAGGATTATTGAGGCTTCAGGCAATTCGGTCCTGCCTCTCATTCTCATCGGAGCTAAGCCTAATTCCTTCCATTCCTCATCAAATTTTCCAGGCTTGGGAGTCGCGGCGTTGCTTATTCGCCTTCTCGTCGCTTGATCCGTGTATGCAAATTGTGTGTACTGTAACACGGCGGCATTTCTCCCTACAAAGTATGGATCCATCGTTCCCACGAAATTCCCTACTCTCCTTTCATTGGCTTCGAATGCTCCCAATCTAGGAGTCTGTACCACGGAGACTGCTCCGAGCAACATCCTTCTTATCAGAGGGAATTCAGAGATTGCCTCCGGCAGCTTCTTGTAATCGCCCCAGTCCTTCGTCTCTTCTCTCACTTTGTGATATGCTGCAGTGAGACGAGGCACTCTGGTTATTTCACCATTCATTTTATCATAGGGTCTCAGATTCCAAAGCCTTGGAAACACCTCGATGTGTCCTCTTTCTACTTCTCCCATGCGATCACGGAAGTGGTCGTCAAAATTGATGACTGTCATCTCTGGCTCCGATATTTTCGCAAATAACAGATCTTCACTCATGAGCTCCCGTAATGTGTGCTGCTCACACCAGTTCAGTGTACTACCGTCCACTGCCGATATGAGGTTCAGGTGCAGCACCGACCTCCTATATGCTTCCACTTTAACGTCAGGGAATGCAAACGTGACTGCTGGTCCATAGATCACTGTCACGAACTCCGTGACTCCTCTGATCAGCGCCAAGGGATCGGTTCTCATAGCCAAGCTCAGATCAGTTAACAGTGGCATGCCTCCAACATGTCGTCTAACATCTTCCTCTCTTTCAATCGTCTCGTCTTCTCCCGTTCCAAAGCGATTTTGTTGTAAGAGATACTGGATAAGAGTGTGTCTCAGGTCTCTTATCTTGTTCCACGAGTCCGTGGATTTCTTCATATCCAAGTTCCTCACTCTCTCTTTCATCTGCTCTGGACAACGTGCCAGTTCCATTAGTCCTCCCAAATTTCCGTGAGTAATTGCAATCAATGTCAGAAGTCCGTCTAGCCGCAGGTTCTGAATTCCATCGGTGAGCAGCATCGCCGGTCCTTTCACGAAACTCTCCGCTCCGAATGTCACGAACAAGGCTATTAATTCCACTATCGACACTCTCACTACTGCTTGGAGGAATTCCTTTATCAAATAGTGCGAGACTTTCGGGTAAACTTTTGCCAAGAAGGACGCGGTCCATCCGGCTCCCAACCCTTCTAGCATGCTGTCTGTCCTTTCAAAGCCCTCCTGTCCTTTCACTGCCTGGGTCCAGAAGGTTTCCAGAGTAATCTGACACATTCTGTTCACAAACTCAGCGGTCTTTTCTCCGGCATTTTCCGCCAGGTTCACCTCCTTCAACAAGTAGGCATGCATCTTCGTGATCATCACGGGGCCTTGCTCAAAAGCATCTGCACCCAATGCCGCTACTCTAGGGTTCAGGTGTAGCCACTTGTTGGCTTCCGGCTTGGTTCTCAGAACCATCGCCTCCAGATGAGCTCTCGTCTCCAGTGAATTTTTCCTTCTTGTCTCTTCACCTGCCACTTCCATTGCTCGGAACCATAAGTCGTTGGACATTGCCGTGATCACTCGATGGTCGTCGTCTATTCCCGGTTTCAGTTTGAGTTGTCGACTGAAATTGGACAGTTGTAACCCCAGCACTTCGTCCAACACTAACATGTGTAGCGCGTGGTCCTTGAATCCTCTCATCGCGTTTGAGATATCTGACCATACTGCAGGCAGTTCAGACTTAAGTGGCCTCAGATTCTCCATCTCTATCAGGTGATTCGGAGCTGATATGATCACATCATATTTTCCTTCCGAGAGTAAGGCCACAATTGCACACACGAATTTCAGTCCATCCGGGAGATGTGCATATCCTGGAGACAACGCGAATACTACTCTCAATGCCACTTTATTGAATGACCCCTCCTTCGTCGCATCCACCACTTCACCCATCGACTCAAGGATGTCTTTTATCGCTGGCCATACAGCGTTCTCTGCTGTTGTAGGATCTCTGAGTCTGCTCAGAAAACCTCTACTGTGTAGATGGTCATTGATGCCAGCAAACACAATCGTAATTGCCCTTGTCCGTCTGCCTTTGTACCCCTATAGCCAAAGATACTGATTGCAGTAGGTCCAGGTCGACCGCTGCCAACATTATGACGTCCGGCCAAAACAAAGACTTGGAAGTGTACACAAACTCTGAATTCGCTACTACCATAATCTTGGCCTTCCTCATCTCTGCTTTGTCATAGGCGGCGAAGATGGTTTCATCTTTCTTTATCGCTGTCAATCCGCCATATCTCTGGGCATCACCATCTTGGTTCACTAGTTTTGGGTACACTCTTTCCTTCACATGACCAGGGGGTGTCGTCAGCTGCCTGAATATCTTCACGTGTTGTCCAATCGGCGCTCTCGTCGTCAGGAATCTTCCTGGTCTCTCTTCACGATTCCCTTCATCATGGTTCAACCTCACATCTTGCAACGGTCTCGCATTCAGTGGTCCCATCGTGTTGTTAGAGGGCAGTCTCTCCAAGTCAGCACATCTTAAGGCCGTCGTGGAGCTGAAATTTATGCTAGCGGCTATCAACCAGTCTACGCCGGTTATCGAGTACAATCTGCTGACGGATAGCATCGCTCCATTCAGCATCCTCCTTGCATCTTCGATGAAGCTTACTCTCTGAAGATCCAGCTTCATTAGTTCGTCTTTGTATATATGCCAGGGAGACGGTATGGATCTCGACCACATCAATGAGCCTCTGCTCGGTCTCTCCTCTCGACTGGTACTCGTCGTCTCCGATCTAGTGTCCGATCTAGATGTGCCTGCTGTCTCTTCGATTGGGTTGACATGTCCAGGTCCTATTCTTCTCCTAGGATGAATAGTCCTCCTCATCGGTGCTTCTCCCAATCGATCCTGTACGTCTGTTCTTCGACCTGGTTCGCTGGAGCTTTGTTGCCTGTAGTTCGTGACGGCCGGGACCGTACCCAAGCGTGTTTCCAAGCTAGGAGGCACAAAGGTGGTAATCACCGCGTCACTCACTGTTCCTTCTTCCTTCAGCACTCCTGTGTCAAAGAGTTCTGCTTCCAGCTCGTCCAACCGCTCTTGGAAGACTCGATTCAACCAAGCTTGTCCTTCAATACTATCGAAGTGGATGCCGTTTGTGGTCAGTCTGGCCTGATCCATGGCTCTCAACTCATGTTCGATGTCCATGAGGATCATTCTTCCGGCGTTTCGACTTGCTAGGTTCCTCAAGATGTTGTTCAACCTGACGACTCCCTCGTTGTGCCTTCTTCCTGATGCTGTCAGGCTTCTCGTATTCATTGGCACAGTGCAAACGGTCAGTACCGCGCAACTGAATTTCTGCCAGAGGGTCGTAAACAAACACACCATCATTGACTCCCATAGTGCTTCCTGCTCATCTGACCCTCTGGAGATGTCATTCGTCCCAACTAAGATCATCACATTGGGGATCCTCCCTGGATTCATCAGTTCCACCATTCGATATAATTGGGCTATCGTCGCTCCTCCAAAGGCCATCACCGTGGTGACCCACGAGGTCCTCAAATTTGACAGCACTCTGACCAAGCTGTCTCCCAGTATCAGATGAGATGTCCCGAGTGGTGGTTGCTGCAGGTTCACAGCTGGGCTCCAGGTAGCTCGATTGAAGCAGGCCCTCGGATCTGTCTCCGGAATTCCCGTGAAATTATATTTCAGTTGATTATTCTTCTGCACGTCTGTTATGCGAGACACTTTCTTCGCTGGCATCTTTCGTACTTTCCTCTCTGGGATTCTCGAGCTCCCCATGAGTGGTGTCACGTTACTTATCCCTTGTCTGATCACGGTCTGGGAGAGTTGTACTCTGCCCGTATCGTCAATCGTTCCATAGGGTGCAGTCACCCCGGAACCTGGTGCATTCTTGTTAGCGACCAGTCGTCCAGCTGTCTCTATCAGTTTCCTCACTGTCTGTTCTACGACGGGATCACCCAAGGTGTCGCTAGGATCCGGGATCGTTACTCGATTTGTCTCTGCTGGGAGCCGTGTCTCCGTTGTTTGACTCATTTCTCGAGGCGTCAAGAGCTCCATCGGGGACTGCCCACGAGGAATAACCCTTGCAGGTATCACTTTCTCCACGGCCGTTGTCAACGCCACCTGCTCCGATCGCTCTTTGTATTCCTGCCTCAAGCGCTCAATCTCTTGACCCTGCTTTTTGTTGCAGTCTTCAAACAACTTTCTCCACATGTCCCGATCTTCCTCCATCTGGCGCATGCTTCTGGTCATCTCGTCCAGCTCCTTCTTTGTACTTTTCAGCTCATCGTTCATCTCATCCAGATCTTGCATGGTTTGGTTCGTCTGAACCTTCTGTGCTACTTTCGCCCTTTTTGGTGGCACAGCTGCTCTCAGTGGTGGACCAGACGAGGTCGCTTCGCTGTTCATCTCCCGATGCATTCTCGTCAGCCCAGGTTTGGGCTTGGAGGGCATTGGCATCTCACCTGGTTGATAAGTCCTAGAACTTCCCAATCCAGGCTCATTCGCCAAGTCACTCCCTGAGAGAGCCCCGTTTCCCCACCTCATCACTCTCATGTTCGGGCGGTCTAGTACTCCTCTTTCTCCATATGCTGCCATCAACAGGACTTCCGTGGGGCGGTCCCCACGGTTGTCGTGCCCCAAGATGTTGATCAGGGCGGTCAGCAACATGACTACCTCTGGGTCCTCCAGAGCGAAGTCTCGATCGATCAGCCGACGATAGATCGCATCTATCATCGGTCCTACATATGCCTCTGCCAGGTCCATCATTTCATCCAAGTTGAAGTTGTCCATTCTGTTCTTTCAAGTTTGATTTGATTCGATTCGATATTTGACTCAAGTGAGTTATTAAATGATCAATCAGGATCTAGAAAAGAAGTCACAAATATCACAATTGTCTGTTTCACCTTAACATATATCGTTAAAATTTGCTTAAAAACAGTTAAGATAAAAAGATATTTATCCTAAAATTTTTAAAAATCAATTGGTTTCTAAAATTTTGGAATTCGACCCAAAATTGGACAGTCCAAACTTTGGATCTATTCCCAAGATCGTCATTTAGTTGTTCATGGTCACTAACCCCTACTTACCCATGATCTTAATAACCTAACACATAACATAACATAACATAACACACATATCACATATTACATACAACTTAGTCTTTGGCCTAACACTCTCTTGCACATCACTCAGCCTATACTTAAGTAATATTTCTTATGAAGATATAATTGTATGTTCGTATCAGAGAATATCACGTATACAAGCGCGTACAATTCCCGAGGATGCAGTCTTCCTCTATTTGGATTGTACACTGGAAGCGAGAGCTTCTTCACGTCCATTTCGACAAGGAAGTCCCTCAGCCTCGTCAAAGACAAGACTAGGTTCTCTGGGTCCACGTGCTGCTTCTCCGTCGCCCTCGTTACCAAGAAGCACAAGTATTTTCCCGGTATCTGCGACGCCGCCGGAGGTAAGGCTGCTACGCCCCCTATCCCTGGTCTTTGCTTCCAAAAGAATTCCACGTTTTTGTATTCTCTCTTAAAATCTTCCGCTAATGCTGTCCTAAATCTCATGTCTGCGGTGATTGCTATCGCACATGTTCTGTTTGTGAGTATGAAATCACTGTCTGTTAGTATTATGTTACTTGAATATTCATTTGGTAAGTTAAAATATGACTCAACTACCCTGCCTATGTCAGGTTTCTTAGGCTCTTCGCCTGTTTCTGCTTCTAAGTCTCCTGTTTCTCTTGCTATTCTTAATTTTTTTATTATCAAGTTTTCAGTGTGGGTAAGTCCTACCCCCAATCCCCGGACAAAAATATCCATCGACGTCCCCATCGATCGCATACCGGGTATCAAGTCAAGGTTAGAAGCTGGAATGAGTAGTCGTCCTTCCTGGGCAGCCCAGGAAGGATCATCTCGTTCGGTCTTGATGTATTTCATGCTTTCACGATCTACGTCTTGAATCGTGACACTGGTCTCCTCAGGATCCGAGGTCGTTTCATTCAGCCACTCTAAGACACGCAGGTTCGTCAAGTCTTGTTCGTAAGACTGCTGTTGCTCGTCGTCGAATTCTACCTCGATTTTTGACCAGTCGTCAACCCACTCATCGTCGTGATCATCGACTATGTCCATGTCTTGTGACACAGTTATTTCCTCTAGACCCACTACTTCCTCCACTATCTTCTTTAGATCTATCCTATCCACTACAAAGTCGTCACCGTAAGGATTGTATTTCTTTCTTGGTCTCATCCCGTCCTTCTGACGAGTCTGTATGGTGAACGGAAGATCCGGTTCC
This sequence comes from Symsagittifera roscoffensis, assembly GCF_963678635.1. Classification (NCBI taxonomy): domain Eukaryota; kingdom Metazoa; phylum Xenacoelomorpha; order Acoela; family Convolutidae; genus Symsagittifera; species Symsagittifera roscoffensis. The sequence continues at coordinate 42,466,196 of NC_087063.1, read as the reverse complement.
AAGTTCTTGGGAACCTCTATCTGTTCGGGATCCTGCCAATCTTCCTCTGCGTAGGGTAAGGTTTCATCGTCCGCTTCGATCTGTTCGTTTGAATCCAGGTCCAGCGGTGTATCCGTACCTTCCTCTACGACTTCGTTTCCATCGTTCTTCTCCCTGGTGCCTTTTTCATTGACCTCACAAGCAGGATCCATCATTAGATAATCCCCTTCTTCCATGTCTGCAGGTATACACCAGTCTTCTGTCGATGGATTGTGTGGCTTTATATTCTCGTAGTGGGCGGCTCGGCCAGTACTCAGTCTATAAAAGCGTCCCTCCTGATGCACCTCTGTAATCTTGAAGGGTCCCCTCCATTTTTTTAGGAGCTTTGTTGTCCCTTTCGGTGGTATAACGTTCTGGAATACCCATACGTAGTCTCCCACCGAGTAAGCCTTTGCACCAGCTGCTTTCTTGTCGAATCTTTTCCTCTGCCTTGCCTGTGCCTGCTGAGTATTTCGTCTACACAAATCGTTCAACTCCTGTTGGCGTCTGATCACATCCCTCACGTAGACCTGTGGGGACGTTTTCTTTCCCTCATATTCTGGGTAGAAGAAGGTTAAGGGTAAAGACTTTTCGTGTCCAGTTAGCATCATGTGTGGACTGACTCCAGTGGTGGAGTGTTGTGTGCTGTTATATGCTCCCATCACCTGTGGAAGGTATCTGTCCCAATCGGTCATGTACCTGGAACAATATACTCTCAGCATCGACACTAACGTCCTGTTCTGTCTTTCCACTAAGCCATTCGTCTGAGGGTGGTATGTCGTGGAGTGAGCCTGAGCGACCTGTGAGCGTCTCATAAGCTCTTTCGTAAGCTCTCCTACGAAAGCTGTTCCATTATCCGATTGAAACGTCATCGGACAACCATGTCTTGCTATCCACGTATTGATCAGGTGGTCGCATGTCTCTTCCGCCGAGGCAGTTATGCAGGGCACGGCCTCTGCATACTTCGTGAAATGATCTATCATGACCAGCAACTGATTATAACCATTGTCTGTCATGCATATCTTTTGGTGATCTATTTGCACCACCTCGTTGAATTCAGACGACTCGATCGATTGTAAAGGAAATCGCAACTTCCTTGGGTCCTTGACCTGTTGGCATGACAGACATGCTGTTACCCATTTCTCGCATGCCTTTTTCATCCCAGGCCACTCAAAGCGCTTCAGGATCCTCTGATATACTTTGTCGATCCCCTGATAGCCCATCTGATCATGTGACCTGAATAATAGTTCTGTCTGATAGAGTTGCGGTAATACTATCGCGTTATTTTTGTATAGGACTCTGTCTTCCTCTCTTCTTTTGCAAGCCACGATCCCGTCCTTGTTCAAATATAACCTCCCTTCCTTCTGCATGAAGTATTGTCTCAGGATGCGATAACTGTCCTCTTCGAGGTCCCCTTTATCCGGAGAACCATTTTCGATCCACCTTTTCAGGTTGCTTGTCATGCGATCATTTCTCTGCGCTCTTAGAAGGTCCGAGAGTCTGTATCTCGCCTTCAAGTATGTCTTCATGACCCTCATCTGACTATTCAGCTCGTTGGGCTGATGTGTGTCTTCTTCCATCTTAACGCACCAAATCTTCGCTAACGGTTGTGTCTCTTGTTCAAACGGCTGAAGATCAATCCTGACTACCTCTTTCTGCGGCAACAGGCTTATCGAACTTTTCGATACCGCTATCGTTTCTAAGTCATCCGCTGCGTTGTCAAAGACTCTTTCGCTTGGTATTAGGTAGCGATCACTGTCAGGATCCTGGTACACCTCTCTGTCCAGGTCCCTTGCCCGAGTTTCCACTAGTAGCGTGTGTATCGCTAGTTCTGACAGTTCCGATCCCGAGCTCGAATTCCTGTCTGAATAGGTGTCCATTCCTGAGCTTCCTGAATTATCCGCCGTCGAAGAGGTTGTGCTGGAGACTGCACGCTCCTCCAGATCATGTCTGTGCTTTCTTTGCATCCATCTGAACTCCCCTGACAAAACCTTTTGCTCTAGGTCCTGTTTCTCATCAGGAATTTCCTCGTCTATCTCAGACTCCCCGGACAAATTTCCTTGTCCCGGGTGTTGATCTTGTGATCGCTGGTTCTTCTCATCATCCGTCTCCCCGGACAAATATTCCTGCAGCAGATTTTGTTCTACCTCTTCACCCTCTTTATCCCGGTCCACAAAGGTGACGGTTTTCTTTCGCTTGCTGCTCCCCTGTTCTTTCTGTCCGTAAGATGTACTGGTTAAAATCTCTTGGGGTATTGAGGATACTAGTTGCTGAACTATTGTCCTACAATCCCTCTCGTTCTCTTCGTGTTGTCGTCTGGACGGCATGATCTTCACCTTCTCACTGACTGTTAGCGATGCCACTGCTGCTGTCCACTCGGGGTCATCTCTGGTCACTTCTCTTTCTAACAATCCACCCAGCATCCGCATCACTTGCGGTGTGACTTGCACCGTTTTATTCAATAATGAGATGCTGTTTATGTTCATGCGAGAGAGTTCTTGCTGGACCATGTTCGAGCGCAGCAACAGATCCAAGGGGACCGGGTGCTCCTTGGATAGGATCTTTATCTCGGCTGCTTCCTCTACAGGTAACTCAGGGTGCCCTGGAATTGGATGTCCAGACTTATCCTACCATCTCGTTAAGGGAAGCGCTTCATAAGTTTCTTTGTCCAGAAACGAGAATCCCTCCTTTATTTCCGCCTGACTGGCCTGTTTCTGCTCCAATCTTTCATAGAACTCAGTTTTCTTGCTGAGGCTGTCAGCATTCTGGTGTTTATCACGCATCCTATGTTCGATTATCATATGGTAGCCATCCAGTCTTACTATCCATCTACCAATATAACTCTGATCCATCGAGTAGGTCTTAAAACAGGATAACGCTCTGTTGTCCACGCGTAACTTGAAGGGAGCGCTCCCCAAGTATGCACGGTACTTCTCCACGAAGGTGACTACTGCAAACATTTCTGCTTTTGGTGCGCCATATTTCATCTCTGTGTCACTCAAGACTTTGCTGCCGTGTGCAATGGGACGGAGAACTGTTCTTCCGTTCCATTCTTGCTCTTGATGCAAGATTCCTGAGATGGCCACCACCGATGCGTCTGTGTCGAGGAACATACATGCCTTTTTCTGTAGGCATGCCCAGCACTGGCGCTTCGCACAGTTCCCGCTTTATGTTCTCGAAAGCAACTTGTGCCTCATCGTTCCATTCGAACTTTTCCCCTTTGTTGCGCATCAGCTTCTGCATCGGGTACACCTTGTCCGCATATCCTTTTATGAATTCTCGGTAGTAATTGGCAAACCCTAGGAAGCTCAGGAGCTGTGTTTCCGTTCTGGGGGCTTTCCATGTCAACACTGCTTCCACTGCTTCCGGGTCCGGCCTCACACCATGCCTATCCACCATTCTTCCTAGGTACTTAATCGAGTCCCTAAGGATTTCACATTTCGATGGTTTGCACTTTAATCCTGCTCTTTTCATGCATCCAAAGACCTCATCGAGCCTATCAATGTGGTCGTCCAGGGTCGGTGTCGCTATGACTACGTCATCCACGTAACACATCACGAGATTCCCGTACTTCTTGGTCACTCTCGTCAAAGCCTGAGCCATCAGTCTTTGAAAAGTGGCCGTTGCATTGCACAAGCCGAAGGGCATCCTCTTCCACTGGTACAATCCCAACTCGCACGCGAATCCGGTCTTCTCTCTGTCCTTCTTTCGCAGAGGGACCTGCCAGAAGGCAGAACCTAAGTCCAATGTGGTGAAGAACTTGGCATCGACAAGCTAAGATAGGCTCTCGTCTATTCGCGGTATCGGGTAGGCATCTTTTATCGTTACTGCGTTCAAGTAACGAAAGTCGCAACAAAATCTAAGCTGCCCCCTTTCTTTTTCGCCATTACTACTCCGCAAGCCCATGGCGATTTCGAAGGTTCTATCATGTCGTATTCAAGCAACATTTCTATTTCCGCTCGGCACGCTTCCGTTTTGTGTGGCGTCATTCGTCTTGCGCCTTCCCTATGGGGAACGGCGCCTTCTTCAAGTTCGATTTCGTGTTCGACGAAATTACAGCAACCGATATCCGCCTTATGTTTTGAAAATACATCTGCGTTCCGGTTTAGGAGGTCCCGCAATTTTTCGAAATCTCCCTCACCTATTTTCCCTTTTAAATGTTCTATCTCTGGCAAAACCGGTTTGTCAGATTCTAGTTCATATGACAAGGGGCGTTCCGGAAAATTCGAGCAGCTTGATAAGCCGTCGTCCGTTTCGGATTTCATTGAAAACAATTTATGAATAGATTTTAATTCATTAATCCTCTTTAAAATTTTATCTTCATTGGCATGATAAGGGCAGTCTTTTACACTATGTTTCCTCAAGTTTTGTGTCTCCTCATAGTGGGTCCTCATCGGCAAAGCGTAACCAAGCTTCTTTCCGCGCTGGAATGAAACCGTGGTGTCCAGTGTGTCCAATAACACACTGACACACAGTCTGTTTCGCGTTACCGAGACGCTCCGGCCTAAAATCACCGAACTCTGACTATTTGGATTCGGTACTAAGCAAACCTGTTTACTATCGCTTAACGAATTTAAATTTCTCATTCTAAAATGTGCCACCACAGCCTGTCCTGGCTGTAGTCTCACTTTTCTATCTAAAAAAATTGGTACCTTGTTTTCGTCTGTTATTATCCTATTAATTGGTTTCTTAACATACTTCCGGTCCGGGTTTCTAATCCGTATCAGACCGTTGTTCAAGTCAATCATCACGTCAAAATTCCTGACAAAATCTCTGCACAAGATGAATTGGTCGGCGTCGTCCAGATTCTCTACCACCAGGAAACTCATCCAAAGATCCCGTCCTCCCATGTGGAGGACCGTTATTGGTGTTCTTCCGGCCACGTAGATAGCCCCTCGATTGGCGGCGGCCAGTCGGAGATTCGTTGGAATTAGATCTTCCCGCGTGAAGCCCATTCTTTCCCAAGTTTTTATCGGCATCACACTCACTACCGCTCCTGTGTCCAGAAGCCCTGTGACTCCGAGTTTTGTTCCGTTGGTGTCGAGCAGATGTGCGGTCACATCTGCTTCATACCCATTGTGTACTGCGTCTTGTTCCATCATGGCGTCATGGCCTATCCTGCGGAACTTGAGTTCCTCTTCGCCCAAATAGATCTGCCCCATTTGGTCATCATCTGTTGTTACATAAGTCCTGGTGTAGATACTGATTCCATTCACGTTCAGCATTACTTGATACGGCCCATAGACCTCTAGGTAGCGTCCATGAAGTTTCTTCATGCGAGGGCCACCCGTCGTTAGTAGTGCTCGCACAGCTCTCGAATCGGTGCGTGGCTCCACCTGCCTCAGATAATTTGCATATGTGTCCAAATGCATCAAAGTGAACTCGGATGGTTCACTCAGATTTCTGATCACCTGATGTCCAGCCACTGAGATTATCGACTGTATCTTGCTTCCTTGCGGCACCATGCCGAACCTCTGACCAGAGATCACATTAAGCTTCATGCTCAAACTGCTTGTTGCTTTAGTTTCCTCGAACTCCGTTGCTTCGAAGGTATTCAGTTGCTCCTGAAGTTTTTCTTTCTCCAGTTCAAGTTTCACTTTTTGTTCGATGTCTTTCGTTACTAGTTCCTGCTGCACTCTATTTAAAGCATCCTTCGCGGCTGCCTTATAATCGATCTTGAAGTCGTGAGCCACAGTTGCTGGTTCCGGCTCACGTGCCTCCTCTGTTACCGCTTGCATTTTCTTTGCCGCCAGCTCTTGAGGTTTATCCTTTCTGCGTGCCTCTGCTTCACTCAAAAGTCGAGCCTTGCTGGCTTTCACTCCTGACAAAGCTTCTTCATGTCTTGGATGCTTAATGTCTGCCACTGCATCCCAGAATTGCGGACAATCTGATTTAAAATGACCTTCCAAGTTGCAAAAGAAACACCTTGGGCCAAATTACGCAATTACTCCTCTCATGAAATCCTCATGGTCCAACTCTGACGCATCTTCGTCCTCGAGGCGAAAGCCTATTGCTTTCATGCCTTGTTTGTAAGCTGGGCATGCTGACACATGATGGTCCGTTGACCTGCAATTAGCACAAGAGCGTCTCTTGTCCATGTCATCCCTCGGTTTGTACCAATTGTTCCCTTGGTTTGCTGGTCCGTTGTTAAAATTGCCATAATTGTTCTTGTAATATCCAGATCTCGAAGGCGGTTTCAACAAAAGATACTCTTTTGATTTGAGCCTCAACTCCTCCGGTGTTGGCGCATTGGTTGATAGTGGTGTGTAATGCATTGCTAGCATCGTACGAAGTTCATCATTCTTCACACCATCGATACATTTCGAGGCTACGGCCAAGTTCATCCTTCGGTTTGACTCGTCCGGTTGGCTGCGTCTCCTCAGCATTTCCAAATCATCGAGAAACTTGTCTATCGATTCATCTTCTCGTTGCCTCCGGTTCTCGAAGCGCATCATCGCCTGGTGCCCCTGCACCCCTGATCCAAAACGGTTTAACAAGATTTCGAAGATTTTCTTAGCAGTGTCACCTTGATATTGCTTCTTGGCCATGACACAGTTCAGGGCTGTCCCTTCTAAATTGCTGGTGCGCGCTGCATTCCTGTCTCTCCGACAAGCCCTCTTCCTCGAAATGCAGCTTCATTACCTCTATCCAGGTATCAATACAGCCATCAGATTCGTCTTTGTAGCATCTTGGTTTCTTAAAGACTCTTCTGGACTTCTCACTGCGTTCATTGGTTCTTGATAACTTTGTCAGGAATGTCTCCAAAGACCTGTTTAGGGGTTCAAATGCTGTGGCCATTGCCGTAGCATCCCTTGAGTGTCCTGCTTGAGTGTCCTCACACCTTGTCGAAGGCTCTGTGTGCGGTGCATCCCTGCAATCCGAATCACCGTGAGTGTTTCCCGCTTGGCCCACATGACTCCTCTTCGGGCTTGCATGCCCCTTGTTGCCGGAATCACTTCTCCCAGTCGCATGTGTGCCTTGCGTTGGTCGTTCGTTAGAGGTTTGTCTGTTCCCCGTTGAACTTGCTCTACTGTTCGGGCCCCATGTTCCATTACCCCTTGTGGCATAGCCTGATGAACTGCCCCTGCCTCTAGTGGATCCATACGTCTTCCTCTTTTGATGTTCATTGAAGTTCACCCTCGGTTCCTTGCTGGGACCTCCCGAGTTCGGTTCTCCTTCTTTTGGTCCACTCTTGCTGCTTAGTAGCCCGTCCAACCTATCCATGGTAGCCTGAGTTCGCCTCTCCATCATCGCGTCTATCTTTGTGTCAAGAGTCCCAAGAGACTGCTCTTGTTGAATTCTTAACTTCTCGATGTCGTCTCTTAAGCGTAACTCTCGCTGTTCCGCCTCTCTTGTCATTCAGGACAAGTTCCTCGCCATATGTTCGTCCGTTCTTTCTTTCAAGCGTTTTTCGCTCCTGCCAACTTCTTGTCTGTTGCGGTTTATTTCTTCCCGCAGACTCTCTCTTTCAATGTGGACTGCCCTTTCTAGTTCACTCATCCTTATTGACATCTGCTCGTTTTGTTCTCCTAAACTGTCCACTATGTTGTTTAAGGCTTCCTCTAGTGCTGCCCCGTTATCCACGAGTGGCGTCACTAGTGGTGGTGTAACCCTGTCGCTCCCAGGTAGCTTCGTGCTGGTCGAGATCCGGGCCTTAACTATCTCCCTCGACGTCTTTTCATTATCTACTTCAGGATCCGCTAACGCGTTGCCTAGCCCTCTGGTTCTACTCTCTCCAGTTTGTGGCTCTGAACTTGTCCTAATCGCGAAGTCTTTTGACTGGCCCGGTGTGTTTGCCTCTTTGCTTATCGTTGTCACTACACCAAATTTGTCCATGGTTCCAGTCTCTCTTCCGACGTGTGCCTCATTTTCCTGGATCGAACTATTGAGGCTGACTTGAGATCCAAAGTCCCCTTGCTCCTCTTCATCCTCTTCCTCCTGGGATTCACCGTCGTTTCCTGCTCCTCCTCCCATGCTGAATGGAAAGATGTTTCCGAAGGTGTTCTTCATTCTTTCTGAGAATGATGATGACGTTGTTTGTTTCCCAGTTCCTCCTGCCATCATAGTGTTGTCTGTCGGAGATCTTCTAGTTGCCGCTACTTCAGTTGAGATGTAGGACAGTTCCGACATCTCCTCTCGATCCAATGTCCCGGTGGAAGTGGCAAAATCTTGGCCTTGTTCTACCGGAGTAGATTCACTCGCCAGCCTTCTGCCTCTCCCTTCCAGTCCATTTACTTCCTGGTTGTCGTTCATGGTATGGTCCGTATTGACCTCCACTTCTAACAGTTCTTTCCGCTCTTCTGAGGTCTTCTGACTTCTCGTTTCAACCATTCTGCCTGAAAACGTCTCCCCTTTATCGGACCAAGATCGCTTGATCCAATCCACAAAAGGATCGGTCATCGTTTTTCTTTGCTTTTCAGGTATGAATTTCCTAGAGCTATTACCTCGTTTTGGTATCCTTGACTTGTATAGACTCATTCTCTATTTGTCACTTTTTAATGCCTATACTTAACCCGATTGCTAGAGACCTTACAGTTTTATTAACAATAATAATGACACAACACAATAATTTTAACAAGATTCTATTAAATAGTGACCACGAATCCCTGTATGTTATCAGAGTACAGTTTGTATAAAATTTATTCACACTAACCGATTATCGGTGGTAAGATTTGAAAACTAGCACAATATGATGTTATCAGTCAATTTAAAAGATATTGTACTCACTACCCAATCAAGCACAGTTTATGTTGATTTAAAATCAAAAAACAAAATATATATATTTAATGTCAAACTATGAATACTTCTATGAAAAAAAAACGTATGTGTAATGTACTCTTAGTCGGTCGCAGTACAATAGTCGAACCTGTCTTTTAAAGAAAAAGCTTTCCCTGCTCGGTGCTGCACCAAACAGACAAAACTTTGAAGGCAGTAATTTTAGCGTCTATTGCACCCACCGAGTACTGTGTTACCTATCTGCCTTCGGACTGCCCGAGCTAGACCTACTAAAATACTCAGGGCAGTCACTTTTCCCAAAAGCGTATTATGTTACAATCCACACCGATGAATCACGCTCGTTTTAATTTGGATTTAGTGTCGCGAATATCCGAGTTCGGACCTGTTTTGTTTTGGTCTGGTTCTTATTGAAAGGCAAGTCACCAGTGCAGTCACTGATTCCTAGCCTGTGTGCTAATAACCTAATACCTCTCACTTTAGTCTTTCTTTCGTTTACCTAAGTCCTTTAATAAAATAATACCCCTCCTGATTGGCACAAATAGGACCCTTCCGGACTGGCAGAATCTAGACCCCTCCGGATTGGGACCCCTCTGAGTTAGTTAATATAAGACCCCTCCGGATTCGGAACCCTCTTAACTTTGAAAAAATTTTTTGACCCCACCGGATACGTTCTCCGATGCAATTTTGCTCTTTCAATTAACTAGGAAGGGTATGCACTACTTTCCTAGACCCTTCCGGATTGAAGTTAAGCCTCTTATTTGACAATTCACACTAACGGTGAAGGGTCTTATCGCTCGCCTAACTTCGGCTCGATTAAGGTTTTGCTGTGCCTTTAGCCTTCCCTTTTCGTCTAGAACAGCCTAAAGTTACTTTACTCAACCGCTATCACCTTTTAGTAGGGGTATAAGGGCTTTTCTAAAAGAAATTTATAAAACGTGAAGGGTGTACCCTTCCAAATTGAGGAATTTGCTAAAAACAATCTCAAAAATTTTTCACGCTTACTTTTCCGAAAAACTTTTGTCCCTATCAGTAAGCTCAGCTAAGTTCTGATCTACTGGTACCAAGATCAACTCGATATACCCAGTAGTTCCAAAGTTATTAACCAAAACTTCTTTTTTCTAAACTCAAAAATTTTTCTCTCTTATAGGTTCCGCCTAACTTTTTCCGCAAATCAGGTCCTTTCGACCTAAAAATTATTGATCTGAGCTCAAAAGGCCTATACTCTTCTAGTTCAATGCAAAAGACCCGATCTAAAACGCTTTTGTAGAAGAAATTTGCGAAAAGCTATGCTACCTGTACCCCTCCGGATTGATGAATCCACCAAATCAAACACGTTAAGTTCGATTTCTCTGCAACCCGGAAGGCTTTCGGGTAGCGGGTTCTAAAACTTGTAGATTCACTAGTGGAAGTTGTCCGAACAACTATTTTTACTGTCGTAACTCAAAAAATTCAAAAAATTTTCTAAATTTATAGTGTTTCGTTTTCTCAAAAATCACGAAATTTCGGTTTTCGGTACCAAAATAGTTCCAACCACTTTCGAACTTAACTTAACCGGTTCTACCTATTGTGGTAAGGCAGTTACGATGTAACACACTAACTTAGCGCTTTTTTCCGTTTCAAAAAATATCGATATCTCAAAAATTGCGACTTGTGGGGGGATCAAAATATCGCTATTTTGACCCTAAAAACCGGTCTGTTTTCGTTGTTTTTCACTGAAAAACGATATAAGACTATTAATATCGGCTATATAATTAATAATATTAGTAATACTATACCCCTCCGGGTTCGCTCAAGATCCGAACTAAGGTGCTTAACTCGGATATTCGCAGTTCGGTGAAGGGTCACTACAGTGCAGCACTGTCGAGCCCCCCACAGATTACCATCTTAATTTTTGTACCAAAAGGGATACAAAACTTGCTAACGATACCCAACAGTCGATTGTTGTTGTCGTTGAGCCCCTTCTTGTTGCTCCTTGTACTGCTTGCCGGATCAGTCTTCCCCCAAGACCCTTCCGAATTGAGCGCAAATCAGCTGACCCTTCCGGATTGAGCGCAATTTATCATTAACGTGCTTAAATGCTCAAATAACCCTACAGTACAAGCCTCAAAAACGGGCTACAAAACTGATCGTAACAATCCTGATATAAATGCCTGTAACAACAATATATCTATCAGCAACAAACGGGGGGGTCGGATCACATCTTGTCTGGGGGGATGATTTCTACTGATTTTTTACTTTTTTACTGTTTTTGGTTTTTTCGTATATTTTTTTATGTTTTTTGTCTTTCTTGGGTACTATACTATTTTTTGTTTGGTTTTATATATATCTTTAAGTGTTTTTGGTCACAAACCATTCAGGAGATGACGGGACCGCGAATCCCCCCACCCTTCCTGGTTCGTGAATTTTCGGTCTTAACTAAGTTAAAAAGCTATTCACGGCAATCCCGAAGGCTTCCGCGTTCCGAACTACCCTTCCGCCCCGGCGGTTTAGGCCTATTAAGGGCGTTAATGTGAGCATCCGCTCGGCGCGGAGTGCTCGTTAACGGTTCCGCCGGTCATGATGTTAAAAAGAATAACACCCAGGAGCGCCAAAAAAACATCTATGTAACATTCGCCCGGAAGATACATATCGACGGAAGACAAAACTAAGTCTTAAGACGACTGGCTAACGTCTAAACAGAGCTTTGCATGCTTTTCACCGTCTCTACCAAGCCAGTACTTTTCGGTGGTCTTTCTAACATCGGGTCGACAAAAACGTTACTGTTTTCGGCTTCGGTCAAAACACTCAAATTAACTAGATTACATGCAGAAATAGTGAGCTCATGGCTGGGTCTCAGTATCCCCAGACCACGAGGTCACTCCTAAAAACAGGGCTACTACTTATTATATTACTATTGTTTTTGTTCAGTAGATAAAAATCATCATCTACATCGAAGATGGATCAACCCTTTCCCCCAACTCCTAGCTTCTCATCCTTATCAAAATGAATCTAGATGTTAATTAAATTCAAGTCAGGACATGACAAGAAGCTAAAAGTCTATATAACAGGCTAATAGTTTCAGTCCCGAAACCCTTCCGGATTCTTGAATCCACTGAATCAAGCTCGCTAATCTTGATTTCTTCTTAATCCGGAAGGCTGTCCTCCACCCTTCACCGTTGTTCGCAACGGCCTTGCAACTATTGTAGCGGCACAATAGTTGCAACTCGGAGTGTTCACTGCTATTCCTGCAACTCGTTGTCGTTTTCCAATCTCAATTTCGTAGTTGTTGTTAGCGCAGCTAATGTTGTTCTGTTTTTGTTTCTTGTTTCAGCCAAAATGGCCTTTTCTGACGTTTCTCAGAAATATGACGTCATAATTCGAATTTTTGAAATTTTAAAATACCAGAATATTCCAGCCCTCACCGTTTGGCCAATCGTTCCAATAACGTTCTTAGTTCTTAATAATCATCAATCCGGAAGGCTCGCTGCTAAAAATTCGAATTCTGCAGAGATTGCATTTTTCACATTCTGGTCGAATGTCACACTTACTAACTCCTGGAGACTTAAACATTAGACTAGACAGAAAGCGATATAATGTTTAAGATAGTAAATATGGACAGTGATTGTGACCCATCTGAAGACAGCTTGAATTTGCATGATCTATCTGGCCTCGACGTTGAATTGAGCAGTGACAGCGATGAAAATGGATCACACTTTAACACGCCCAAAATACCTGAAAAACCAGTGAATAATTTTGTTTTACCGCAGTGTCTCGAGAGAACGCGTGGTGATCGTGTGCCAAATACTTTGGCATCGCTTCGTGATAATGTTTCGAAGTCACTCAGCCTCGAGAATGAAAATGAAGGTGACATTACAAGTGACGCTTCATTTGGACTTTTGTCAGATGGTAAACTGGATGAAGACAATGATGATATCTTGGGTACGAACCTTGGTAGTAGCTTTTCGAAAGATGTTCATAGCCCCAGTTCTGACAAGGAAAACACGGTATGTGAAACCGTCAATTCGTTTAGGCAGACACTGAATGATAGCAAAAATGACACTATGAGAATTCTCGGTTATATTGCTATGAAAACTCCTGTTAACAATAAAATTGCTTCTAATATTACTCCGAATAGTGTTAACAGCATTAAAAAAGTTAGTTTCAGTGAAAAACTCCTAGAAAATTCGTTTAAAAGCCGATTAAGCTCAAGTAACTCATCAGATGAGCGAATTAGTTTATCAGGGGTATGTGATGTACCCACTCATAATCAAAGTGTTCAACAAAACGAAATGGATGAGAAGACACAGCTCACCAACTTTTTTACGAGGTCACTAGAAATTACTACAGGAGTTAGTAATACAACTGAAGATTTATTAAATGGATTGGTTAAGTCGGCCACAACTGAAGATTTGTTGACTTCGGTTTCCTCCAGAATGAACAGTTCAAGTACGCTTAAAACTGATTCAAGCACGTCAAAAGTCCAGAAAGACATTGATAGAATAAGTAGGGGAGTGCCTGCATATATAACAACCGACTATTCGGCAGTGTTCGATGCAAGCGTTGCAAGAAGTGACACGCTCTCAGAAACTAGGAAGAGCCATGATGTAATTCAGGAGAAACCAGATGGATCCAAAAGTTTGGATTGCGGTGGGGGCGATCGGAAGCCAACACCAGCTTCAAACACGACATCTAATGATACCTTTTACAAAAGTTTTTCTTTGTCTGATTCGAGAATGCAACCAAGTAATAACAACGTCGAGAAGTCTTTTGCGAGCGGAGATTTTGTTACTCCTGGTAAATTGTTCCAAGGACCATTGGACAAGGAAAGCCGAAGTGATTTCTCAAATATTGAGTTCTCTCAAGACACGTCCTTTGGCGATAAAATTTTTCGCGCAACAATTGAAGGGTTTCAGTCGCCTTCCATAAACCTTGAAAACGAAGATGTGCCAAAAATGGCTTTGCTCAAAGATGTCAAGAGTAGGACAGTAAGCGTTGATGAATTTGAGAATGAAAACCAACAGCGTGATTGTGATAGTTCATTGACCTGCCTAACCGCGTCATGCGAATCGATCGCTGCTTCAGTTGGCAGTAACGAAAGTGACCACGTGATCAGTCTAGATACGATTAAAGAAACATGGCCGACACTGAATAGTTACATGAAAGCCAAGGAAATCGCAGAAAGGTTCGAGGATCTGTGTGACAAGACAAAGAAGATAGCAGAAATTGAAGAATTTGAAGACTCGATAGTGTCCTTAACCAGACGCAACAAAATTGACGAGTCAAGAAGAACGAAATCAGATTTGACCTTTGGTGCAGTTGAAAGGCCTTCAATTAATGCCACTGGTGATGCTTTAGTTGAGCTATCTGAATATCCTCTTGCCGAGGATTCAGTTTTCGGCAACAATACGACGAAGGCAAGCATGAAGCCCGATGCGACTTCTGAAAACCATGTTAACTTTGTTGGAGCATCATTCACAAACCTGTCATGCATTTCCTATGCAGAAGGCGAATCGAAGGATAACTGCAGTAAGCTTCGAGGTTTCAGCTTTTCGACTCCCAAAGCGAAAAGCCCGTCGTTGTCAAACTCAACTTCAGAGCTGATTCAGGAACAGGATAATACAATATCTAATACGCCATTAGATAAGAATAGCGAACAACATAGATGTTTGGACGACTCAACGTTACTTTCGAAATATTTGAAGAAATCAGAGGATGTGAACCAATTTTTTGAAGCCGATGCTGATATAAGCAACGATACAGTTGTTCATTCTTGCAGCTTTCCGACTGTCTACGAGAACAGTAATAACTTACCAGCTAGTCTGGATCACTTTGCCAAAACAACACCCAATTTCATATCAAACCTGGCAAAATTGAAGCAGAAAGAAACCGAGTTTGCTGTTAAAGAGTCAGACTTTGCAGTTGACTCTGTGATTAACTTTCCCGACACAATTGTAAATGTGCCCATAAACAAAAAAGTGGGAGTGGAAAATTTGTCAGATAAATGGGTCATAGCAAATTTCCACGTTTCAAATTGTCGATTTTCTCTTAGCAGCTGTGAAAGTGAGACCGTCGCTTCGAATGAGGTTTTCAGTGTTAATCAGTCTGTAGTTTTGAGTCCGCAAGGCAACAAAGAATTTGAAGTTACATTCTCTCCTTCGAAGGCGGGAAATTTTTCTGCTGTCATTAGAATAGCTTTCAGTGGAACCGCAGATGGCGCCAAGTTTGAAAAGAATGTGAAAGTTTTCGGCAGAAGTGAAAATCTTAGTGTCCATTTCCAGAAAGAAGGGGACGTAATCAGCGCGTTAGAATTGAACCATGAACTAAAAAATAGCTCTTCAAAATCAGAAACGAGAATTGAAGTAGAAATCAAATGGCGTTGTTATGTTGCTCTTAAAATCAACTGTCAGCTTTTCTGTTCCATAGCAGACTCGTTAATATTTTCGACTTTTAATGGAAAACAAGTAGACAAGAGCAATAAATTATCATTCAACGCGGTAAATATAAATGAAAATAGTGAATCGGTTTTCAAGGTCGGCCTTGTGTTTGGCGCCCAAAATATTTTGACTTCGGTTACAAGTGTAGCAGGTACGCTGAAGTTACATATCGATGGGGCTAAAGGTACGCCAATAGCCGAGCTGCCGATTAGCATCCGAATCCTGAGGCAAGTTCTTGACATTCCTGAAGATTCTTTGACTGATCTGGTTCTGAAGTGTGACAACGATTATGCGCCTCTTGAGTTCCCGATATCGACTTGCTCGGCAGAAAACGTTTTCGTTGAAATGAATTACGAGAAGAGCGTAATTGACATCGTACCGAATATGTTTTCACTTAAACCGAATTACAGACAGAAAATCAAAGTAAAAGCTAAACATGGAAACATATCGTCAAGTGTTCAGAGAGGATCCCATTTTAAAACGAAAGTAGAAATATTTTCAAATGGAGTTAAGCAAAAAGACATCATAATTCAAATTGAGAAACCAAGAATCACTTGCAAAAGGTCACTTGTGTTCGGTACCAACGCCAAATGCATGCTTTTCAGGTCACCTCAAATTTTTTCGCCAGTCGTAGAAACTCTGAAAATGGAAAACTCGACGAATGAAGTTTTGGATCTAAATGTACATATCGAAAAAGTTAATTGCTTTGAAATCTCAGCGATTAGTTCCTTTGTAGACTCAAGCTTGTTTGACTCAGCTGGTGGACTTTATCCTGTCAGACTGCCTCCTAAAACCAATTGTAAAATCTCCGTTAAGTTTCACAGCTTTGATGTCAAACTGGAATCTTCATACTTGATAGTTCGAGTGAAGAACTCGCTTTTGAAATACGTAATTCCTCTTTATGGCTATTCGGGACGGTCATCGCTCACTACCACATCATGCCAAAACTTGACAAATAGTGATTCTAAATTGAAGGAAATAGTTCTAAAGAATACGGGATATCAGGATTTATGCTTTGCAATAAACGAGGAGTCCCTCAAACTGTGTAGCGCCAATCCAAGACATGGAGTTATAAAAGCTCAGAGTGAAATTTCAGTTAAGGTTCTCATTGAGCATTCTCAAGGCCATATTGAAGACCTTGAAATAAATTGGGGTGACTATATTTTGAAGAAAATTTATGATAATTGCATCCATACTGGGAAAAGCGTGCACGAAGTTCCATCCAAAGTACAGAAGCTAGTTGATTTGAATTTTGACAACGAAGCTTCCAATATTTCGGCAATAATTGGAAACATTTCTTTGAACCACCGATTTTTGAAACATCTTGACAACTCTTGTTTTGTGCCTCTTGATTTGGATTTACTTGCGAACGGACCCGATGAGTTGCCAGAAAGTGAACGAACTGTAACCTCAGTTTCAACAGTTATTCAAGAGGGATCTCACCTCTCGGCTAAGAAGACGAATGAAAACGAGAGATGGGTTGTTCGACCAGACTACCTGTTGTTTAAAACCGACACGCAATGTTTTGTTTTGGAGAATAAGTGCAATAAATGCCTAGAATTTGTAATTTTGACCTCAGATTCTGTTTCGGCTAGCCCTGTTCGAGGAGTATTGAAGGCCTTTGAAGAAGTTATTGTTGACGTCCGGTTTAAAAAAGAAAAAGTGAAACACAAATTAAGTAGAGATAGTCTTTGTGTGAAAATTGAAAATGAAGTGAAAGAAGTGAGCCTGGATTTCAAACGTGAAGACTTCGATAACTATGATATGGTATCAGTTTGCTCGAGTAGTGGAATGAGCTTCAACATCAGTGATGATATTGTTACACTTGTCAATGAAGTTTTGAAGTTTCCACCGGGAGCGAAAGTCGGCGATTGTCAGCAACTAACGTTGTCGTTTACGAATAAGATGTCGGATAGTGTCAAATGGGTGTTATCATCAGTCGCTCCAACATTTGTTAAATGGAACCAAAACAAACTATACAAAGCTAAATATGCCGTGTTTAGAGTTGAAAAATCACTTGGATATCTGAAAGAAAAAGAATCAGTTGATATTGCGGTGAGTTTTGCGCCCTTAGACGTAGGATCATATTTCCAGCACTGGGAACTGCATATAACAGCATTGAATAAAAATGTCTCCAAGTTCATCAGGGTTTGTTGTTGCGGCGAGGCAAGAAAGACTCGGAAGTCTCTGACGTCAATACCGAATTTGGATGAGACAGAATTGGACGAAGTTTCGCCGCGACGTGAAGGAACCGGACGATTGGAACTCGTAGCTGATAAAGATGCAATACACAAAAAGCGTCGCAGCATCGTCACGACAGAAAATGTTCTTAATTTCCCAGACGTCAAAATAGGTCAGAGATTTTTCCATAATTTCTTATTGCTTCGACCACGAAGACTGAAGGATGTTTCTGGCGTAATATCAGATACCACGTGTAAACGGCTGAAAGGTCGAATGATATATCACATTAAGTAAAACCCTTACAGTCGTGCTTCGATTGAAATTAACAGTTGCGATTAGCCAACGTTATCAAATCGGAACAGAATATTTTTTCCAGGTTAACAACTTGTCTAACAGAATTTTCTGCTAACAGACATAGCTCTGCCAGCAAACGGAATTTTTACACATCTATATTTTAAAATCGTATTCAATTTTCGAAAGTTGTTTTTTTTTTGGTTGTAAACCAACTCGTCTTGAAGTAGTTTCTCGGCATTTCTTAAATTGGTTAGGTCGCCTCATCTTGTGGTATTTAAAAGCCAAAATATGTTTTGATGAATTTCGCGTGCTTCAATGGGGAGTGAAATTAATGAAAATCCGAAATTAAAAATTATGTGAAATTAAGAAGTATGTGAAATTAAAAATTTTGAGTTGCAATTTTTTTTTGAAACATTTTTTTTCCGGCTCAAAGGGAGCTACCCACGAATAGTCGACTTTGTTTCCGGTTAATAAATTCTGGTTGAAAGCTTATTTACGGCTGGTAATTTCCGTTCCCGGCACGTTTTCCTCAAAATGAGCTTCATGTGGGAGAAGCATTTTCATAGAGGAATTTTGTATTCGGGTTTTCTAGTTTTGTGTTTTTTTTTGCTTTCTGTTTTCCGCGCAAATTTTGAAATTTTTTTCACAGCGTCGAGAAGAACCGGTTTGAAATTTTTGATTTCTCGTCTAATTTCGAGTTAATTAGGTGACTGTATATGCCTATAATAGCTTATTTAAGCTTAATTTCAGCCGTGAAAACTTAGTTTTTTTCAAATAAAGGTAATTTATGGAGTTTTATTGCAATTTTCGGAATCAAAAACTTGAAATTTCAAAAAAAAATGCAAAAAAAATTTGAGATTTTAAGTTTTTTTAATTTTTGTTTTCGTTTTCTACTGATTTTTTTGAAATTTTTTTCCAAAAGCTGTTTTCAAATTGACCTATTTTACTATGACTCTCAAGTATGCCTATTTTTCGTTTATTTTTTTATCACAACATGCAGAAAAAAACGACACCAACTTGTAAAAAAAAACTTGCGCAGTAACCGGCTATCCTTGTTAATTTATATATTTTTTTTCATACAATTTTTCGGCTTCGTGGTTTTCATCCCATTTTTTTGGTTGACTTGCTTTGCTGTGTTTCTGATGTATCGAAAGTGGTGCAAAGCTTTGCTTCCCCTTTGCGTAACATATTTCAAAAGGTCGTCTCAGTGACAAAAAAATCGTTTCTTTTTGCTTATTGACGAGTTTAGAGTGAAGTAACTCTTCACAGTGGTTCATTTTCATTACAATCTGCTATAGAGAAGTTTATGTGCTAATGAAGCAATTGGCATTTTTTTTCAATCTAATTCAATTATAAGTCTTCTTCTTAAGTGATAAAAAACGATAAAAAATTTAAAAAAAAAACAAGTTTTTGATTTCGCTTTAGCGCTACTGATTTGCATTATCAAATTAGAACTTGGAAGATTTTCAGGAAAGTAAAACTAATGATAGCCATTTTTTGGTACTCTTGATATTGCAGTTTTTTTACGAATTTGTTTGTTTTGAAGTTTTTGCTTGGGGAAAGTTTAATTGTCGGTCTGTTTTGTCTGCTTTGTAATTCTCGGTCTGTTTTGCCTGCCTTGATATACTTGCCAAAAATGAAATTCATTTTTATGTAATTTTTGTAATGACTTAAATAGTTCTAATTATTTTTTAACTGTCCTCCTGCTGTTTTGTCAATTTACAGTATGTTGAATAAGTTTTTTTTCGGTAACAATGGATTCGGTTAATTTTTTAAAGATTCAATGTAGTGAAGATAGTTATGTAGGTCGTGATGATTTTTTGCCCGGAAAGTCATGAAATTTGACCACGCTTAAACTTGAGTTGTCGCGGCTTGACTTCTGGTTTCGACTTCTTTTTTTTTCGACTACGTGGTTTTCATCTCCTTTCTTTTGGTTCACTGGCTATGCTATGTTTCACTTCCTATGCTACGTGCACTTGCTATGCTATTTTTTCAGGGAAATCTTTAAAGTTGTCCAAGCTCAAATTTAAATTTTTGCAGTTGTACGTCTGAATTTGATTTTTTTTCCGATTTTTGAGATTCCGGCCCTATAATTTACTCCAAGAATGGTTCGTTTTCAGCTCCATTTAGCCAATCAGAATTATTTACACTAAAGCCAAATCCTTTTTTAACGTAAGTTTTGATTGAATAACTGGAGCTAAAAATGACCCAATTTTTTAGCGCAAATTTGTTCACGCTCAAACTTTGAGTTATCGCAGTTTGACTTCTGGTTTCGACTAGTTTTTTTTTCGGGCTACGTGCTTTCCATCTCATTTGTTTTGATTAACTTACTATGCTATGGTTCACTTGCTATGCTTTGTTCAGTTCCTCTGTTTTTTTCACGACCTTAATAAAAGTTTTCACTTCCTTCACTGACTCTTTATAACAAACAGAATCCGTTTTTAGCGTATTTTCGGATTGACTAAATGGAGGTGAAAATGACCCATTTTT
Source organism: Symsagittifera roscoffensis (assembly GCF_963678635.1). Lineage (NCBI taxonomy): Eukaryota > Metazoa > Xenacoelomorpha > Acoela > Convolutidae > Symsagittifera > Symsagittifera roscoffensis. Next base: position 42,446,064 of record NC_087063.1, on the reverse strand, counting down.
ACCGTAAGGTTGTCCTTGCTGAAAGCTGAGTTTCTGTGGTTTGATATCTGGTTTCAACTACTTTTTTTGATTTCGTAGTTGTCATCTCATTTCTTTTGGCTGACCTGCTTTTTTCATTTTAATTGCTATGCTTGGTTCTTTTGTTGTTTTATTTTTCACGACCTATATAAGAGTCTTCACTGCGCTCATTGACTCACTACGTGCAATTTCTGAGTGACTAAATTTTGCTGAAAATGACCCATTTTTTGCGTAACTTTGTCCGCGCTCAAACTTTTTTACGCGGTTTGACTTCTGGTTTCGACCACTCTTTTTTTCCGGTTACGTGGTTTTCATCGCATTTATTTTGGTTCGCTTGCTATGCTTTGTTTGACTTGCTATGTTATGTTCAATTTCATAGCGAACTATATAAAAGCCTTCGCAACCTTCCTTGACTCTGTCAAAGCTAAAGCCGAATCCTTTTTAGCGTAATTATTGATTGACTAACTGAAGCTAAAAATGACCCAATTTTTTATCGTAAACTTGTTTTTGCTGAAAAGTTGAGTTTCCGGGGTTTGATATCTAGTTTCGACTACTCTTTTTTCGAATACGTGGTTTTCTAATCATTTCTTTTGGTTCACTTGCTGTGCTAGGTGCTGGAAATTGACTAAATCAAGCTGAATCTTGAACCAATTTTGAGCGTAGTTTGGTCCACGCTCAAACATGAGTCTTCGCAGTTAGTCTCCTGGTTTCAACTCCTTTTTCGATTACAAGGTTTTCATCTCATTTCTTTTGGTTCAATAGCGATGCTAAGTTTCACTTGTTATGCTATGTCCACGTATGCTGCTTTTTTCATCACGGCCTGTATAAATTCTTTTCAACGTTCATCGACTCTTCAAAAACACAAGCCGAATCCATATTTAGCGTTGTTTCTTAGCTTGTATCTGATTGACGAAATGTAGCTAAAAATGATCCAATTTTGGGGTAAAATGTAGGGCATGAATTTCGCCCCAGTTTAATTGGCTGAAGTTTTTTTTACAAAAGTTCTCGGCATTTTTTGTCATCATAATTTTTGTCTAATGTCGACCCAATTTGAAAGTTATAGTTTTCAATTTTGTTGTGATAGTTTAAATCAGCGCTATGAAGCAAAAACAAGAATAAATCTGGAAATTGAAAAAAATTCTTAAAATTCATTCACCCTCTCATTAACAAAACTTAGATGCGGCAATTTAAAAATGGTGGAACATCCGTAATTTTTCAAAAGAAAACTAGGCTCTGGAAAGTAAGCCGACAAAAAGTAGACAGACCCCGACAATTCCAAAGTTTTAGACAGACCCCGACAATTCCAAAGTTTTCGGATATACTCTGCCATATTTCAAAGTGACTGTTAAATTTCCTTTTGCATTTCTTTAGTTCGATCTTAATTTTCCGCTAGATATTTCTAATGATGTTTAAATAGGTGATTAGGCATTCCATTGAGAGGCCACAACATTGAAACAAGCAACTTTTTTTGTATGCGTTCACTAGTTCAGATCGGCGACAAAGGGCATTTTCCTGCTGGAGTATGGGTAAATAATCCGGATTCATTTGTTTAAGTACCGTGGGAAGGTGCTTATATACTAGGTCCAATTATTTAGGGCCATTAAGAGTGCGCGAGGTAGTACTAGGAAAGTATCTGATGTAATTGCGCTGCAAAGTATCGAGGTTCCTTTTGTCAATGATTGAAGTTGTATTCTTCGAGTTTTTTACGCCTATTTTTGTTTTTGTGTGTTGTTCCGCCACCACAATGCGTTCATCCGTAACTATCCAGTGCTTCTAAAACGAAAGATGGACATCCTTGTGCCGACATTCTATTAAATTTTTTCACGAAGTTCTTCGATACGCTAATTACCATTTGCTTTGTCTCGCATACACCTCTTCGGCTTCTTACACTCAATAACGGGGATTGAGTTCCGGCGTTGAAGCCCATGAAAATGTCCTTTACGGTATTCCTTTGGTGTCATTTTACCAGAAACAAAAACTTGTATTTGTCCTTAAATGCCCATTTTTTTCCTACCTCGTCTGCCCACATTGGCACAGTTGTGATCGTATTGGAGAACTATGGGGACAGTATTAGAACAGCAGTTCATGATTTTTGCGATGTTGTTTAGTGGATTGGCCTTTTCAACCTTAGATATCATTAAAATCCGTTTTTTTACCACCTTTCTCGAACAGACACAACAGCTCTATGGGAGGGAATATTTGATAATATGAACCGGAAAACCAGCTATACGACAACGTGTCGAGTTCATTTTCCACTTGTCTTTCGGTATAAATTCAATTCAAAGCCACAAAACATCCGTCAAAAGGTATTTTGTCAATCACCGTTAGTTTTAAGCCATGAGTGTAATTTGTCTAACAATTGACCTGCTAGTTTTAGCATAGTCTAATCAGCGCTGTAGTTTCTTCTTCTAAAATATTTTATGCGTTTGTTATATGGGTTTAGTTTCCTCATGATAGGTCGTTTAAAGGACAAAAATTTGCTTCGATGGGTTTTTTGTGTTTTGGAGAACCTAACAGCAGGTAACTTTTTTATAGCTTAGATTTTTCATGATTTTTTTTTCGCAGTTTACGTCTACCCCTACCCCGGCATTATCTGCTTAATTTTTGCTCGGTAATTTTCTTGTTTGTTCTAATTTCACGCTGGGCGTTGCGTTTCTCGATTTGTTTTCCTCAAGTTTAACATCATTCGAGATATACATCTGAAATTTTTACAGATGAAGTTTTTATCAATTTTTGTTCATGTGTTCTAGACTTCATGGTTTAATTCTCCTTTCTATTTCCTAGCTTGCAATGCTATGTGTGTTACATCGCAAGTGTTGCGAAGTTTTGATTTACTTCTATGTGAGAAAACGTTGATCGTGATTAGTCTCAAAAATTTAGGATTTAGAAAAATAGGACATCTTTGAATATGATTTCACATTATAGATTTTTGTTTCGTATTTTATTTGAGGCGCCTCTGTTTTTAAACATGCGAAAAGCAAGTCATTTTGAATCAGTAGCATTGATATTATATAATATAAAAGTGGCCATTTATATAAAAACTAAATATCTGTCCATTGTACAGTTTTGCTACTTGAGTGGTTGGTTTGTTTCCCAGTCTGTTACTGAAGTGTACCTAAAACATATACTTTTTCAAAAATTAGCCTCTTAGTCACCAAAAAATAGAGGCATCTCAAGTAGAAAATTAAACTAACCAGATTTTTTTTGCTACATTAAATTTTTGGCTTCTATGATGCTTTATTCGTAATTAGATAAAACTGGAAAACGATCAATATACAATGTGTGATGAAAAAAAGTACATTCCATTGATTTAGAGGGTATTTAGTTGAGGCAAAAACAACGACAGCTAATTTGTTCAAAGAGTTGTATATGTGTTTCCCTGAAGCAGCTGAATTATTCAATTTTCATAGTTACCATATCCGTTTTTTTTTCTGTTTATGGCTTTTAATGTGATGTGTCTATTGGCTTACAACATTTCATCCGCATACTGAATGAGCACATTATGCATTTGTAGGGAAAGACGTGAACCGTGTTCTCCATTTCTGTGTTGTGCGAATGAATAACAAAGACTTTTTCTTCACTTTTTTTTAGTTTTTCCTTGCAGCCCCTAGTGGATATTATCCCTTTCTATTTTTATGCCCGAAAGAATCGCGGTTTTTATTTGCAAATAGTGCTCTGTTTGATGACCTTTTAATGAGTGTAACGGCAGCTTTTTCCTCAAGCATTGATTTAATAATGACCAACATAACGACCCATTACTTAATGAAAGAAAGTTGAGTTGTTTTGGTGTGCGTTGATCTGCTACTAACAATTTGATTTTTTGATGGCAAAGCTTCCTATTTCTTATCTACGTAGTCTTATATTTTCAGTGTATCTATTAGATATTTAATCCTCAGTATTCTACCAACGATAACTGTCCTAGTGCTCTTACTTGATAGCCTGTGCATAATATTACAGACTTGACCTGCTTATACTCTGTACTTATAATTGTGGCCACCAACCTTCTATTCCATTCTTGTAATATTTCTAGTCTGCTCAATCTGTGCTCATTCAAGTGGTCGTCATAATAGTTTACACCCACGTAGCCAACGTCTGAAATACCAGCGTCCATTATGAAAGAAACATTTGCCTTGTTCTGAAGCAATGTTCGGGCTTCTGTTGTTCTATTATCTATTAAATTAAATTGAACTTGAGTAGCAGCAACACTGACTTCGTGTCTTCTGCCATAAGAAGTAAGAGCTCCAAATCTTGTTCCAATTTGACCTTCTTGGCTTTCGGAGTTAAATAACTAGTTTCTTGGAGATTTACTACCAAAGTGGTACAGATTCAAAAACAAAGCAAACTGTTTTCGAAACTCTTTTATTCATAATGTTATTTTAGCTGCAGAAGCAGTTTCATAGCTTTTACCTCATACTTTCTATAATCTAGATCAAATTTGTCTCATTTGCCTCATTCCATAAAATTTCAATTTGTTAAAATGGTTCCTCGAAGAAAAACTTTCACTGCTATGTTGTGCTTATTGCCTAGTATTATATTCCTTTGTGTGTTTTTCTCCTACCGCCCAACTAGTACCGAAGATCAACGATTTTCAAATCCAAGAGGAAAGACTGCAACCAAGCTGACAAAAGTTACCTTCAAACCCGTTCTCACAGCAATTGAGAAGCTAGAAGGATCCGCTTTGAAAGTGGAAGAAAAACAAGAAATACGGCTGAAAAAGTTGAACAATTTTTGTGCGCTACATCCTCACTTATCGGGAAGACAACCGGGCATGGACAGCGAGAAACTATTGCGATTTCATTTTGGAAAGCATGGGAAATTTTACAGCGTTTTACCGGAGTATAAGTTTTTCGAATGTCGTGTGGCAAAAACAGGAACGACAATGCGGTCTTTCGTATGGTGGGCGGCGTTTCATGGGGGCAAGAATATCCACGAGCACCCCTATTATCACCCAGTTGAGGATGATGACGTGAAGAAAATGGACAAGATGACCTTGCCTGAACTTCAAAAAGTCATTGCCTCATTCACGGGGTCAATTTTTGTCAGAGAGCCGATTATGAAAATTATCTCAGCCTACTTCAACAAATTTTGTGACCCATATAGAAAAGAATTAATGAAAAAGAAATTTAATATTATCAACACAATCGGAACTCCAAGTTTGGGTGAGATTTTGCGCAAATTAGCGAGCGATGAAGATTTAGGAATTTATAAAAACGACGACCACTTTACCAGCTACTTCGATTATTGCAATCCTTGTTTGTCAAACTATTCTTTCATCGGACGCTTTGAAAACTTAAAAACAGACCTGAATTACTTGATTTACAATAAAACGCAGTTGCACGATGGTCTGAGTTATAGCATAGATACAGCGCCTGTCAGTCCGAAGCGCACGGAGTGTCCTTATATGATGGACCATCCTGACGCATTCATGGATGTAAATATAAACGATGTGAAGAAACTGGTCGAGAAACTGAAGTTCGAATACGAGGCATTTGGATATGACCCCGCAGATGTGATCAAGTATATCGAAAAGAGAATTAAAATTAGTCAACAGGGCTTCTGAAATATTCGGTGTTAGCAAATCATATAACAGTAACAATTTCTGATCATCTCAATTGCATATTTGTTTTTTTTTGGTGAATTATAATTTATATTTCAAGTCTTTTAAAGAAGCAAATTTTAAATTGAACGATCTCAAGGTAGCTTCGATCAAATTGTAGCGTAGGGCGTTATGTTTTAGCTTGCCTGTCAACAAGCATGGCTGTATTTTAGCTAGGTGTTCAATGAGGCGAATCTCTACAGTATTCAGCATCAAATCGAAAAGGTGCCTATATAAGTCTTTTTGAAGTCTTACGACATAGCAATCCGAATTGCATTTTTAGGAAACGACTCTTGAAGTCATGCAGAAGTTTAATTTTGCACCGAATGTTAATGAACATAGTCTCTTTAGAGCGATTTCTTCATAGGTTGGATTTAGACCTACATTATGAGCCTCAGCATCAACCTTGAAATTTGCATTTTTTTGTTTCTTTAAATCTTCATTAAAACAAGGATAGCCGATTGCTACGCAAGTAACTCGTAATGTTCCGACCATTTTCATAGATTTTTTTCTTTTCTTCAAATTAGTTTCGCTTTTAGTGGGCGGTGTGATTCGAGAACTATAAGATGGCGTAAAAAAACAGTAAATTAGTTGTGAGCGACATCATTTGTCACCGAAAAATAAATAAAAAACATGAAACGAATTTTTTTTTAGTTTTGCACATTTTTAATTTAAAAAAAAAGATTTTTTGTTCACACAAGCGCTAAATGAAACATGCAAAACTAGTTTGTTTTCTACTTAATTAAGTTTTTACCCTGAAAGTCTACAAAACAGTAAATTTCCATATATCGAGCGTTACTCGCTCAAATTTTGACTAAAATTCAAACCAGGTTTACTCGACACTGGCACATTGTTAAAACAATTTTTAATTTTGTGTGTATCACGACTAAAAGGGCTTAAATATGATATATGACTCGGACCATTCCGATGATTATTTGTGTACCTGATTTTGCGTGGAAAATAAAAAAAAGAAAATGAAACAACCCGAATACAAAGTTCCTCCCCATTTCAAATGGTCGGAAAAAATATAATAATAAAAACTGTTTCGGCTCTTTTTCCTTGCCCTCATCTGCGAAATTTTCCAATTAATATTACGGTCACATGGTCTGAATGTTACAAAAATTAACATGCAAACCAATTTGGTCATGACAAGAATATTTGGTCTCATATCTTACCTTGTAAATTCTCTCGTAACGTCAAAAAGTTAATGCTTATGCAAGTTGGGGAAAAGGAAAAAGAGCTATTGTTTCCAAAGGAAATCGCTACCCAAGCTAATTAGAAATGAAGATTTTTTTAACAAAAACATCACTTGAAAGAGCGTCATACGACTAAATCTAGCCTACTTTCAGGCATCTCAGAGAATCAAAAATTGTTATTTTTGGACGCTTATAGTTAGGGGAAAAAATGAGATGAGATGCTAACTTGCTCACAAAAGATACGAGGAACAAAATTTTACAGTTTTGTAGTATTCGAGATTGGTTGTTCACCAATAAAAAAATGTAAAAAGTTCTGTCGAAACAAGAGGCAAATTCAAACTTGCAATAGTTTAAATACGAAACACTCTAATTATCAGGTCACTTTTAGCTTTAGTAAAGCTATCTAAAAAGCTATCTTAGTAAAGTTGTTTAGTGCCTGGTTAATAAAAATTTTACTAATTTTGTGTGCTCTCGCTACATTTTTTCTAACTTCTGTAACTAAATTTTTCATTGCATTTTTTTTAGAAATTGGCATTCACTCCGTATATGTTTTTGGCATTTTCTTCCGTATAAGTGTGTAATCATTCTTCAATAGTAAATTTTTTTTATTGTTGTGTTATTTTTGTTTGATTGATTTTTAGGTTTTTATATTTTTTGTTTTTAGGTTTTTATAAGACGTTTCAGCGACATTTCTAGGTGTTCCAATTTTTTTTATCAGTTGAAGCGTAAAAGGTACTTCCATATTCTAAATTGGCTGAACGAAAATTTTATATACCAAAAAAAGCTGTTTTCTGGTCAAAACTTTTCAATAAATAAAACAGTACACAGTACTGGCTTATTAAAAAAAAGGTTGCGATTTTTGAACGTTAGTTTTTCATCTATAAATACCGCAAGATATTTGAAAGTTCTAGTTTTCATATTTTTTTGCCATTGATTGCTGTATCTGTAGAAAACTTGGCAGCTGCTTTTTTTCACAAAAAAAGCATAATTTTTCATGTTAAATTGTAGAACCCTTTTAAAATAATAATAACACGGTGCTTCATTGCTTTTTTGTAACTTTAATTTGGGCCTTGATACATATTATACCTATAAGTATATGCCAAAAGAGCTTTCTCTTCAGCGTTGTGAGTCTGTCGCAGAAATATAGTCGTTCAAATCTTCGCAGTTATCGAGGTATTGATGGTTTTCGAAATTCTTTATTGTTAGTTAGTGCTCAAGGGTAGTATGTAAGTATGCATTATATATGCCTTACATTTACTCCCTCCATAATTCATGTTGCAGTTTGATAGATTTGTTTTCATCGGCCTAATAAGTTATAAGCGTAGAGTTAAATTCTTTCTTTCTTAATATCATTGTGAATTTTGTACGTTTTAAATATATTATTAGCATGACTAGTGTATTAGCATGACTATCTTTTTTACAATCTAACTCACTAATTAAAATGCGCATTTAGTCGCAAATTTGTGATAATCACAATCTGTAACATTGGAAGTTTCATAGCATCTGTTTTCTGCTTTGTTTATGGCTAGTGTTTGCTTAATGTTAAGCGTCCTTGGTGGAGAAGGAAGGACATGATACTCCAATTCTCAAAGCAGCTGGTTTGAATCCGACACAGCAAAAGTTTACTAATTCCAGTCTTAACTCTACTTTTTTTGTTTAACTTTAGAGAGCTGCTTTTTGTCGTTTTTTCGCTAGTGTTTGCGAAGCACAGCTTTGCCTCTGTGTTTAAATGATATTAATGTCCAAAAGTAATTAGCAAAGTGAAGACACTTTTTAAGATGTTTTTTTTTTGTCTTTAAGTTTCAAAATATTTTTTTGGTTTGACCTGTGATTTCTTTTCAAGTTCGCTTCAATTTCATTTCTGAAATGAAAGGAAATGAACGCTCTCCAATTACCAAATTGTTACTGGCGCGAAAAACTTGATCAACAGTTCGTGTAAGTTTTAAATTTTCCCATTGAAATGAATAATTTTACAGAGATTTCTCAAATGTGGCTAGTTTTTCCAAAAAATTCAAGCATATTGGATCTCAAACGGTCTAAAGTCTTAAGCTTAATGGTCGTTAAGTTTTGTCTGTTTTAGGATCGCGAGCAAAATTGCTTCTACAAGTGAAGAACTGCGATAAAAAACTACACTCGGTGCAGTTTCTGAACCCGGAGCCACCTTTCTTCATAGACAATCCCTCCTGCTCAATCAGTGCCGGTCACTATGTCAAACTGCCGGTCAGTGTGCGGGTCAGTAGCCGGAGCAACCAGAGCGAAAGAGGAGGAAAAGTAACCCCAACTGGGTCATACAGTTCAATTTTAGTCATTAAGTCAATCACAGATAGTACTTCTATGCCGGTGCAGCTGCATGCTAATGTGGTGCAGTAAGCAAGTAGATTATTAGTATTAGTAAACCTTTGTGCTATAAACCTTTGTCTAATGTTGAAAGTATGAGAGATACGGTCCCTTGAAAAAGGTATTTGGAAGAAAAGCCAAGTCATTTTCATTGTTTAATAACTCAAATAAACTGCTGTTTCTGAAGTTTATGAAATATACTAGTTGTAATCAAGTATTTATCTATATTTTAAGTGACCCAGCTATCATACTTATACTGAGTTGAAATAATGAGTTGATGTGAATTTTCATGACGATGCATACGAGTTGAGCTCTCGAGTTGATGTCGTTTCAATGTATTATGCTTTATAGAGGCAATAAGCAGCGTATTCTAGATTAGTTTCTTCAGATGGCCTTGATTTAATTTAGATCTCACATGTCATCCACCTTTGTGCCTTAAATTATGTATTTCATTTTCCATTAATTCTTTCCATGCGCCGTCAAATCATAATAAAGTAAGGAAAAACGTCAAGCTAACTTTTATCCCATCAGAGCTTGTAATTCCATAAATTGCTTCACGATGAAGTATTTCGGACGCGCTAACTTCGTTTTGTCTGGGTAACCCTGATTTTTTTTTGCAATATATTTCGATTGAATAAAAAATCAGTCTTAGCAAACACAAATCAAAATAAAAGAGATCAAGGAAAGGATTTTTGTCATCAGTTGCTGTGTGCTAGAGTATGTTTTTGAGTATGTTGTGCTCATGATGTGAGTTAAGTTCATTTTTGTTATAAGTTATCTATCTATTTTTTCAAAACCGTGTGCTTCATTTATAACTATTTAAACTATTTCATTGTTTAGCGGAATTTAATTTATAACAATGACACATATTTGCAACAATGGAGTTTTTGCTGTGAAAAGGGGCGTTTAACTATGGAAATTGGATAAAGACGAAAGTATCCTAGTAAGAAATTTTCTTAAGTGCCAGTGAACAATTTCATTTAGGCCTTGTAGTTTTATGTTTCAAAAAAAGTAGGAAGTGTTAATGAACGTAGTGAAGACACTTAATTAGGTCGGATTGATTTGGTTCAGAAATTTGCTCACGCTCAAATTAGATTTTTTTTATTTAAGACTTGATTTCTTCTTAATTTCATTTCTTACTCTGAAGTTCAATTACATTTTATCTGCTAAAATGTAGACAAAATGCGCTCTCCAGATACGAAATAGAAATGGTGCAAGAAAATCTGAAAGATTTCTAGTTTTATCCCAGTTTTATCAAGTTGGCTTTCGAAATTTGATTTCGAAAATTGATTTTTCTGTCAGTTGGCTATGTTTTCCGTTGAATGTTTTGGCTTTTTGAAGTTTTAAAAAGAGGACCTGTTTGCCCAGTTTTCTTGAATCAGGTTGATTTTTACCTAAAAAAGTCCATCTGTAAGTATTTTGAAAATTCGAAGAGCTTTCAGGTGATACACTTTTTTCTTTGCAACTCGAAGGTTTAAATTTGTCCGAAGTATATTTTTTCGGCTTCCTTCATTTTTTTTCCAATCATGTTCTTAGGTTGTTCACGCTCAATTTTGATTGTTCACCATTTGAGTTTTGATTTTCTTTGGGTGTAATTCTTCTTGAAATTTAGAGCTTTAGCTTGATGTATTTCTTCCTCGAAAAACGGAAGTTGACAACAGTTTCAAAAAACTCAATTAATTATTTTTTTTGGTTTCCTTTACTTAATTGACCTTCTTCCGAAGTTTTGATGGACATTTTTTTTCAGCCAATTTTTTTGGTTAGTTCAAAGTTAGCCAATATAACTTTTTGAGCTCTCTTTCAAGTGGCCTAAAACTAATTATTGTTTTCGCACATTTCCTGAACAGCTGTCAGTTCTATCACTCGAGGCAATGGTAAAGAATTGTCGCGCAAGGTGGATTTTTTCTAATTTAGGTACCATACCAAGCACAATCAGTCATGATTCGGATTCCAACAAGAAATTTCATAAAAATTTTTTCAACTGAGTTTCCTGATCTGAGTTTTTTTGCTATTCAGTCTCAAATGTAGCACTCAGTCTCAGATTTAGAGTCATTTTTCACGACGAGCAAAATTTAGTTTAAAAATATGATCGGCTGATTTACACAAGCCAAGCGTAGTGCATAAGCGAATATTTTTTTTCTAGCCCAAGTCGTAAATAAAAGTGGTCATTTGGTGGCACTTTTGTATTTTTCAATTTAATCATATTTAAGCTTATGTAAGTATAAACATTTTAATGGCATATGTTGCTGCGTTGTTTTTGGCAAGTGTTAGGTCCTATTTGAAAAAATCTGTATTATGAAAATTGTATGCGATTTGTTTTTCGTTTTTTTTTGCAACGGTTTTGGATTTCTTTTTCCACTTTTCGCAAATATCAATTTTTCTCAAAAACTACTGAACCGATTTTCAGAAAAAAATGGTATCAATAGAAAAGCTGGCTGATATTTTATGTGCCAGCAATTATTAACTGCACAATTCAGAGATGAAGGTTTTAATCAAAAGATTGAATTATGGGATTTACCCTTCTCAAGCGGCTGTTACCTAAATTCGGTAGAAAATAGTTATGGCCTCAAACAAGCCCATTTTTAACCTTTCGGTTAATTTTGAAAACTTTGTCTTTTTTCAAAAACTAACCGTCTTTTCAAATCGGAGATAAAAGTTTCAACCGAAAAAGAAAATCAGATATGCGAATGTTACCCGTTTTTGGGAAAGTTTTTTCTCGAAAACTAACCAGTTAAATCTGCTGTTGATAGTTCATGAAAACTAAAATGGCGCATGGATTTCTCTGCGTTATCTATTTTACCTTGTTTTTTTTCATAAAAAGAAGCCGTTATGGGCTTCGGAAAAATTCTTTTTTAAAATTTTACCTTTGTTAAGAAATTGCGTCACTATTCTCGAAAAAATCTATTTTATATTTAAATGCGGGCTTCACTATCTCGCCATGTTAAATCTTTTTCAACTTATTATTTTTGCATGTTTAAGCTATATCGTATATTGCAATAGTTAAGAATTTTTTTCGATTTACCAATTTGATTTTAGTGGTTATTTTACCGAGTTTAAATTAAGCAGCCCAATATCCAATTAGGGTTTGCGAATTTGGCCTCCAATTTTGAATGCCCGAATCATTTTAGTTAACGAGATAAGACGATTTTTGAGTTTTTTCAAAAAATTTATATTATTATTTTTTCGCAAATCTATTATCTATCTATCTATTATATATTTAAATGCGGGCTTCACTATCTCGCCATGTTTAAGCTTTTTCAACGTATTATTTTTGCATGTTTAAGCTATATCGTATATTGTAATGGTTAAGAATTTTTTTTTGATTTACCAATTTGATTTTAGTGGTTATTTTACTGAGTTTAAATTAAGCAGCCCAATATTGAATTAGGGGTTGCGAATTTGGCCTTCAGTTTGAATGCCCGAATCATTTTAGTTAACGAGATGAGACGATTTTTGAGATTTTTTCAAAAAATTTTCAGAAAACTTATATTAATTTTTTTTTTCGAAAAATCTGAAATTCTCAAATGTGTAGTTGGGTCCCGTCAGAGTACTCTCAAAGATTTCGAATCTTGCCTCCGAATGTGACTGCTCAATTCTTTGTAGTTTCCGAGTTATGGCCTTTTTTGTGATTTTTTCAAAATTTTCAGAAAACTTGTATTAATTTTTTTTGCAAAATCTGAAATTCCCAACCCATTATTTGGGTACTGTCAGAGTACTATCAAAGATTGCGAATCTTGCCTCCAAATATGACTGCTCAATTCTTTGTAGTTTTCGAGATATGGCTTTTTTTGTGATTTTTTCAAAATTTCCAGATAACTTATATTAATTTTTTTCGCAAAATCTGAAATTCCCAACCCTGTAGTTGGGTACTGTCAGATTACTATCAAGGATTGCAAATCTTGCCTCCAAATATGACTGCTCAAATCCTTGTAGTTTTCGAGATATGGTTTTTTTGTGATTTTTTTCAAAAATTTTCAGAAAATTTTTATTTTTTTCTCAAAGTTTGAACTTCCCAACCTTGTAGTTGGGTGCTGTCAGAGTACTCTAAGGAGTTAAAAATCTTGCCTCCTAATATGACTGTCCAAATCTCTGTGGTTTTCGAGATATGACGTTTTTTGTCATTTTTTAAAAAAAATCAGAAAACTTATATTATTTTTTTTCGCAAAATCTGAAATTCTGAACCCTGTAGTTGGATCCTGTCAGAGTACTCTCAAAGATTGCGAATCTTGCTTCCAAATATGAGTGCTCAAATCTGTGTAGTTTTCGAGATATGACGTTTTTTGTGATTTTTTCAAAATTTTTCAGAAAACGTAAATTATTTTTTAAAAATCTGAAATTCCCAACCCTGTAGTTAGGCCCTGTCAGAGTACTCTCAAGGATTGCGAATCTTGCCTCCAAATATGACTGCGCAATTCTGTGTAGTTTTTGAGATGTGAAGTTTTTTGTGATTCTTTCAAAATTTTCAGAAAGTTTGAATTAATTATTTTTCAAGATTTGAAATTCCCAACGCTATAGTTTGGTGTTATCAGGGTACTCTAAAAAGTTGAAAATCTTGACACATGCGACTGCTCAAGTGCTTTTAATTTCCGAGATGTGACGTTTTTTGTGATTTTTTCAAAATTTTCAGAAAACTTGTATTAATTTTTTTTTGCAAAATCTGAAATTCCCAACCCATTATTTGGGTACTGTCAGAGTACTATCAAAGATTGCGAATCTTGCCTCCAAATATGACTGCTCAATTCTTTGTAGTTTTCGAGATATGGCTTTTTTTGTGATTTTTTCAAAATTTCCAGATAACTTATATTAATTTTTTTCGCAAAATCTGAAATTCCCAACCCTGTAGTTGGGTACTGTCAGATTACTATCAAGGATTGCAAATCTTGCCTCCAAATATGACTGCTCAAATCCTTGTAGTTTTCGAGATATGGTTTTTTTGTGATTTTTTTCAAAAATTTTCAGAAAATTTTTATTTTTTTCTCAAAGTTTGAACTTCCCAACCTTGTAGTTGGGTGCTGTCAGAGTACTCTAAGGAGTTAAAAATCTTGCCTCCAAATATGACTGTCCAAATCTCTGGTTTTCGAGATATGACGTTTTTTGTCATTTTTTAAAAAAAATCAGAAAACTTATATTATTTTTTTTCGCAAAATCTGAAATTCTGAACCCTGTAGTTGGATCCTGTCAGAGTACTCTCAAAGATTGCGAATCTTGCTTCCAAATATGAGTGCTCAAATCTGTGTAGTTTTCGAGATATGACGTTTTTTGTGATTTTTTCAAAATTTTTCAGAAAACGTAAATTATTTTTTAAAAATCTGAAATTCCCAACCCTGTAGTTAGGCCCTGTCAGAGTACTCTCAAGGATTGCGAATCTTGCCTCCAAATATGACTGCGCAATTCTGTGTAGTTTTTGAGATGTGAAGTTTTTTGTGATTCTTTCAAAATTTTCAGAAAGTTTGAATTAATTATTTTTCAAGATTTGAAATTCCCAACGCTATAGTTTGGTGTTATCAGGGTACTCTAAAAAGTTGAAAATCTTGACACATGCGACTGCTCAAGTGCTTTTAATTTCCGAGATGTGACGTTTTTTGTGATTTTTTCAAAATTTTCAGAAAACTTGTATTAATTTTTTTTTGCAAAATCTGAAATTCCCAACCCATTATTTGGGTACTGTCAGAGTACTATCAAAGATTGCGAATCTTGCCTCCAAATATGACTGCTCAATTCTTTGTAGTTTTCGAGATATGGCTTTTTTTGTGATTTTTTCAAAATTTCCAGATAACTTATATTAATTTTTTTCGCAAAATCTGAAATTCCCAACCCTGTAGTTGGGTACTGTCAGATTACTATCAAGGATTGCAAATCTTGCCTCCAAATATGACTGCTCAAATCCTTGTAGTTTTCGAGATATGGTTTTTTTGTGATTTTTTTCAAAAATTTTCAGAAAATTTTTATTTTTTTCTCAAAGTTTGAACTTCCCAACCTTGTAGTTGGGTGCTGTCAGAGTACTCTAAGGAGTTAAAAATCTTGCCTCAAAATATGACTGTCCAAATCTCTGTGGTTTTCGAGATATGACGTTTTTTGTCATTTTTTAAAAAAAATCAGAAAACTTATATTATTTTTTTTCGCAAAATCTGAAATTCTGAACCCTGTAGTTGGATCCTGTCAGAGTACTCTCAAAGATTGCGAATCTTGCTTCCAAATATGAGTGCTCAAATCTGTGTAGTTTTCGAGATATGACGTTTTTTGTGATTTTTTCAAAATTTTTCAGAAAACGTAAATTATTTTTTAAAAATCTGAAATTCCCAACCCTGTAGTTAGGCCCTGTCAGAGTACTCTCAAGGATTGCGAATCTTGCCTCCAAATATGACTGCGCAATTCTGTGTAGTTTTTGAGATGTGAAGTTTTTTGTGATTCTTTCAAAATTTTCAGAAAGTTTGAATTAATTATTTTTCAAGATTTGAAATTCCCAACGCTATAGTTTGGTGTTATCAGGGTACTCTAAAAAGTTGAAAATCTTGACACATGCGACTGCTCAAGTGCTTTTAATTTCCGAGATGTGACGTTTTTTGTGATTTTTTCAAAATTTTCAGAAAACTTGTATTAATTTTTTTTTGCAAAATCTGAAATTCCCAACCCATTATTTGGGTACTGTCAGAGTACTATCAAAGATTGCGAATCTTGCCTCCAAATATGACTGCTCAATTCTTTGTAGTTTTCGAGATATGGCTTTTTTTGTGATTTTTTCAAAATTTCCAGATAACTTATATTAATTTTTTTCGCAAAATCTGAAATTCCCAACCCTGTAGTTGGGTACTGTCAGATTACTATCAAGGAATGCAAATCTTGCCTCCAAATATGACTGCTCAAATCCTTGTAGTTTTCGAGATATGGTTTTTTTGTGATTTTTTTCAAAAATTTTCAGAAAATTTTTATTTTTTTCTCAAAGTTTGAACTTCCCAACCTTGTAGTTGGGTGCTGTCAGAGTACTCTAAGGAGTTAAAAATCTTGCCTCCAAATATGACTGTCCAAATCTCTGTGGTTTTCGAGATATGACGTTTTTTGTCATTTTTTAAAAAAAATCAGAAAACTTATATTATTTTTTTTCGCAAAATCTGAAATTCTGAACCCTGTAGTTGGATCCTGTCAGAGTACTCTCAAAGATTGCGAATCTTGCTTCCAAATATGAGTGCTCAAATCTGTGTAGTTTTCGAGATATGACGTTTTTTGTGATTTTTTCAAAATTTTTCAGAAAACGTAAATTATTTTTTAAAAATCTGAAATTCCCAACCCTGTAGTTAGGCCCTGTCAGAGTACTCTCAAGGATTGCGAATCTTGCCTCCAAATATGACTGCGCAATTCTGTGTAGTTTTTGAGATGTGAAGTTTTTTGTGATTCTTTCAAAATTTTCAGAAAGTTTGAATTAATTATTTTTCAAGATTTGAAAATCCCAACGCTATAGTTTGGTGTTATCAGGGTACTCTAAAAAGTTGAAAATCTTGACACATGCGACTGCTCAAGTGCTTTTAATTTCCGAGATGTGACGTTTTTTGTAATTCTTTCAAAATTTTCAGAAAGTTTAAATTAATTTTTTTTCAAGATTTGAAATTCCCAACGCTATAGTTTGGTGTTATCAGGGTACTCTAAAAAGTTGCAAATCTTGACACATGCGACTGCTCAAGTGCTTTTAGTTTCCGAGATGTGACGTTTTTTGTGATTCTTTCATAATTTTCAGAAAGTTTAAATTAAATATTTTTCAAGATTTGAAATTCCCAACGCTATAGTTCGGTGTTATCAGTGTACTCTAAAAAGTTGCAAATCTTGACACATGCGACTGCTCAAGTGCTTTTAGTTTCCGAGATGTGACGTTTTTTTTTGATTTTTTCAAAATTTCTCAAAGAACTTATCTAAAAAAAGTTTCGAACAATTTGAAATTACCAACTCGATGAAGATACCTTATTGTCAGCGTACATCCTGGTGTCTCAAATCTTGCCTCTTAATATGAATGCTTAAATTCTTCTAGTTTCCGAGATAAGAAGTTTTTTTTTTCATTTTTTTAATGGAAACTTAGGCTTGAAAAAATCACAAATTTTTGAATTCCGAATCCTATAGTAGGGTGCTCTCAGGGACTCTCAGTGGTTGCAAATCTGGCCTCCAAATTTCTCCAGAGGCCCATTAAGTTTTCGAGATGACGCTTTTAAAATGGGAATTAAAAAGTTCGAAGTTACCAACCCTGTAATTGGGTGCAGTCAGAGTACACTAAAAGTTTGCAGATGTTGTTTCCAATATATGCGGTTTTTCATGAGTTGTCGAAAAATTTCGAAGCACCAGAGGTGCGTTAAACGCTAGTTCTATTTAAAACAATCCTTTCTTGTTTTGTATATCTCAAAAGTGTAATTTGAGATAATAACCCCTCGAATTAGGTGTTGCGAATTTGGCCTCCAATTTGAATGCCCGAATCATTTTAGTTAACGAGATAAGACGATTTTTGAGATTTTTTCAAAAAATTTTCAGAAAATTTATATTAATTTTTTTTTCGAAAAATCTGAAATTCTCAAATGTGTAGTTGGGTCCCGTCAGAGTACTCTCAAAGATTTCGAATCTTGCCTCCGAATGTGACTGCTCAATTCTTTGTAGTTTTCGAGTTATGGCCTTTGTGATTTTTTCAAAATTTTCAGAAAACTTATATTAATTTTTTTTGCAAAATCTGAAATTCCCAACCCATTATTTGGGTACTGTCAGAGTACTATCAAAGATTGCGAATCTTGCCTCCAAATATGACTGCTCAATTCTTTGTAGTTTTTGAGATATGGCCTTTTTTGTGATTTTTTCAAAATTTCCAGAAAACTTATCTTAATTTATTTTCGAAGAATCTGAAATTCCCAACCCTGTAGTTGGGTACTGTCAGATTACTATCAAGGATTGCAAATCTTGCCTCCAAATATGACTGCTCAAATTCTTGTAGTTTTCGAGATATGGTTTTTTTGTGATTTTTTTAAAAAAATTTTCAGAAAATTTTTATTTTTTCTCAAAGTTTGAACTTCCCAACCTTGTAGTTGGGTGCTGTCAGAGTACTCTAAGGAATTAAAAATCTTGCCTCCAAATATGACTGTCCAAATCCTTGTGGTTTTCGAGATATGACGTTTTTTGTGATTTTTAAAAAAATCAGAAAACTTATATTATTATTTTTTGCAAAATCTGAAATTCTGAACCCTGTAGTTGGATCCTGTCAGAGTACTCTCAAAGATTGCGAATCTTGCTTCCAAATATGACTGCTCAAATCTGTGTAGTTTTCGAGATATGACGTTTTTTGTGATTTTTTCAAAATTTTTCAGAAAACGTAAATTATTTTTTAAAAATCTGAAATTCCCAACCCTGTAGTTAGGCCCTGTCAGAGTACTCTCAAGGATTGCGAATCTTGCCTCCAAATATGACTGCGCAATTCTGTGTAGTTTTTGAGATGTGAAGTTTTTTGTGATTCTTTCATAATTTTCAGAAAGTTTAAACTAAATATTTTTCAAGATTTGAAATTCCCAACGCTATAGTTCGGTGTTATCAGTGTACTCTAAAAAGTTGCAAATCTTGACACATGCGACTGCTCAAGTGCTTTTAATTTCCGAGATGTGACGTTTTTTGTGATTCTTTCAAAATTTTCAGAAAGTTTAAATTAATTTTTTTTCAAGATTTGAAATTCCCAACGCTATAGTTTGGTGTTATCAGGGTACTCTAAAAAGTTGCAAATCTTGACACATGCGACTGCTCAAGTGCTTTTAGTTTCCGAGATGTGACGTTTTTTGTGATTCTTTCAAAATTTTCAGAAAGTTTAAATTAAATATTTTTCAAGATTTGAAATTCCCAACGCTATAGTTCGGTGTTATCAGTGTACTCTAAAAAATTGCAAATCTTGACACATGCGACTGCTCAAGTGCTTTTAGTTTCCGAGATGTGACGTTTTTTTTTTGATTTTTTCAAAATTTCTCAAAGAACTTATCTAAAAAAAGTTTCGAACAATTTGAAATTACCAACTCGATGAAGATACCTTATTGTCAGCGTACATCCTGGTGTCTCAAATCTTGCCTCTTAATATGAATGCTTAAATTCTTCTAGTTTCCGAGATAAGAAGTTTTTTTTTTCATTTTTTTAATGGAAACTTAGGCTTGAAAAAATCACAAATTTTTGAATTCCGAATCCTATAGTAGGGTGCTCTCAGGGACTCTCAGTGGTTGCAAATCTGGCCTCCAAATTTCTCCAGAGGCCCATTAAGTTTTCGAGATGACGCTTTTAAAATGGGAATTAAAAAGTTCGAAGTTACCAACCCTGTAATTGGGTGCAGTCAGAGTACACTATAGTTTGCAGATGTTGTTTCCAATATATGCGGTTTTTCATGAGTTGTCGAAAAATTTCGAAGCACCGGAGGTGCGTTAAACGCTGCTCCGATATTAAGGTCTCAATCGCAGGCTATTTCCATGCTTAAATAAAGAAAATTTTATGGATGTAGGAACAAATGATCGATTTTTGGAATCCTTTTTACTTTTAGGGCTACGCGTAAAGTCCATTTTTTGAACTTTTGAAAATTACGCATTTCCGTATCAGAACAATTTATGATGTAAAGTATTAGAACATTAGATTCAGCTTTCGCTGGGCCATTAGTTTACTTGCATGCTACCTTCGCGCAGATGCGAGGACGTTAGATTCCTAATCAACAAGTCGATATTCATATTCGGAACATTTCAATAATTTCTCCGGCGATTTTTTTTTCTGCATAACAATGGCAGTTTGATGGAAAATGTAGTTGCTTTATTGCTGGCTCAATAAAATTACAAGCAGTCGTGAAGCAGATGTGAAAACGTGATACTCCTAGTCTCAACAAAAAGTTTTTCAATGTGTTTTTTTAATCTTTTCC
Source organism: Symsagittifera roscoffensis (assembly GCF_963678635.1). Classification (NCBI taxonomy): domain Eukaryota; kingdom Metazoa; phylum Xenacoelomorpha; order Acoela; family Convolutidae; genus Symsagittifera; species Symsagittifera roscoffensis. Next base: position 42,426,020 of record NC_087063.1, on the reverse strand, counting down.
TTATTTCACATTGTTTTGCCTGTTTACAGCTTTTTGGTGCTTTTTGCTCGCGTGTGTTTGTTAAGTGCTGCTTCGCCTCTGTCTTAATATTTTCTCACTTAAAAAAAAAACGTTCTAGATTTATTTTTTTTTCATTGGATTTTTTTCGTTTTTCTTTCTTTCGTGAGAAATAAACTCTGCGCTTTAGTAGCTGGCTCTTTCTGAAAGATTAAGAGTCCGTTCAAGAAACGTTTTGAGTTTGATAAAAAAAGTAAGACCTTTTGATCAAAATCGGATATTTTCTCAAATGGCGATATCCTTTATAGCGCGATTGCCCGTTCCATGATATGAAAGTGGCAAATTTCATTGCAATGCTTTTTAAGTGTCAATGTAGGAGGTGTTAACTACGGCATTTTAACTACAAAATAATGGGGTTATGTAGTTACCCATGCGTTATTAACTTTGTTGTTGCAACGAGTAACTTGATTTTTTCCCGGGATCTGTTTTTTTTGCGAACTAGAAGTTTTCTACTTTTTCGGACTATCCTCGGTTTGTTTATTAATGTCGTCTGACTTTCATTTTTCAGCACGGACTCTTTTTTGAAAGATTAGCTTTCCTTTAAGTCTTTTATTTCCATTACTAAAGACTCATTGGAAGAGATAATTAAGTTAGAATTTTTTTGCGGAATTTTAGTTTTATTTTTGAATTTTAAAAAAAAATTTTAAAACACGAAAATGATTTATTTTTTGAATTTTTCCTTCGTCTTCTAATATGCAAGAAATTATTGCGCTTGGGACTTTTATGCTCGCGATTAGCACGCGTCATCAATTCGGAGTTTTTTTCGTGAGCAACTTGTCCAGCAAGGTAACCGAATCATTTTAACAAATCTTCACTTTCGTCAACCAACAGACATATTTTGAGCGTGTATCTGCGTTCCAAATAACCGTTTTTTACAAGGTGTGTTTTCAGTTTAGTTTCAAACTTCCCAACTCACAAGGTCTGTTTGTCGTTCATCTTTTTTTTTAACTTAATCAGCTAAGTGGCATCAAGCTTTTCTTTTTGAACCTAATCCGCTTAGCGGCATTAAATTGCGTCGTTGAATAAGCAAAACAAATTTCTTATGCGTGTGATTCTTTTGATGGGTTATTTTAAAATGTAATGAAAATTTGAAATGTTATTGAGAACAACTTTTTTGGGCGGGTTTTAGTTACTACAGGGTAGTTTCAGGGGGGACTCGAAATTTTAAGTTTTTTCTACAAAACGATTTTTTTTCGGCCCAACTGGTGTCTGCTCAAAGGTTGTCGGCCTTGTTTCCGCTTCGCTAGTTTTGTTCAGCTGCTAATTTGAATTTAAATTGACATTTTTTCCTGTCTGTTTGATGAAAATAGGTTTTATGAAATTGTATGGGATTGAGTTTTATATTCACTGTTTTTTGAGACGCTTTCGAAAATTTCTCAAAAACTCTTCCTCCGATTTTCTAAAAAGGGGTATCCATAGAAATATTGTGTGCTTGCATACTACCCTGGTTTTTTGCTTTACCTCTTTGTTCACAGCAGTCTCTCGAGAAAAGGCTAGCTTTTCTCGAGAGCTAGCCTGCCAAACCTGGCTTTACGGGCTCAATCGAAATTAAAGGCTGGGTGGGTTACCTCAGCATGAAAGGCTGCACCAAATTTCTTAAAACAAAAAGAGTGACTCTCGGGAATGTCAACTCTCTGATTTGTAGACCGTTTTTTGGACTTTTCTCGATTACTATCCTGCCAAATCTGATATCACAGGTTCAATCGGTAAAACAGGTTGTTGCAAGCTTTGCTTTTTTAAATGTGCTACGCCCAATTCTTTTTAGAGAAAATGTATTGTCTTCAAATCAGAGAAAGTTTTGAAACTGACCGTTTTTTGAGTTTTTTGCGTTACTCCAAAAGTTTCGTGCCGTTTCTCAAGTTAAGTGTTTAATCGAGAAACCCGATTGTGGTTAACATCTCTACTTTAGAGGGGACATGACCTGCTTTCAGCATAAACAATTACGGATTTCGGAAAGTCAAGTTTTTGATCTTTGACCGTTTCTTAGAAACTGTTTGAGTTCTTTTTTAAAGTACCCCATCAAGTCTGTGATGAAAAACTAATCGAAAGAAGTGTTTGTGCAATTTTTTCCGGCAAAGCGGCTACTCTTTAAATATTGTAAGAGGAACTTTGTTTCTCCGGGAAAAATCTTTAAAAAATTTCACTCTATTTGTTTTAGTAGACAAACAGCCAAAAATTGAAGGAAGAATAGCAATTTGAAGCCAGGTCAGGTCAAACACGTACCGTTTAGTCCTGCATCAGTATAGCAAATTCAAAAAATATCACACACGTACCTCCAGCTTTAGTTGGGCTCTAGGTGTCGTTCATAGAGACATACGAAACTTTCGGTTCACCTAGTTTTATACATTTTTGACATGTTTTTTTATGATTGTGTTTTATCGCAAGTTATGCGATGCTCCGCTTTGCCTCTGTGTCAGAAAACTATGAAAGCAAACTTTCTGCGTTTTGATTGCTCCAGAAAGTTTATTTCAAAAGCATTATTCAGTAAATTATAACAACGTTATTCTGGGTAGTATATTTCAACTTTGATTTCAAAAAGTTTGTCCTGACTTAATTTCAACTTTCCTAACTTTGTCTTTCGACAGAAACGTTTCAATTTCAAACTGCAATTAATTTCTGTGAAATAATTATATATACAACAATTTCATAGTGAAAGAAGTAAAATGGTCAATCGCATTTAGAGCGATATACCTTGGACTAATACTGAGGGAATAATTGTTTTTGCATTTTGAAAGGTTTTTGATGTTTAATGATTGAGTGTTTATACTTGTTGAATGATTTTTGATGCATTGATTGATGTGCTTGATTTTCAAATACAGCTGTTGAAATATAAACGCGCGGAAATGCGAAAAAATTGAACGAAAGTATGTGTTGAAGTATGCGAGTTGAAATTAAAAGTCAGGAATTAAGTTTGTTGAATTAAAAGCACGAAATAGTAGAATCCATGAAGCCATATCAAATTGGTCAGAAGGGTAGATTTGCATCACGTTGTCCATGACGTTTTTTTATGGTGCTTTTTTCGTTCAAATTTTTTCTGCATTTTTCAATTCTTGCCATTTCAGCACTCATTTTGGCCGCTTAGTGTAATTTCATAATTTCAAGTCATGCCTTCCTTTTTCAAGATGGAAATGAGTGCTTAGACTCTGATGAGCGGAAAAGGTTCTGACGTCGGACCTCTACCCACCCCTGAAAGAGCAGTGTACGGATTCGTACTCTTTGTGCTCACTATCGTCGCATTCATCCTCTACTGTCTCTGGGCATTTGTTCCTCTGGAGATACTGGACTCTTTGGGTCTATCTTACTGGCCTGCCAAACATTGGGCGCTCACTGGACCCTTGACGATACTAATTTCCTCATTTTTTGCTGTTTATGTAATTTACCCGATTATATGCATCAGGCAATGTGCAAATAAAGATAACGAGGAATCTCTTTACACGGATGGCTTTGCTGTCAGACACAAAGATTTGAACTCAGATGAACTTGAACTTAATCCCGTCTACGACTATGAAATTTCTCAGGTCAATAAACTACTCTACTCTTGCCAATTATAAAGTTTTAATTTCACAATCGACAAATGTGTTCGCTAATCTTGCTTTTGAGCAGTTGCTGCATTTGAATCTACCAAAAAGTGTACGATGTGTGTTGTTGTACCGAAATGACCCTTCTATTGTTATTGGCAAGTTTCAAAATCCATGGTCTGAAATTAACAAACCAAGGAGAGCGAAGGAACTTGGGATACCATTCGCTAGGCGTTGCAGTGGTGGAGGCACCGTGTTTCACGATCTCGGAAATGTGAACATATCATTTTTGGCTCCGCGTTCACAGCTGAACAAATCTAAAAACTTGATATTGATCACGCGTTTTCTGAAAGATGCTTACAATCGTGATGTTAGCATTAATGAACGGAGTGATCTAGTGTATGAGATGAAAAAGATCTCAGGTTCGGCTTGTCGTATTGAAAAGGAGCGATCAATACATCATTTTACGTTGCTTTTGAACTCTGATTTGACCTTGATTCGGCAGTTTTTGGGGAGTGAAAGAAAAGATTACACGATTCAAAGCACGGCAACGAAAAGTGTTCCTTCGCCTGTAAATAATTTGCTCGTGACAGATCAAGAAGTTAATTATGAAAATTTTTCTCAAAAGTTGGCGGACTATTTGTGTAGATATCTCGATTCGGATGTTACCACCAATCATTTCGCTCTTCTCGATCCTTTTGATTTTTCCGAAGTTCAACTATTTTCTAAAAGCCTTCAAAGTTGGGATTGGTTGTATGGCTTGACACCAAAGTTCAAGTTCCTATTTGAAGTTGAAAATTTTGAAAAAGGTGCGTCAATTGAATTGGAAATTGCTAAAAGTGTTATCAAAGGTGTTAGAGGAATTGAAAATGGCACTGCTTTGTCTGAAGATATAGGAAAGCAATTAATCGGAGCTCCATTTCTGCGAGATACCGTGTGCAAGCTGTTAGATGAAGCAGCTTCAAACTGTGAAAAGAGCCGAGAGTTGCAGTTTTTGAACTGTTTGAGAGCAGAAGTCAAACGTTTACCTATTTTTTGAAGTTTGAATGATTCTGAATATTAAGATAGAAATAGTTACACTTGCGATCAGCAAGCGTTATCCAATGGGAGCTTTGAGTTTTTAAAGTCAGGTTAACGACTTGTCTGACAGAATCAGTGGAGCTTTTAGTAGTTTGCTTTATCCCTTATCGATTCAACTTCTATGACCGTTGCTGTGCATTTGGTTCGGATGTCAATTTTTTCCGACCGATTTTGACTACCTCAAAAAAACGCGTAGTGGTTCGAACATTCTTTGAGACTTTTACAGCAAACTGCTATCCTTCAACTGTGCTAGGATGCCGTTCTGTTTTTTTTTTTAGAAAAATTTTCCCAAACTTGATTTTTAAGCTTCAGAGCAACCCAAATTTTTAACGTATTGCAACCCGGTGCTAGACTTTTTGCCCGTGGACTCATCTCCTTGCGATACCTTGATTAATGAAGAATTCAATTTTTTTATCGTCTCCGGCACACTTAGCCTGGAGGTAACGAATACGTCTGGGACGGCAAAGGTTATGGGTCTGAAACTGTCCAGGACATTTTTTTTTCAAACGGGAAATCGATCTATCTAATTATCTGTTTCTTTCTATCTATACATTATTTAATTGGCGTTTCAGTTGACACGTGCTTTAGATGTCCCCATGTTGACAGGTTTAACAAAATGCCAAAATAAAGCAACGTTTATGTTTTATTAAATTTAACGTGTTAAATTTCAATGTCATCTATTATTTTAACTATACATCTGTTGAAACGTCAATTGTTTAACAATTTTTTTCCTTTATTTGGCAATGCAAAATTTTTAAAGCTTCTTGATTCAGTGTTTTTTCGCTAAATTTAAATTCTCAACTCTTTGATGGTTTGCTATCAGGGTACACTCAGGGGTTGCAAATCTGGCCTCCAAATTTTACCGCTCAAATCCTTTTGGTTTCCTTCCGAGATATGGCGTTTTTTTTTATTGTTTGTTAGTTTTTTTTCTAAAAAAACTAAATTTAAAAAACGCTAACTGAGCTTGAAATTGTCAACCCATTGGTGGGTTGCCCTCAGGGTACACTATGGATTTGGAATTCTGTCTTCCAAGTTTGACTGCTCCATTTTTTTCAAGTTTTCGAGATATGCCGTTTTTTATGATTTTTTTTCGTCAAAAAGTTAAATTCGAAAAAAACTAACAGAAGTTTCAACTCTCAATTCTAAATCGGGTGCTCGCATAGTACACAATAGAGTTGCAATCCTGCCCTGAAAAAAAAAACATTTTGGTTATCGAGATAAAGCGTTTATTATGATTTTTTTTTAAAGTTTTTATTCCAAAAAAACTTGGATATGAAAAAAACTAAAACAACTTGAAATCTCGGCCTTTAAGTGGAGTGCCTTCAAAGTTCATTGTGGAGTTGCAATTCTGTCCTCCAAATGGGACTGCTCAAAATTTTTGGTTTTTGAGATATGGCGTTTTATGATTTTTTCAATTAGAATTGAAAAAAAAAATTCATCGAAATTGAAATTCTCAACCCTGTGGTGGAATTTTCTCAGCTCAGAGTTAAGTATGAAATTGAAATTTTAACCTCCGAATATGACTGGTCAAGTCGTTTTGGTTTTCGAGATACGGTGTTTTATGATTTTTTAAATATTATAGATTTGAAAAAACTATTAGAACTAAAAATTCTCAACCCTTTACTGGGGTGCTCTCAGAGTACACTCAGGATTAGCAATTTTGGTCTCCAAAGGTTACTGCTCAAATCCTGTTTTTTTGATCTTTTCATTTTTTCAATAAATTTAAATTGAAAAAAAAAAGAAAACTAACCGATCTTGAATTTCTCAACCTTATGCTGGGGTACTGTCAGGATACTTTCAAGAGTGATCCCTGGGTATAAACATGCCCTCTGACTTCAACTGCTCAAATCTTTTTGGTTTCCGAAATATGGCGTTTCCTATGATTATTATTTTTTTTTGTAAAAAAACCTCATTCAAGATTAATGAACTGAAATTGTTAACCCTTTGATGGGGTGCGGTCAGTATAGAATATGAATTTCAAATCTGAGCTCTAATTTTGTTTGCTCATTTGCTTTTCATTTTCGAAGCAAGGCGTTTTCTTAATGTTTTTTAGACTTAGATATAAAAAACTAACCAAACTTGAAACTCTCAACCCCATAGATACAAATTGGGGTTGCAATCTCAGGGTTTAATATGGGATTGCAATTCTGCACACGAATGTAACTGCTCAATTCTTTTTTTGGCCGCGAGATATTGCGGTTTTATGGTTTTATTTTTCAAATTTTTTCTCATTACCTTTTCGGTACCCTGGCAATCGGGTACTAGACTTTTTCCCCGTAAACGTTTTAGTTCCCAGGACTCTTCTAGACGCTTCTTCTTTAGTGGTACCTTGTTTCATAATGAATTCAAATTTAGCGTTCCCGGTCCACTTAACCTGGAGGTAACGAACACGCCTAAGACGGATAGATAGGTCCTGGGTTTGAATCTGACCAGGACCGGTTTTTTTTTTCAAACGGGAAATAGTCCGTTTCAAAAAAAAAGTCGTCGGCTTTTTATTGTCTGCTTATGTGTTGTAGGGTTAGTTGCCATATTGTTGATTTTTAAAAGTTTTTCATGCATATTACTTGCTGCTAGTGTTTTGATTTACCGCTGCTGTTTGTAATTTTTCTAGCCTTGACTTTGTATATATTTTTTTCGCCTAAAAAATTTATTATGCACAAATGAATTCGGCTTATTTTTATCGGCTTATAGTGAACTAACTTCGAGTCGTTCAAACGGAAACATGTTTTTGATGCTCACCTCTGCGCAAAATGCTAATAATCTTAAAAGAAATTATAGTTCAAGTTTTTCATGACAATTTTTCTTAAGCATTTTTGTTTTTCTTTTTTTTCGGCTTGATAGCTTTCGGGCTATTTTCTATCGGTTTATTGGCCTCATATTGCGTCTTTTGACGAGCGAAAAACGTTTTGGTGAGCGTGTTTGTGTTTTGAGGGCGAGGGGTATTTAATAGCTTCTTATTCTTGATGTTTTTTGAATTTTCTTCGGCTTTTCCCCTTTTTTGGGCTTAGTAGGTTTCGACCTATATAATTCGGCTTAGCGGCCGCACATTGTTTCCTATGTCGAGCTATTAAAGTTTTTCGATTGTTTAGTTGTTTTGAGGGCTAAGGGCTTATTAAATTTTCATAAGTCTTAAGTCTTGTTGATTTTTAATCGGCTTAAAGGCTTCTGACAAGGTATTTTCTGCTTAGTTTCTGGTGGGTCTATAATCTTTCGATGCTTCTTTCACATTCTGTTGTTTTGGCATGCTTTTGTTTCAAAACGAGCCTTTTTTATTTTAATAGTTTTAGTTTGTTCGACATTTCCGACTTTTTAAAAAAAAATTTTCTTGTGTTGTATCACAAGTGGTGCGAACCTTAGCTTCACTTGTGTAAACCGTGGAGTTAAAAAGAATGAAGAGATTTTGAAGATCTCCACCTTGTGATGGGTGCTATCAGGGTACACTCAGGAGTTCCAGTTGTGACCTCCAAACAAAAAACATAAAAATGTCAAGTCTATGATGGGCTGCTATCAAGGTGATTTGAGGAAATGCACTGTTGGAGTCCAAATTTTATTGCTCATTCTTTTTTTTGGTTTTCGAGATATGGTTTTTTTTTCTTCATTTTTTAAACTCTTGATAAAAAACTTAACCGAACTTGAAACTCAACTTTATGGATACAAAATGGGGCTCCAATTGAATGTGTTATCTGTGATTGCAATTCCGCCCCTCAAATGCAACTGCTCAATTCTTTTTGATTTTCGAGACATTTTTTTTTAAAATTTTTTTATCGAAAATCTTAGATATAAAACAAACTAACCGAACTTGAAACTCCCAACCCTTTGTTGGGCTGCTATCAGGGTACACTCAGGTGTTGCAACTCTGGTCTTCAAATTTTATTGCTCAACTTATTTTGGTTTTCGAGATATTGGCTTTTCGATGATTTTTTTTATATTTAAAAAAAACTATTTAAAAAACTAACAGAAGAGTGCTTTCTTAAAGAGTGGTTATTTAAAGAGTGCTTTATTCCCTCCAAATTTGGTTGCTCAATATCTTTTTGGTCATAGTGATATGTCGTTTTCTTATAGATTTTCATTTTTTTTTCTGCGAAAAAAACTTTGATTTGAAAAAAACTAACTGAAGTTCAGTGATTGAAAGTTTAGCTGCCAAATTTGTCTGATTAAAAATTGAGGCGTTTTTTTTAAACAGATTTTACAAATCACTAAAACTTGATTTTTTCAACCAGGTATTGTGGTGCTGTCGGGGAACTCCATGAGCTGCACGTTCGGCTTCTAATTAAACTTATCAAATTAACTTTCCGATATATGATTTTTTTGTAAACTAAGTTTTTTTTTCAATAACATTCTGATTGATGGCAGGAATTTTGAACTGTATGAAAATATATGAAGGGAGTATGTGTATGGTGTCGGCTTAAGGTCTTTTTTTGAGAGTAAGTTCAACAAATCTGGTAAAACTCAAAAGTTCTGGAAACGATCACTTGGGTGAAAAATAACTTAATAAGAATAAGTAAATTGTTCAATTAATGAAATAGAACACCTTGATTGAAGTTTTCTTTGAGTCAGTCAAATTTATTTTGGAAAAACTAATACTACGCCATAGTTTTTTTTCCATTCGTTCTCAGTGACCTCTTCGGATCAATTCTCATCTATATAAGCCGTCCGGTTATTTTTGTTCCAACCATTGAAAATGGGGAGAAACTTAGTATTCGAGTCTCTTTTAGTTTTTTTCTGTTTTGCGCGCAAAGTTAGGTAACAGAAATAATCATCGGACTGGGTTGAGTTATATACCATATTAAAGCACTTACAGTCGTTATTCGAACCACATCAAAAAAAAATTTAAAAATTTTTCTGTCGAGAAAAACCGGAAATTTTTCATTTTAGTCTTATTTCGTGCGAATAAAGCAAGCGAGCATTCGTATTTTAATTACTCAAAATCTTACAATAGCTTAATTTCAAACCTGAAAATTTAATTTTAATTGAGGGACGTTAATTTACTTTGAGTATTTTAGCGGTTTTTTGGAATCAAAATTTTCAATAATTCAAAAATTTGCAAAACTTGGATTTTTTTTGTATTTTTCGTTTTTCAAGTGATTTTTCTACAAAATAGTTTTTTTTATTTGCTTATGTTACTATGACTGTCGAATATACCTAATCGCCAGTTTTTTGTCAGCTCCTTTTATCACACCACGCCGAAAAAAAACGACAATAATTTGAAAAAAAAACTTGTTTTTTTTTAAGACCATGGTCGGAACATTCTGTGCTACTTTCACAGTAACCGGCTATCCTTGTTCTAATATATATATTTATTTTCGTTCCAGAACCCAGGCATGAAAAAGAACCAATCGATACCGCAGCAGACACAGAATCATTTTAAACGGAAGGGTAGTGAGTTCCATGGCATCTACCACGAGAAACAGTCAAAAGAGCTATGTGCTCTTCATGCTCTCAACAACCTCTTCCAGTGCAGCTCCTTCGCGAAGCCAGAACTAGACCAAATATGCCAGAGGCTCGCTAATCAGGTACGTCGTTAATGCTGGCACGAAAGAAGTGTGCATTACCGACTTTATATTTTCGTTTTAAAGGTGCAATCAAAAAGAGGGAGATAAAAAATGAAACCTAAAAAAACTCATTTATGAAACTGAAAGTAACAGAATAAGAAGCTAGTGACGATCGACTGAAGATAACTTTTTTGAATTACGAGTGCGGATATTATGTTTGTACAGGAATCAGTGTCTGCGTCTAGTGGTCCCCTGACAGTAAACCCTCACAAGAGTGTGTTGGGCACGGGGAATTATGACGTGAATGTGCTCATGACAGCCCTGAATAAGAGAGACATGGAGGCAGTGTGGTGGGACAAACGCAAGTCGCTCAACTCCATAAACTACTCAAAAGTATGATAAGTTGCAGTTTTCTTATTGTCGTTGTATTTCGACTAACTGGACAGTTTTTGGCAATAATGTTAAAACATCCGAGCTCTCCCTAAGCCCATACTAAGACCCTTTTCTGAAAATTTATTGCACAAAACTTTTTGAAAAAATTTGGAAAATTTTTATTGCCAAGAAAGCGCTAAATGAAGCTTCCAAAACTGGTTTTCAATCTAGTGAGTTTAAACTTTCATAGCCTGAATGGACGTTTTCATCTAGTGAACGTTACTCTACTCTATCACTTTACTCGCTCGAAATTAGACTAATGGTCAAAAATTTCCAACCAGTTTTTCTCGATACCGGGACAACTTTTTGACAATTTTTCAATGTCGTTCAAATGCAAATCAAAGGGCTTCAATATGATATATCATTGGACCCATTGCAATGTTTGTTCGTGGTACCTGATTTTGCGTGGAAAGCAGAAAAAACTAAAACATACACGAAGACAAAGTTCCTCTTCAATATTCAATGGTCGGAACAGTCTTTTGGATGAATTTTATCGCCCTTTCTGATATAAGGGATGAAATATTTGATTTTGACATAGAGCTTGTTGATTTATTCTTAGGTGTATGGCTTTATCCTCAACGTAGACTCATGGATGTCATGGGGTGTAGTGACCATCCCCATCAAGAGAAAACACTGGATAGCAGTCAGACAAATCAACGGCATGTTTGTAAACCTAGACTCCAAGCTGAAACAGCCCGAAGTTATCGGCCAGACAGACGGCTCTGTGAGGACATTTTTAGCCGGACAGCTGGACTCAAAGCAGGCCGAGATGCTTTTGGTAGTCGACAAAACGACATATGACAAAAGAGAGTGGGAACTCCAAGATTGATCTTGAACTTTCCCCAGTTTAAATGACACCAGAAAAGAACTATCTATAGAAGTAACAAACATGCAATAAAAAGTCGGATAAAGAGGAGTGACAAAACAAATCAGATCGACGAAATGTTCCTGGCAAACCATATCATTGTCCTAGAAAGTAGTCTCGCAAATACTTTCAAGATTTATGTTGTCTTTGTTGCTCTGAGCTCCTTTTTGTACACTGAAAACTAAATTGATTCACTACACACAGATGCATATGTTGAAGATATCGAGGAACGGAACCAGTCTACATTACATCATAATTATTTCACCCTTTTCAAAAGTTAAATCTTGGTTAAGTTCTGATGTAGTTTAAATTATTATGCAGTTAGCTTTGACACTTAATTTAGATATTATTTTGCTATAATTTTTTTGAAAGCTGTAAAGCCTAGAATGAGTAGACTTCTTCTGGTCTTTATTTTTATCTGAATCATGCAACCATCATCTTCGCCAACACGGGAGAATCTACATTTTTAGGGATGCTTGTGAGGGTCATTGAAAAAGGACCAAAGTAATGTGTTTTGTCTTAAAAAGTTTTCAAGAAGTCTTCTCAGTGTCAAAAAATCTGGCTTCAATTATTGTTTCTCATTCAATTTCCTGAATGATCCTGGAAGCGAAGATCCTGAATGCTTGGAAGAGATTAGTTCGATCGACGAAAACAATCTGAAGAAAATAAGCACCGAGCATAAATAGGCCTTCTTCATAGTTTCTGGTTTCAAGTTGGTCCGGCTTATTTCGTTGAAAAAAACAAGAAATGCATTTTCAAAATCAGTATCACTGGAAGAAAAAAATGACGCAAAATATATAAAAAGAAGAAATTGATCCGTTTTAGTGACTAATATCATATTTTACCATAAAAAATCACATTTAAAAAGAAAACAACCAGAGTTCTATCTGAAAACGTTTTTTTTTGCTATGATGACTGTGATCGGATTATTCTGTGTCACTTGCCCAGCATCCAGCTACTCGTGTTTTCTATTTGATTCTGATTGAATTGTTCTTTTTCGATATTTTTGCGCCATTTTTACTTCATCCAGTGATGCTGTTCTTGAAAACGGATTTCTCATTTTTTTTCTGCGTAATAAAACGGACCAACTTGAAGCCAGAATTTAAATAGAAGGCACATTTATGCTCGGTTCTTATTTTCTTGAGATTGTTTTTGTCGATCAAACTAATCTTTTTTTACCATTATAAATACATCCTTGAGCTTGAATCAAAATTATATCGTTTGAAAAACAATTTGAACTTGTTTTTTTTGGAAGCGAAATCTCGACTGAAAAGGCATTATTGTGATACATCTCTTCTACTGTACAAGCTTCCTTGAAGCGATCAAAATTGAGTCAGCGACCTGAATAGGAAATGAAAATAAACTAACCTCAGTGGTCAGATTTTATCTAGCTGTCAATAAAAGTTATAGAAATTCGTTTTTGGAATCTGAATCACCGCTGAACAGTAAAAATCACTTTTCAGCCGGAATTTCAATTTCAAAAATAGATTTTTATAAGTTAAGTTGACGGTGAGATAAGAAATTTGAACTCTACTAATGAGTTTAGATAAATTTTCCATAAGGAAAATAATAAACATCGTTTAATAAGCTTTCTCACAGCTGGAAAGAAACCAAAGAAGGTTGATAGCTGCCTGTGAATAAGTATCTTCAAGTTAGTTAGTAAGTTATTCTTTTTTCTAGTTTCAAAAATTTTATATGAAACATACAAAGAATATGCTGTCGAACATTTTTTCCGATGTGCGCAGCGATTGTGTTCTAGGTGCAAAGAATTGACGTCGAGTCGCAAGAAAGCTTCGCTCACTATAATAACTCAGTCAGGCATGGAGAGAAAAAAATAATAACGGTTTCTGGCAGGACAGGCTGGGTAGCCTTCGATAGATCCTCTGCATTTTGCAGAAACTAATGATTTTCATCTTCGTATGGAATCGTTCGAGTTGATAATATCGCTCGACGCTATACGAAGTTCATTATAATTTTGTTTTCCGCAATCCGCAGAGTATCTTTTGAAGGCTATCCAGCCAGTCTAAGATATTCTTTTTCTTTTTATTCTTTTTCTTTTTTTCATTTCTTCCTTTTTCCGAATCAAAATTTTAAATTTTCATCCAGATATTTCACCTTTTTTGCAGCCAAAATTGGGCAAGCTGTGTTGGTTTTTGTTCCGACTATTGAAAATGGGGAGAATACAAACTTTGTATTCGTATGGGTGTGTCAGTCTTTTCTTTTTTTTCCACGCAAAATCAGGTATCTTAAATAATCATCGGAATGAGTAGAGTGATATATCTTATTGAAGCCCTTTCAATCGTGATTTGAACATTTAAAAACTTTGAAACAAATTCAGTGTTAGGAAAATCTCTTTTGAAAATTTTGATTTTCCGTCTATTTTTGAGTGAGTATGGCGATGAAAATTACCAATTTAGGCTAAAAAATTGATGATTTTACGAAAAGAAAATATAGATGTGGAAGCCTTATTCAGCGTTTCTCTGGCAAAAAAATGCTTCGAAAATCTTGTTGCCTAATTTCGAGCGAGTAAAGCAAGTGAGTAGGCTAATTATAGAAAAATAGGCCATTTAGTTTAACTCCAGTAAAATTATTTACTCCAGTAAAACTATAAACTTTTGTTTAACTCCAGTAAAATTATTTTTCGAAAGTTTTTAGTGCTATCTTGGGAATAAAGAGCTTAAATAAATTCCAAAAAAGTTCTGCAAAAAAAATGAAAGTGTTTTTTTTCTTGCATGTTTTGGACTATAACTATTGTCCGATTTACCTTTTTTCCTGTATTTGTCGAATTTGCCTAATATCTATGTTTTTTTTCTGATCTTTTTATCTCACGACTCACAAACATCAACACAAATATATTTAAAAAAAACTTTTTTTATGAGAAAGGTCGGAACATTCTGCTAGTTGCACAGCAACCGGCTATCCTTGATTTTTTTTGATGTATTGGTTCTGCAGGCAGGGTTCAAGTGAGAGTTCCGTCCTGACACGCGATCATTTTCATCGAATAGACGATCTCTATGTGAACGCCTTACCGCTATGCTATGTGCCTCGTTGCCCTTACTGGATTGCTTCAATTTATTAGCTTCTTTTTTGTTCTTGCCAACCGTTTACAAATATTGGCGTGCTACTTTAATCTTTTAATGGCGCTACTTTTTTAGAAGCAACGGATCGTTGACTCTCGTCAGACGAAAAAATAGCTCGAAGTGAAATCATTGTAAATGGAACTTTGCTGGGCTTAAATCATTAACATTGTTTATACTTATCCTGATGACTAGACAAATTTGACAGTTAATCAAACTGTCTAAGCTTCTGTTTATGTACATGTAAAAGTTTCCATGTATTTTTGAATTTTTGGTGGTTTTTCGGGTTTTGAATTTAGAACCAAATTCACTGAAAAGTACAAAGTATGTGTTTTATATAACCGGCGAGCGTATTGTTAGGTCTGGAGTTTTAGGCTTTTGTCTGGAGTTAGGGTTTATTCTGGAATGGTGGAGTTCTGAAAAGTTAAGAAAATAGGCGGGTTAACCGCGGACCGACTGCAGTTCAATATGGTTTCTAAAAGTGTTTCAGCTGCACACACAGAAGTCCGTATCACTAAAGATTCACCAGATAGGACAGCTTCGATAGAAAGACCTTCATGAATTTTTCTTGCAAGAAAAAAAGATTAAGACCCTCAGCACGCCTGGAAGGCATTGTTATTTTTGGCTCTTAGATTTGAGCAAGTTGTCTTACCATGGTGAAAATTATTCATAAAATTGGTTGCAAATGCAATTTTATTGTTCAAGTTTGACAGAAGTTGAACTTGTATTTATGTCATGTTTCTATATTCGCAGTTGTGATTAAGAATCGATTTTTTTCTTTTATCTCTATTGGGACACGTGTTTTCAGAATGATCATAATTTTACATGATCTGTGTAATATCACATTTTGCCATAGAATCCACTACATTCGCAGCGGAAAATTTTTATTGAGCAATTTGAAATTATTTATGAATGCGATTTTCCCAATAACAGCGATTGTTTCAAAGAGTGAGTTATTCAGAGAGTGGGTCAAACATTGATTTGGTTAGTCAGCAAATAGATTATATGTTAAGGAAAGTGCTGAATACAGTTTTTGTTTTGAATTTTTTTCTGGCGCGTTAAAATAAGATTTGTCAGATACTATTTGTTAACTTGAACTGTATCAGGCATAAGTTATATTGAATAGATTGATTGAGAAAACGCGGGTTATTGCAGAAAGCAAAAAGAGAAAAAGTATGTGAAATGGGATTTGTACTTCTGAAATTTTTCTTGTCATTGAGTTGCATTCGATTCTCATGCTTGCAAACCGTTTTTGCTGAAAAAACTTGCCTCAATTTTTTTGCGAGCATTTCAATTACAAAACTTTCTATGCTTTCTCAGATCAGGTGAGTTTTACCAGCAAATTTTAATAATCGTTTTCTCAAATTGAATCGTTTCAAGGGGTTGTAATCTAAGAAATTGAAAAAAATCGGTTGGCGATTTTTTATTACCTTGTTCAGTAACTTTTTTTGAGCGTTGAGAATGCTTTCAAAAACGCTATCAAATTATTATATGAATTGCAACTTTCGCCGGTTTGGCAGACTACTTGTATTTCTGCATATTTGTTTTACGGAATGACTGGTTGCAGCCTGTAGCAATCTGAAAGGATCAATAGTGAATGTCTGCCAGAATTTATTAATACTCAGTTCGATAATCGATTTCTGTCTCGAGGCGGTCAAACTTGTCTGTTCACCTCGCTTTTCTGGTCATTGACTTCTTGACACAACTCGTGATAACAACTCGTGCATTAGTCTCAATTTGGCTGATCCCATTCATGTATTTTAAATTTTAATCTACGGCTTATTGATCCATTTGTAAGGTATCCCATTTATTGGTCTCTGATCTTCTAAGTAGTTCAAGGTGTCTTAGATCCGTACTTGAAAGTTAATGTGAATCGATCGCTAATTATTCGCATAATCGGTGCAGGACTTGGTTTTTATGAAAATTCAACCGTTAGTAAAGAGTTGAATACTAATAGAAGTGCAGTGCTAATCCAAGGATTATTACTTGAAGCCTAATTTCTTAACTAGCATTCATTAATTCGAAATTGGCATAAAGAAGCCTGAGCTAACAAAATATTTTCTAAGAAAATCTAGAGTTTCAGAGGTACCTTGTCACTTTGCTGATTGACGTACTGTAGACTGGATGTTTGGTGTTTTTATCAGCGGGAATATTAGTTTTCCGACTGATTGTTTCGATAAAGGCAGCGAAAGAAAATAGCAGGCAACCGAGATTTTTCGCAACTGTCTGCCAAACTGTCTTTCAAATGATCAAGACCACAGTTTTTAATTCAATCGAGTTTTTAAGTCTAACTCTAAGATTGAATCGCTAACTTTAAGTTTATGAGAAATCTGAACCCAAATTTCTGTTGTTTTGTGAAAATAACGTTGAGTTCAAGTTGGGTTAGTATCTGGAAATCTTTCCAGTGGACTTGAAAGGAAACCTATGATGCAAACCGAGGTTTATAATTGTTTTGACCACAAGAACTGATCAGATTTTAAGGCTGTCGTCACTTGTGATTGAAGCCAGAAGTAATCTTCATTCGCCCGGTGTTATCTCGCACTCTTTGTCTGCTGGTAAGTCGAATTAATGAAAACTCTATTTTTATGGTAGAACAAAGAACATTTTTTTTCAATTGATTTTGAGAAATAGAAGAATAAATACGCTCTCCAAGAAAAAGGTGCGCTCTCCAAGAAAAAAATTGGCGCTACTTTAGTTTCAAAAGTGGATTTTAATTGTTTCACTTGCCAGCGCAAGCAGGGAGGATCTAGGATTTTCTCGAGGGGCAGGATATTCAAAAACAATTCAAAATTTTGTTGACCTTTTTTATAGGTCGATCAGATTGATTTTCCGAGCTCTCACAAATCACTACAAAGACCCTATTTTGATACAGTTTTCTGTCTGCGTCGCCGGCAACATTTTGAAAAAACAGGCCAGAAAAGGCATTTGTAGGCTTTTTTGGAAAATTTTGACCAAAAACAAGCTTTTTTTTCAGCGCGCGCTCCCCCCTCAAAATTAGTATTAAATGGTGCCGTTAGAAAAACTTAGGATCAGTCAGCCAAAAATGGATATCTGAAAATAGTAGAAAAGGAGGACCCTTTGGGTCAGCCGGGAGTGGAATTAGCTACTGAGAGCAAGTGTACTAAATAGAACTCGTTTTGTTCCGACTTTCGAAGAAAACGGAATATTTATGCTCGGTGTGGTTTTTTTATTCATTCAATTTTCGCTGATCGAAATGAGAGTTTTCAACAAAGATTTTTTATACTCCATTGAAGATATCGACTGAGTTCAAATGTAAACAGATTTTTTACCTCCGATGTTTTTTTGTAAAGTTCTGAGGGTTTGAAAATTGGCCATGTTCTAGACTAAATTATGCGCGCTTTGAAGAGTTAATTCATAATGCAGAGCGCAAGGCGAATTATTTATGCGTGGCGAATTATCCCGAACAGCAAAATTGTTCCAAATTGATTTGAGGCTAGTTAATTGGTCGTATTAATTTTATACGACTCAAATTTTCACACTTTGATTTTGTTCAAACCTTATAGATTTTCAATATTTTTTCTTCTCAAAATCTATTCGATATTAATTATGGGAGAGTCGGAACATTCAACACTTTGCCATGATATACGAGCAGTCTTGTTTTTTAACTAGTCGATTTTAAAAATTTATATAATATCCAATTGATACAAATGTCTAGAGTTGAAATTGAAAGCAAGCGTTTTTCGTTAAGTTATGCGTGTTTGAAAATTACCAAGAATTTGGATACTAAAACGTGGTGCAATTCATTCTGTTCACGCTTAAGTGGCAAATTAATTCGGCTTAAACTTCATTACGAATTCATTTGACCCTATCAAAAATGTTATTCTTGTTGGCCTTATCATGAACGATTCTTGAAAACTAACAAGCTGTAAAATTTTTTCGTTGAACAAAAAAGGAAAAATTTAATTAAGAAATCAATGATTTTTTGTCTGCTTCCTTGAGTTCTTCAACACTTATTTGAAATAGACAAATCATGATTTTATGATTTTAATCAATATCCATAAATTTCGGATGCAGGATTATAGGACTGTCCACTATTACGATTTTTGAAGGTGGGCAGATCAGGGGCGGATTTAAATTTGGGCGGGGGTATTGGACACCTTCCCTCAGGGATTCTACCCCATACGGACCCAAAGGGTTCCCCCATATTACTTTTTAAGAAATCCGTTTTTGGCTGACCGACCCTCAAATTTTTCTAAAGGGGGCGAATATATATTAACTTTGAAGGGTAACGCGCGCGCCGAAAGAACGCAATTTTGTGGTCCAAGTTTTTGAAAATTGCCTAAAAACGGAATTTTTGACGTATTTTAAATAAATTTGCTTAGTGTTGTGAGAGCGCTCGGAAGTATTTCTTTGCTATATCAGATTTTTGAAATGCATAATTGATACGTAGTTTGGCTTAATACATATTTTTTTATTGATAAGTCAGTGCGGTTGCCTTAAGTTTTTTACATTCCAAACTTTAACCTGCAAATTTTGTCTTTTCTGCTCAAGAAGCTCACTTTTGCCACTTTCTGTCTTGTCTTTGGTTTCTTGTATGGTCAGTTGCACAATTGTGAACGGGGACTCAACTTAAAATCATGAATTTTTTTTTGCATTTGTAAGCTCACTGGTTGCTCTCGTTTGCAGCTTCACCTCTGTGTGGTAAGTTGTGTTCATGTTGGTTTTAAGCATGAGTTTGTTCGTTTGATTTTTCGTTTTCTAATGTTTATTCTTCTGCTACTACTTATGTGTTTATTGTCCGTTTTCCCCATTGGGGCGGAGTTAAACATCCGGAAAGCGCGTAAACAATGGTTTAGATGAGGGCTTTCTGAGTAGCATTCAAGCTGTTTTATGGAGAATAACACATTTTCCAATGCCATTGATCAAGGCAGTCTGTGGATTTGAGGCCTGAAGTATTCAGGCCTCGTTTAACACATTCGATCCTGCGTTTTGTAGGCCTTCCTGCTGGTATTTTCCCTGAGACAGAAACAGAGTTTGTTGATTTTAGCGCGAGGTCATTGTCTTTTCTATGATCATGTCCGAACCATTGTAGCCTCGACCGCACTTTTCTTGTTCCAGATAACAAGACCTGTCATTTTAGTTACTGCTTCATTGGTAAACATGTCTTTCTAAGTGACTCCTGTAATCCTACGCAGAACTTTCATATCAGCGCTTTTAAGAGCACTACATCAGAACTGGCCTGAGACAAGCTCCGTAGATATGACAACTTGTAATCAAATCAGTGTTTTATTCAGCAGCAGTGGTGCAAGTTACAAGAATTTCATCGTACTAATTTGGCGCTGACTCCCATTCAACAGCAAGTGCGTGGATTTTTTCTGGTGTTTTGAGGAATACTCTTATGGTCTGAAATCAAATGCTTTGTCTTATCCACGTTGATTTTTAAACCAGTTTTTTGCGAATCCCTTTTCAAGTAATTAACTTCTCAATAGATTTAGATTCCATTTCAGCGGGTATCACAAGGTCATCTGCATTTCGCATATCCCATAGTACCATGGAACGACAGTTTGTCGAAGCCTTTTCCATTACTATTATAAATAACAATGGGCTAAGTGCCGATCCTTGATACACGTCTACTTAAATTTCGAAGTAATGATTGCATCCTTGTGGCCGGCGAATTCTGGTTTTACTCGCTGTGCAGACCCATTTGTAGTCGTACCAGATTTTCGGGAACTCTTTTTTGCCTCAGAGACCATGTGATCAGTTCCCTGGGAACACAGTCAAAGGCTTTTCCGATATCAACAAAAATGCGACGCAGGGTTTTTTTTCCCGCAAACAGGTCATTTTAATTGTCTAATAAAAAACGGTATCGGTAGTTGATCTATCATTCATAAAGCCCAAATGCATGTCATCTATTTTTAACAATTGTTTCAGACGTTTTTCAAATGCTGTTTCGAAATTTTTACATGCGTGTTCCAGTAATCCGATGCCTCTGTAAGATCCATATTTTAACGGATCGCCTTTTCCTTTGTAAAAAGGTAAGTTTCACTTTAGCTCCAGTCGGAGGGCATTAGACCCGAGTCCCAGGCTTCCTTAAGGACGTCAAAAGGTCCATCAAGTCCAGAATCCCGGGCAAATTTTATCATGTCCGAAGTTAGCCCTGTTGGTCTTGGGCTTTTCAAATTGTTTATCTCTCATCTCTCTGTGCATAGTAAGTTCCTCCAATGTGCCTGGCTGGGCCTAGTAAGTTTCGAGCTAGATTATTTTTTAGCTTCAGCAACTAGCTGTGTTCTTTTCGTTCCACCACCCTGTTTTTTCATCGCTGGTTTTCCGTAAATTTTCCACATACTTTTTTCGCTTCTTCTAGAAGTGCTGATTTGAAGTTTTCCTAGTTGGATTGTATTTGATTATTTTCTAGCTTCTTTCTTATTGCCTCTTTGTGCTTGATTTGGTTCTTTCATTTAATTTCTCCAAATTTTAATCTTTTAACTGGTTTTAGTTTCTGGCGGTAAATGGGAAATTTCAGATACAAATCATTCACAACAAGTGTGTGCTGAGTCACACCTTTTTCGCCCTTGATAACCTTCAAGTTTTTGGACTCAGCTTCACTGCGACGATCGACTTTAGAATGAAATCATTCTGGGAGGAGTTTTCTCCATTCTGAAACGTAAAGTAATAGTCCTCGCAGCGTTTTTTAGAAATTGTCTATGACTGTTAGATTTTGTGACTGGCCAAATTGAAAAGTCTCTGACCTGCTAAGTTTTGAATACCAAAGCAAAAGGCCAATTTCGCAGTCAAATTTCTGTCGCCACCCTCCAATATCTCCATACGCAGTAATTTATAAGCTATAATTAATACGCAGTATGCTTAAATACGATCTAATGTATCACAAATTTAGTGCGATTGCCTTCAGAGTATTACATTCCAAACTTTTACTGGCAAATTTTGTGTTTTTCTGCTCATTGCTCTTTTTGAAGCTTTCATTTGAAGCTTTTTTGCCGCTTTCTCACTTGTCTTTGGTTTCTCGTAACGTCGGTAGCACAATTGTGAAGGGTACTCAACTGGAATTTTCGAGTTTTTGCGCATTTTTTAAAGCTGATTGTTCGCTCTTGTTAGGGAAGTTGCAGCTTCGCCTCTTTGTAAAAATTTATGCTCATGTTGGTTTTAAACATGGGTTTGTTTCCGTTTTGTTTTTTGTTTTCTAATGTTTATTCCTCTTCTAGGTTTCGGCTAATCCTATATTTGCCTAATTACTTCATATTGCGTGGTTTCAAGGGCGGATTTTTTTCATTCGAGTGTGCTGAAGATATGTAAACTTCATATATCGAGTTTTTAAATTTTTGTAAAAATATTCGCTCCAAGTTTTGTAAGCAAAGTTAACGATTCAAGAATTACGTTTCAGTGCAAATTTACCGCTGAAAGTTGCCTTTTTGGGCATTCTTTTTTTTCCTTAGCGTTAACCTCCTTGAGACAAATTTGTTCTTGAGACAGATAACCTCCTTGAGACAGATCCGCTCCGCCTCGGTGGGTGTAAAAAATCCTTTACCATGACTGTTGCGGCATGTTTAGCCTTGAGGTAATGCCCATGTAACGTCCTGCTTTTGCTTACAAAAATTCGTGTGCTATTCATAATTTCCATTCTCGGACTCGTGTTTCTTCTGTGCTTCGTTTTGTCGGCGTTCTCTTTTCTTGAAGTTTCAGCTATTTTGACCCAGTTAGAATGCCATGTTGCAGGTAACATGATGCCATGGTGGTGCAGGCAACTGCGCTCCAAGATTTAGTATAATTGTTCCTACCTTTGAAAATGGGGATTTTTTTCTGTTTCAGTTTTTTTCTGTTTCAGTTTTTTTTCGCGATACAGATTTTTTTTGTGTTTATGTTTGATATGACATCGGTTTAAGAGCCTATGATTAAGTCATTTGAGGAGCGAAAAAAGGCGATCATGACCCTTTTTCCTCTGCTCGACGGGAGTCTGCTTAAAATTTGTCTGCTAAGTTAGCGCTTGTTAGGTTAAGTTTTACTGCTAATTGAACGCTCGCAATCGTGTTTCTTGGCAGGTTTTTTAAAATCAAACTGACTTTGACTCAAGAATTTTTCTTTTGGCTAGCTACCATGCTTTTATGTACCAAATCAACGGCTAGTTTCTTTCGGCTAGCTGCCATGTCAACTTTGAATTCAACTATGATTAATTTTTTTAATGTTCCAAACTTTGGTATTTCCTCTCGTCACGCTACAATGTGTTTCTAAGTATTTTTAAATGGAAAAGGTTGAAACGCATTGTGCCATTTTTACAGCAACCGACTACTCTTTTTACACAAGCAATGCTTGTGTTATAGCATAAACTATCTTTTTTTCCAACCTAAGTCGCAAATATTGTTGCGATAAAATGTGTTCATTTTGATCAATAACCAACTATTAAGTACAGCCAATGCTAAGGATTTTAACACAGACTATTATTGTTCCGACTTTCGTAACGAAAGTAAGGGAATATTCGTGCTCGGGTGGTTTCTTTTCTTCAGACGAGTTTCTACTTTTTAACTAGCCATTTTTGACGGGATTTTTTTTTATATGTTTTTCAAACAGCATTGTTGTCCCCTGAGCTTAAATTTGGAAAGATATTTTATCTTTGAACTTTTTTTGTAAATTTATGATGGTTTAAAAATTGCCAAATTAGGACAATTAACGCGCGATATATTTCGCGCTATTAACGCGTAAGCGGAGATTTAATCCGTCATAGAAATCGTTCCAAGTTGATTTAAGGAAGTTTATTTGCCATAATTGATTTGTTACTAGGATCGAAATTTATCTTTTTTGTACTTAATGTGGCGTGTGGGGAGATGATTTTCACAAAAAATCTCAAATTAAAAAAAATTAATTGTATTTTTGGTACATTTAATTTTTTCATGTTATTACTGCTTCATAGGCTGCTCTATAAATTGAGGCATGTTTGTTTGTGAATTTCTTTTTTTTTTTCAAATTGACTGGTACTGCTAATGCGTCATAATTGGCGTGCGTCACTTAAGAATTTTCGTAGATTCAAAGTTTTACTCATTCAGTTTTTCACAGAAGCGTTATCGGTCATATTTTTGCTTGTGTATGCGAAGTGCAACTTCGCCTCTTTGTTTAATTTGCTTATAACTGCCAATGAATGAAGTAAAAGGAAAATTTTGGAAGAGGAAAAATTTTTCAGTAAAAATTTGATTCCACCATTTGATTTTTGATTTTTTGCCTTTTGTTTTTTAATTCGCTTGAAGTCGATTGTAATTTCATTCGCTAAAAGGAAGGCAAACTAGACTCTCCAATTACGAAAGTGCAAGCAAATCACTCGGAAAAAACGTGGTTTGTTTTCATTTTCCAAAAGGGTTTTCAACTTAAAGAATTCCAAACTCGATGCATTTTTCCGTTATTGGGTTAGTTTCATGAAAAAGTTCATAAAAGATACTTGAATTCATAAGTATTTTTTGTGATCTATATTTTCTTCAATATTAAAATTCGATTTTTTTTTCAAAAACAGGTTACACAAGTGAAGCCAAGCCTTGCTGCGACTCGGTGTTCAGTTTATTCATTTATTTTAATCATTCCAATTTCATAAAGGCAGTTTTTTTTTTGAAGAAATTGATAATACAATAAGTTATAGCCGAAGTCGTTTTTGGGTCATTGGTCTTCCTGTTTCCAAAAAATCGTGTTTCCTTTTTAGTATTCGTATAGTTTTGCGTTGGGTTTATTTCACTTGCGATAGCAAGTGTGTTGCAACCTGTACAAAAGTTTGTTCACAGTACTCATTTAGACGCTTAAGCCTTTTGAGCTTAACAAATTTACCGCAAAAGGCTTATTTTACCAACTCGATTTTTTTCACTTGCCAGAGCAGGTGACCTGTATTCGCGAACAAGACTTTTTTCCTGTACGCAACTCTTCTTACACATTTGCTGCTCAATTTCAGCTGCTGCTCAGTCCTGCTCATTTTTCTGGTAATTGAAATAAAACCACACTTGTTATTTCACTTGAGTTAGTAATTTTTTTAATGAAAATGTTGATTTTTTTTGGAATTTTAGTTTTCGTCCTAATTTTGTTGGCTGATTTTTTTTCCAAACGCAATTGATATTATCTAATATGCTTTCTAAGTAGTTTTTCTTTCAAAACTTAGGTTTTTATAGTTCAAATAAATTGCTCCAATTTGATAAAAACATGTATTATGAAAATGTATGGGATTTGGTTTTTTGTTTCATTTTTGGCATGAGACGCTCAGAAAAAATTTCAAAATGTACTTAAATATCTTTTTCGTTAGCAAAAAGGGATACTAGTGGAGAGATCACCTATTCCTATGTGCACCTGCGTATACGCCTAGTCTCTTTTCACCGTACCCCACTTTCTACAGAGAAATCAGTAGGGTGAGTTTAGAACCATTTTTTTGGGTTTTTGTTTCATCTTCTCGAGCACTACAATTCCCAATTTGAGATTTTGGGTTCAATAGATAAACGTATTGTTTGAAGCTCCCCTGCTTTATCGATAACGACCTAATTTTTTTCAGAAGGAAAATATGGCTCTTGGGAAAAGATACATTTTAATTTTTTAACCGTCTTTTGAGACTTTTTGAAGTTTCTGGAAATTTATCCTCCAAATCTGAGATATGAGTTTTTTTGGAGGGAACGGTTGTGACAAGCTCCCCTGCATTAGCGGATGAGCCTATAGTTTTTAACACATACAGTTTTTGTCCTCGGAAAAGGCATATTTTTAATTTTTTGACCGGTTTTTGAAATTGTTCGACTTTTCTCGAAATTAACCTCCCTAAGCTGACATTTCAAGTTCAATGGAGAGAACTGATTGCTGATTTTCTTATCAAGTGGAAAAACAAGTTAAGTGATGTTCCCTTGCCTTAGCGACTATGCCCAAAATTGTTATGGCTCTCGGCAAAGTCATATTTGATTTTTTGACCGTTTTTTGGACTGTTTGACTTTTCTCAAACTACCCTCTCAAATCTTATTGAGTTCGTTGAAGGGAACCGGTTGCAGCAAGGGAATCGATTGCTTGATAGGAACGGGTTGCTTCCCTGATTTAGCGGCTACACCCAATTTTTTTTGACAGTTATCGTTCTCGGAAAAGTCATAATTTTGATTTTAAGAACGTTTTTGAAAATGATTATCTTAAAAACTGCACTCTCTTTTGTGTCTTGAAAACTGCCCTTACTCGTCTGAGATTTTGGGTTCAATCAAAAGCATGAGCTGTGAGATATTCCCTTGCGTGAAAGGTTACGCCCAAATTTTTTATCACATTTCAAATTTGCAATTTTTTGACTTTTCTCAAAAATTTCCCTCTGAAGTCTGAGATTATAGGTTCAATTACTAGAAGGAATTGACAGAAGTTCCTTCGTTCAACGGGTTACGTCTAATTTTTTTACAAAAAAGTTATGGCCTTCAGAAAAGTCAAAGTTTTGATTCCTCGCTCGTTTTTTTTTGAAATTTTTTGACTTCTCTCGAAAAAAAAACGGTCGAATCTGATATCAGTTTATTTGAGGCATGATATTGTGGGAAGCATAATTGACCACGCTTTAATTGTTGTAGAGAAATTGTATGTCCTTGGAGAAATTCCAATTTCTAAAAAAAATGCGTTCCACTTATTTCATTATAGAAACAGCAAAGGTTTTGGGTGAAGCCCAATTTTTGAAATCACCCATTTCAACCTGTATCACAGCTGCTAATTCAAAACCCAATGAGTATGTTTAGATGAGCTTCTAGTAATATAATTAAAAATTGTTCTGTAGTTTGTAAATTTACCAAGTCCGATTTTGAATTTTTTTTTTTCGTTAAAAGTGTTCGGCCGGTTTTGTTTTTTGTTGATTTATGTTGCGCAACTTCTCGGGTGATTTTTTCAATATCTTTTTGCTTGCTTTAGGAGGGATGTGTAGCAAAAATTTTGATTCAAAAAAACTTCGTAGCTTGAAATCTTTCATGACTAGTTTCACTGTGTCGTGTTCGATTTAACGAATATTCACCAAAGTTTATTTGCCGCTCGGTCATTGATTCTCGATACTAGCTAAGGCTGTTTATGAGCCTCATCCAAATTAAAATAATACATTTTTGTAA
Source organism: Symsagittifera roscoffensis (assembly GCF_963678635.1). NCBI lineage: Eukaryota > Metazoa > Xenacoelomorpha > Acoela > Convolutidae > Symsagittifera > Symsagittifera roscoffensis. Next base: position 42,399,461 of record NC_087063.1, on the reverse strand, counting down.
TATAGTTCTTTCGACTGTTATCAAGTCATTTTTTCAGAAAAATTGACTTCTATTTTTTTCCTATTCAACATCGTTTAATGCAATGTTTTAATTGTATCGCAAGTGTTGGGAAACTCCGCTTCGCTTCTATGTTTGAAATTTAATTCGTTCTATTTTATTTGGTTTCATAGGTTTTGGTCTATATAGATCAGCTTAGTGGTCTCATAGCATGGTTTAAAGGGTTTCTGCTCAGGTAATTTTGATTTTTTACCGCTTGTTTAGTTTTCTTGCGATGCTAATTTTATATTGAGTTTGAGTTTTATCCGATTACGGATGAAGGGATAAAATGGTGCGAAACCTAGGATGTTGAGTGGCCAGGCAAGGTCCATGTTACAGACAGAAATAGAAAACTCACTAGCTGTATGAAATAAAACATCAATATTTGAATTCAGGAAATCCAGTTTTGTATCTACGGTCCACTCATTCATATTATAGAGTTTGTATTTAATGATGGTTCTTTTTTGGGTTTAGATTTCTCCTAAATCTTAAGCAAATGTGCTTTCTTTCTAAACAAACGAAGTTTGTAGTTTAATACACGCGACTGTTTGCAAAGTGCGTTGGCTTCTGCGTCCTTGTTTTGGAGGTGGTTGACTTGAAATTGAGGCTGTTTGCTCTTTACCAACTGCTGGTATGTCCTACTCAACCTATCCCAAGGAACTTAATCGATAGTTAATACTTCACAACTTGTCAATCAAACTCAGGGCCAAGTGCAAATCTAATAGCAGCATATGTGCTCATGAAGCAATGGCCTTATTATTTCATTTGACGCCCGCTGTCAGAGTAGACATTGTTGGAACTGCTCAACAAATGGTATTTTGATAATATTAAATAAATAATTTAGAGATATGAAAATTAAATTAAGCTTTGTCATTAATATTAGGCTGTTTTCCCAAAACAGTTGGGGCTTAATATGGTATATCTTTGAGCCTTGTCTTTCGGATCAAATCATATCTTTTGGTGAAGGACTGACAGGAAAATTTTCCCATTTTTACGGCGTTCTGCAGCTGACCTTTAACATAATCTTCTTGAGTATCATTTACAATTTTGATATCCCATAAAATGATATCAAATCATTATTAATACTGTAGTCTTCTGGAAAGTATGTCGAACAAAAGGCGATAAATTCCAAGTTTCAGATTGCTGGAAACGGATTGGTGGAAGTATTTGGTGGAGATAGTTTTATGAAAAGCTAATCTCCTGTCGTGAATACTGATTGAAACAGGTTTTTGGTAGAGACACTGGCTCAATGTAGTGCAGGTATTTGGTTAATGGCATTGGTTTCTCACTGTGATAATTATGTTCAACATGGGATGATGACTTGTATGTCTGCGACCTCTCACTGTTTGTAATTAGTATACCAGTATAGATTATTATGGTAAAAATAGATACACATACTTTACCATCATTTACCACATACCACAACTGCCTTGTCTTATTCACACCAAATTGACTTGAGTTTAAGCTATCAATCCTGATTTTGCCTTTATAGAAAACTGGATTGTCTTCGAAATTACGAAAACTATAATAGTTACAAAAACACAAATACAAGAAAGATATAATTTTTTCAAGTATTCTTAATGACAAGAATTTGTACCCAAATCGTTCATTTCTGGTAAGTGCCTTTGAAGTCTTATTTATTAATTTTAGACTAATTAGAAAATTGCTCTCAATAATTTGGTGTTGTCTGGCTAATAATAAGTCTGACGACACACTTACTGATTAAAACTGTTGTTTATCTAGTCTAGTGACAATCTCTCGCAAGCAATGAATGTTTGTTGCAAAGTAGGTGCAATGTGCTAGCCTAGCCAATCAATTAGAAAATTTTAGGCCTAAAATTTTTTCGATGAAAAGTTAAATTACTGCAATTTTTGGCACATCCTACGCCGGCACATGTCAACATTTTTGTCAAAAATGTCAATAAACTAATCCGTCATTTCGCAAGAAAATATATTCTCTGTTTGTTATTGGCGTTTGTATCAATAAATAATAAGAGCATCTTGCATTCCAAAGCTGTGACGCTATTGAAGTCTGCGCACGCATGTCTGCGCAAGACAATTTTACTCAACTAACCTAATCCACCGGAGGACATTGACCTCCTTTTCAAATCCTAATGAAATTGGTTTTTGTTACAGATTAAACTGCAATAAAGCTATTAATTAAACTAAACAAAGCAAATCGATTCTAGTATGATATCGAGACACTGAATTGTCAACAGTTTTTTAATCGTTGTTATTTTGCTAGTTAGATTAGTCATAACGCATCGTAAGTTAAAAAATTTTATCATTTTAAAACTGGCCTCATTTTTAATCCTACTTCCCTGCCAATTCTTAATTTCGAGGTTTTTATGAGGTTAGAGTTGGAGTTTTTTTCAGATGACCTTTATCCAGATGATTTTTTTAAGTTCGTGACTTACGATGGTATTGTGGACCGGAGTTCAAATAGTAGTATTTGATTTCGAGAGTATTTTCGTGAGATAGTTTCCGTCCTCGGTGTGGTAAAAAGCCAAAGTTGTAAACAAACCACAACTACAACTGGGTTACTATTTGTTCACACGTCTTGTAGCGTGTGAAGATCACAGATCCAGTTTTCAGATTTAGATCAGGCCACTTGCAGCGCTGAAATAGTACTTTAAGAGTGAGTTTTTGATGGGAACAAAGTCTTAGTCTGCCGTTTTGATATTTAAATGTTTCTTTTTCCTGACTTAAGAAGTGCCGGTATAAGAAATTGGGTGAAAGCACTTGTTTTCCAAAATTATTCAGCTTGAAAGATTCAAGTAAAGAAGTTATGCTAGCTGTTCTGTGTTTTTGTTCAGTTTTCGTTTCTCGCATTATGCTTGTAAATCATTCGAATAAATGTTTAGAAGAATTGCCCTGGTTGTGAACTTGATAAACTGTGGATGTTTCCAAAGCGCCGTAAAATAATCGGACGCCTGGTCAGTTTCCGGCCTAATATGCTTTCCAGGACCTAACAAGGGTCCTCGATCTATACAAGCATTAGTCATTACCTCTACTTCACAAAAGATTAGTTGAAGGAAATCCTTGAGGGCATTAATAGCTGTTTATGAAGCTGGGTGACGTGTTTACAGAAGTTTGTTTGGGTTTATATACGCTCTTCAAAAACTCCAAGGCTTTCTATGATTCTTTTTTTTCAACTAAGTGGCGTTTTGTCATTTTCGAAGGAGCTTTTCGGTGTCCTAAGAATTGTTTGGGGCCAAAAATAAGTAACTAATGGGGCAGCTAACAGCAAACGCCCCTCGCTTGAGCGATCTGTTTTTTTTTCGGGTTGTGATCTGATTTGTGTCTGTTTCCACTTAACTGAACAGCAAGTGTGGAGATAACATGTGGTCGCAATTGGTAAGGGAACACTTGGAACGATACAATTAGACCACTTTGTTTACAAAATGGCGCTGCAAAGTTGTCTTAACTGCCCAGCAAGAAGTCTATCAGCTAGATTTGTGTTTTACTATTCCACTCCCCCGTATATCACCATACTCCAGAAAGTCATAAGGGCGCTTACACTGGTCAGTCGTGTTGTGCTATGTTTGGTTCGAAAAGACAAAGTCACGAGCAACTAAATGTTTTCAGGCCCCTGGGCAATTTATTCACCCTATTATGATAAGTGACTGAAGTTTGGCGCCCAAATTGTTGTAGTTTACTCTCAGATTTGGGCCTTTTGGTGTAGGAAATCGAAATCAGTCTTTGACATTCTACTTAGTTCTCAGTTATATGTGAAAAGTTTCGTGCTTTTCAGTTGGGCAATTTCTGGAAAATTCCGTGCGTACAATATCAAAATCGAACTCTTCGGAAATTTCGCGGGTCGTTTCTCATAAATTCTTGCTAGAAGTAGCTGTTATTTGCCGTCTATTGGTATTATAAGTGAAGGCAGTAGAAGGCATTGAGTAGCCACCCTTCTGAAGTTCATATTATTTACTACATTCTGGTGCTTTTATGAAGTTTACGTGACGAACTGAAGGTCTTTCGCCTTTTCTGTTTTCATTGTATATCTACCGGATCAGTTTCGGAGGTATATATATTTCACATGGGGGTAATTTAACAAATAGCAGATAACGGTGCTCCTGGAGTTATGCTACCATTTGGAATGACTACTACGAAACCCCATGTATGAAAGGTCTGACTTGCCTGCCAGCCTAGAAAGTCGGCTTAAGTTATTCCATCGTAATCCATTCCCACCAAAGCCCGCGGTTTGTTCCACGTTTGGCTGTTACTATATTTGAACACCTAGTCACCAAAAGTATTGGTGCTTGTTGGCTCCTACGTCCTCGAATCTGATTGGCTATCGAACCTGCTGAAGTGTCGCATAGCCATGTTCATGTCACTATACGTAGTACAAGTTGCAGAAATTCTTGAAAATTGCAGGAACGGGCCGACTTTCTGCAAAAGTTAACCAGGTATAGATCCTAAAATGTAAAATTGTAAGGCGGCAAGCGGGTTTAAGGATTTGTAACGATTTCATTGGAAGATTTCTAGTGTACGGTTGGGTAAAATGACTGAAATTTAGTATATACAACCGTCCAAATTTGGTTGATATTCAGTGCTTAAATACTAAAGATAGAAAGAATTTTCGGAAAAGGCATGACTTTCATTCGCGCAACGTAACTGTCCAGAAACTAGTCTACAACTCGAACATCTAAATCACGTCTGTCGTTAAATTTTCGACGAGATCTTTCCAGCTTGCCCTGTTAATCTTGAATGCCTGGAAAAGTCTTGTTCGATCACGAATTTACCCAATTTTTATTCCCAGAATTATTTTGAACTCAAGCTGAATTTATTGTCAGATTGTTCCCTCTCCTCCCAGAGCTCATGAAGCAAAGTTCTGCTTTTTCATTGTGTTTTTGATATTTGTTTCATTGACCGCATCAACTTGGTGAGTCATTGTTCCGACTTTTTTGTTTAATTGTTGTTGTAGTAATGGGTGGTTAAATTTAAAAGCTGATTCTTTTTTTTCGAGTTCATTTTGAAACACAAAAACAAGTTAAGAAGTCGGAATCATTTGTTTTTTCATCTGTTGCAAATCCAGAAAACATAAATAATTTACAAATCGATTATTAACAAAAACCATTAAAGAATTGAACCCTTCGTCAATTTGGGTTTTTGGGATTTGATTTTTTTGACCTGAAAATGTTACTGCGTTTAGTTGATTGTTTAATGATGTCATTATCCTGAACATGCAATCCATTTATCCACGGGGGAATGGACCAACACAAGAGCTGTACAGCTCATCACGGCGAACCGCTGTTGTGCCCCTGCAATGATGACAGCTTTTTAAAATTTGTTGATAAGCTGATTTAATTATGCCTTTTTCGGATCTAAATAGAGGATGTTTGTTTGGACTTTTCTTTGATTCCGAATACACGCTCAACTCCGGTGGAATAAACAACCGGACCGGAACCCATTGCCATATCCGGAAGGAACAAACATCCTCTTTTAGATGTTTGTAAAGGATAGTTAAGTCTCAAATTGGCCCGAACTGTAGGCAGTATTTTGACGTCACTACGTAAAGTCTAAATTGTCTATCTATATCGTTGGCATCAAATATTGGTATATCTCAATTGACAATATGATTTTTAATTAAGTCCTTATATACTTTCCCACTGTTGGTATTGACTTTGAAATAGATGCCAATTTGGAATATAAGTGATGGATAGCATTCAATATTCTTGATCTGGGATGCTAATTGGCGTTCTATCGGGTAATTCAAGCACTTTTCATTGTTTTCAAGAAGTGTAGAAATGTTGACGTGGTATCTTAAGGTTTTTTTTTAAAAAAAAACGTGCGCTATTAAGTTTCAAACTTGGCTTCTATTTCGGAGTAACTTTGACAAGGCTAGGCTAGTCAAGAAAAGTAATTTAGAGTTGGTGTTGTTGTTTTACGACTGTTTATATTTATAATCGATGAGGTCGAGTATCCATAAATGGGATATTTCTGTAAACAATAGCAGCATTGTTTGGCCAGCGCTAATCTTTTACCCACATTTCGACATAAACACTTGACCAACCAGTCGATACTTATCCGGATTAAAATTAAACCACCACTTTGAGATTAAAAATCTCATCTTCATTTGAGAATATTCTTCTTGTATTTCAGATAGATAGAGGTCCCATTGCACGAAAGTCCTTGTTCTGTTCGGAAGTCTTCGTTTACAAATTCAAAGTGGAGGCGAATTTAGCATTTATACGACCAGCCATAATAGTTGATTGTCCTTTAACAAATCGGAGGAAAACTCTTCATTCAATTAGCTACAAAATCAAATCGATCGGGAGTATCAGTTCAATTTTCACAGCTGCAATCGCTGGACTTTAGATCGAATCAAAGATCACAAGTAGATCTTATAGTTCTGGAAACTTGAGTTGTACTTTCATTTATCGACGCTTCATTAGTCCAATAAAAGAATCTTCCGTGTTTAAAAGCACTGACTTGGTGACATATTTCATCGCCAGCTGATATCAACAAATCGTTTGCTCCCAATAACGCAAATTTAAATTATACTTAAATTTCCTTTTTGAAAATTGATCGCGCAAATACAAACAGTAAAGTCGCATTAAAATTTATTATTTTTTTGTTATAAAATAGCAAAAAAAGGAGCGAGTAGCGACACGCGTTATTACTTGGTGACACGCCGACGCGTACACACTTGATGTTGAGCGAGTATTTCATATCATTCATTTTCTAAACAATAATTCAATATATATAATGTTAACTCAGTTCGCTGTGTTTTTTCCCAGTAGGAAGCATTGAAAAAAATTTTTCATCCTGTCTGACTCGCTATACTCAAAAGTATATTCACGTGATCTAAAAAAGTGGACATTTTTTTAGTCATTTTCTCAGCCAATATTTGCTAATCAAGACTGAAGACTTCACCTCGGAGGAATTCGCGACAGAGCGAAAATTCAGCAAACATCACTTTGTTACAAATTGCAGAAATTCTTGCGCTCATTTGTCGAATATCGAGATCTTTCGGACCAGATTATTCTTAGTGCTGCTTACTCATCTGTTTATTTACGCAGCTTGGTATTAAATCGACTGAGTAGTACTGAACTATAAAATAGTTACTATCGTTACTACATCGAATAAGTTCGCAGCCTAGCCATTCTTAAAGTCTGAGTCGATTACTCTGTTGAATTATAATAGCATAAAACACCTTGCCTTGATTAGTCCAGCCCCTGCACGTAAATATACTACAGAACTGCATACAATCTGAAAGTAGATTGTACATCTGAATGATAAAATGTGTTCGAAAATAATCCCAGGCTCCACAATATTCAGCAGTTTTCCAACAACATCCGCAGATGTTAACTTATCACCTTTTCAATTAAATTCGTCATTATTCAAAACAAATTCATCTAATTTAGCTATTGCATCATCGTCTACTATCGAGTGTCCATTGTCGCCAACTAGCCCGTTGGTGGTTGAACAACTTTTGAAAACCCCAAGGTCGGTTAAAATGACAGCACCCTTTGCACCCAGAAGCAAGAATACGTCATCTCGTCGACTCAACTTCATGAGTGCAGACCAGACTGAACTTACTTCGTCACCATCAAATAAAAACGCGGCGAAATCTCCGGCGTGTCGTAATTTGTTCAGCACTTCGAGCTCAGCTGAAAGCAAAGACGCTTGGAGATCTTGGATGCAGCAGTACAATGTCGAGAAGCTTCAAGCGGCGAAAAGGAAATACAACTTTGATTTCGAAAAATTCAAGCCAGTTGCTGAGAGTAATCAGAACGGAAGTGCAAAAACTTACGAATGGAGTCAAGTGGAAATTCCATCCGAGCTACCGACATTTTATACAGCTGATCGACACAGTAGCAATAGTTCGATTACCTCGGAAGATTTCAAAAAGATGGTCGAAATAGGAAAACTTCAGCTTGCAGATAACGAAATGGAAGAGTGTGAATCGGTTTCAACTGCAAGTACAAGTAGTAATTGCTCAGTGTTTGAAGTGCCGCAATATCAAACTAGTACACCGATGAAGATCAATTTGGGATCGATTCCTGAATCGACTGCGACTAGAAGTGCCTCGAAGTCATCGACTGTCAAAAGGTCTCAACAACTCCTAAGGACTCCGTTCAAGATGACGCCTGCGAAAAAATCAGAAACACCGAAGCAACGAAGCTCAATGTCAACCCGAAAACGAACAATCGGAAATAGTTCGACGAAGAAGAATTCAAATGAGAGCCCGAGACAGCCCGAAATCACGGATTACATTCCGGCCTGTAAGAAATCAAGAACGCAGGTCAAGAGAAAGCTGTAATTACATTTCTGATTTTATGGGACTCAAAATGTACAAAATCAAAATAAACAAATTGGCTGCTATATGCTTAGTGCTAACTCATACTATGATTCATGTTTACTGTGCATTAGTAAATGGTATTATCAAGAAATCTATATGGTCGAATGGAATCCACAAGCAAGGAATGTTTTTTAAAAAATCCACGGTTTCAGATATGACGCTTATTATCGTGTTTCTTCCCAGGTTTTCAGTGAATTGAAAAAAGTTGACTAATTTGCATTGGCTGTGCATATATGTATACTAATCCAAACGCAAAGCAAAACCGAATAAATTATTTTTGTTGTAGAATTAACTTTAGTTTTCTTTTGTTTTCTCAATTTATCCTCTCTTCGCTTCCATTTATGTAAATTTAGTCCGTGTTTGCAAGCCCAATGATTTTAATATCTAATATCTGATTAAGTTCATTAATGAAACCAAAAATTTGGTGCGTTGACCGTATATCTATCCAATCTCTTAATATCTGGGATTTTTAGTCTGTTGATTAGAGTACGGGCATGCAAACTGGGAATTAACTGGGCGCTTAACTAAGGCAGTAACTTGATCGATCCCGATTGATTGATAAGTTATTACCGGGACTAGTTTGGTTTACTTGCATATTTTTCATTGTTTAAATTTCTCTAGATGTTTAGTTTATTTGAATCTTAGTTCGCCTACGGTCGGCCATTTATATCTTTTGCAAAGTTTAAGTTTACACTATATCCGATATTTCTAACAAAATCAATAAACAAAATGTGACTATAAGTGTCGTATTTGTTCCCATCAGTCCGAGAGAGTCATAAAGAACGAGCTCAACTTTAATGTAGCATTTAAAGGTTGTGTACGAAAGTGAGGTTGCGATGAAATAAGTTTGAGTGTTTTTGGTCGAAAAAACGCTAGGATTTTTGGCGAAAAATAACAACAGTAAATTTGACGCCTGTAGAAGTAATCGAATTGATAGAAAAAACTTGCTGGAGTTTCAAATCTTAAGGTCTCCTCGAATTGGAATGAAATAGTTAACTGTTGCGAGAGCAAGTGTCTTTTAATCGCGAACTAGACTTTTTTTCCTGTAAACAACTTTCTCACAAATCTGTAAGAAATGTGCTGTTTCCAACACGTGCCAGTACTGATACGAAAACTTCATATAACAGCATTGATATCACAACTTTGCTCATAATTACGTACTAAAAATGTTCTTTGAATGAAAACTGAAAAAAAAAGTATTTGCATGAATGAGTTTCGTTTTAATTTTCGTCATCTCAATTTCCGTTATCTGTTGAACAATTCCTTTATGTAAGAAGATAAACTAGCTTTATTATTGTTCCTACTTTCGAAGAAAACGGAATATTTATGCTGTGTGGTTTTTTGTATTCAGTCAATTTTCTCTGATCGCAGTTAATAGTTTTCGACAAAATTTTATTATATCCCATGAAGATATCGACTTTTTGAAAGACATTTTAATCTGAAAGATATTTTACTTCCGATTATTTTTGTAGTTCTGGGGGTTTGAAAATTGCCAACTTGGCCATGTTCTGGATTAAATTATGCGCGATTTTAAGAGTTTATTCGTAATGATGAGAGCGTAACGCGAATTATTTATGCTTGGCAAATTAAGCCGCAAAACAAAATAGTTCCAAATTTAATTAAGGCTAGATAACTGGTATTAATTTAATACGACTCAAAAAAATTGTACACTTTGATTTTGTCAATGTTTATAGATTTTCAATTTTTTCTTTTCCCAAAAACTATTCGATATGAAGTAGGGGACAGTTGGAACATTCAAGGCTTTGCCATGATATACGAGCAGTCTTGTTAGAGTTGCTTTTGCCCCTTGGGTTCTGGCGTTTGAGTCATGGTTGGCTCTTTGTTTTTTGAGTATGTATGAAATAATTTTTTCTGGATAAATTGAATTGTCGTTACTTCTTTTTTTTCTGTCTTTTTGTTTTGTGTCAAGGTAATTTCCAAAGCATCAATTTTTTTCCGAATCAAGCAATGTATGATTTACAGTCATCCTGTTTTCTAGACAGTTTATCAACTCGGACTCTAAATATCAACTCGGAAGATAAACAAGCTTTGTTATTGTTCCTACTTTCGAAGAAAACGGAATATTTATGCTGTGTAGTTTTTTGTATTCAGTCAATTTTCTCTGATCGCAGTTAATAGTTTTCGACAATTTTTATTATATCCAATGAAGATATCGACTTTTTGAAAGATATTTTAATCTGGAAGATATTTTACCTCCGATTTTTTTGTAGTTCGGGGGGTTTGAAAATTGCCAAATAATTGGCCATGTTCTGGATTAAATTATGCGCGATTTGAAGAGTTTATTCGTAATGCTGAGAATGTAACGCGAATTATTTATGCGTGGCAAATTATGCCGCAAAACAAAACTGTTCCAAATTTAATTAAGGCTAGATAACTGGTATTAATTTAGTACGACTCAAAAAAATTTTAGGCTTTGATTTTGTCAAAGTTTATAGGTTTTCAAAAAATTGTACACTTTGATTTTGTCAATGTTTATAGATTTTCAATTTTTTCTTTTCCCAAAAACTATTCGATATGAAGTAGGGGACAGTTGGAACATTCAGGGCTTTGCCATGATATACGAGCAGTCTTGTTACAGTTGCTTTTGCCCCTTGAGTTCTGGCGTTTGAGTCATGGTTGGCTCTTTGTTTTTTCAGTATGTATGAAATAATTTTTTCTGGATAAATTGCATTGTCGTTACTTCTTTTGTTTCTGTCTTTTTGTTTTGTGTCAAGTTAATTTCCAAAGCATCAGTTTTTTCCGAATCAAGCAATGTATGATTTATAGTCATCCTGTTTTCTAGACAGTTTATCAACTCGGACTCTAAATATCAACTCGGAAGATAAACAAGCTTTATTATTCTTCCTATTTTCGAAGAAAACGGAATATTTATGCTGTGTGGTTTTTTGTATTCGTCAATTTTCTCTGATCGCAGTTAATAGTTTTCGACAAAATTTTATTATATCCCATGAAGATATCGACTTTTTGAAAAATTTTTTAATCTGAAAGACATTTTACCTCCGATTTTTTTTGTAGTTCGGGGGGTTTGAAAATTGCCAAATTGGCCATGTTCTGGATTAAATTATGCGCGATTTGAAGAGTTTATTCGTAATGCTGAGAATGTAACGCGAATTATTTATGCGTGGCAAATTATGCGGCAAAACAAAATTGTTCCAAATTTAATTAAGGCTAGATAACTGGTATTAATTTGGTACGACCCAAAAAAATTTTACACTTTGATTTTGTCAAAGGTTATAGGTTTTCAATATTTTCTTTTCCCAAAAACTATTCGATATAAAGTAGGGTACAGTCGGAACATTCAGGGCTTTGCCATGATATACGAGCAGTCTTGTTACAGTTGCTTTTGCCCCTTAAGTTTTGGCGTTTGAGTCATGGTTGGCTCTTTGTTTTTTTAGTATGTATGAAATAATTTTTTCTGGATAAATTGAATTGTCGTTACTTCTTTTTTTCTGTCTTTTTGTTTTGTGTCAAGTTAATTTCCAAAGCATCAGTTTTTTTCCGAATCAAGCAATGTATGATTTACAGTCATCCTGTTTTCTAGACAGTTTATCAACTCGGACTCTAAATATCAACTCGGAAGATAAACTAGCTTTATTATTGTTCCTAATTTCGAAGAAAACGGAATATTTATGCTGTGTGGTTTTTTGTATTCAGTTAATTTTCTCTGATCGCAGTTAAAAGTTTTCGACAAAATTTTATTAAATCCCATGAAAATAGCGACTTTTTGAAGATATTTTAATCTGAAAGATATTTTACCTCCGATTATTTTTGTAGTTCTGGGGGTTTGAAAATTGCCAAATTGGCAATGTTCTGGATTAAATTATGCGCGATTTGAAGAGTTTATTCGTAATGCTGAAAGCGTAACGCGAACTATTTATGCGTGGCAATTTATGCCGCAAAACAAAATTGTTCCAAATTTAATTAAGGCTAGATAAATGGTATTAATTTAATACGACTCAAAAAAAATTTGTCAAAGTTTATAGATTTTCAATATTTTTTCCCCAAAAATTATTCGATATGAAGTAGGGTACAGTTGGAACATTCAGGGCTTTGCCATGATATACGAGCAGTCTTTTTACAGTTGCTTTGCCCCTTAAGTTCTGGCGTTTGAGTCATGGTTGGCTCTTTGTTTTTTTAGTATGTTTGAAGGATTTTTTTATTTTTATGTTTATACTTTATTTCTCTTTTTTTTTGCTACAATGATTTCAACTCGTTTTACTGGTTCATTCAAATTATTTTGTGTTGTCGTTTGAAAAGCAAAAAATAATTAAAGTTTCAAAAATATTATTCACGACGGTTGTGGTTTTCAAGTTTTAAAAGACAGTTGCCAAATGTTTTTTAGTGAGAAGGTTCTTTAGGTCTTGTTTTTCTTTTTACCTTGTCCGATCAGTGGAAGTCTTAAGTGTTTTCAGCTAAGCTGCTGCTGGTAGATGGTACTATAAGCTGACTTAATGCTTGAAGTTTTTATTTGCTTTTCTGGGATCAAAGTCTTTATTTCTAGGATGGTTATTGAAAGATGAGGAGTTTTGGTTTTGCTCACTATTCGAAAATTACCTGTGTTATAGAAAACAAACCGTCGAACGAGCAGTTTATGATGATTTGCCCGCATACAGTGGTGTATCTCAGGGGTCCATTCTCGGACCTTTGATGTTCATACTCAATGTAAATGACCGCTTTGGCTATGCTGATGAATACAAAATTCTATTGAATAACCCTGTAACGATCAACATGGACGCAAAAAGAATATGGAGTTGGTGCACCAAAAACTTGATGGAAGTAATTATTTCAAAAACTAAAAAACTTGGCAGCAAAGATAGTACAATGTGGAAGTCAGTAATACAATAATCGTGGAAGTAAACGAACTGAAATGCCTCGGACTTAAAGTCATTAATCATTCGAACTTGAGTGTAAATTCAAAAACAAGATCAGTCATAGCTTTAAAGGCGTTATATGTTGTTAAAGGAGTATCTCGAAATTAACAACAAAGCATATAAAACTAAAAGCATACAAAACATATGTTGCCCCGATTGTTATCTATGGCTCAGCTGTAAGGGAACCATCAAAATACGATCTTAAAATCATCGAAAAAGTGCAAAGGAAAGCAACAGTATGGATTACAGGGGCATATCATGATTACAAAGGCCGAATAATTCAACTTATGGTTCTGCCGCTGTCACTTTATGAAATACACATTTCATTTCTACTGCATTAAATTATCAATGGCCAAACAGACCTGCAGTGGGAAAAGATTATTTGAAATAAAGAAAAAGGACAAACAAGACGCTTGAGCTTGAAAAAATTTGAAAGAACCAAAATTATGATTTCCAAAAATTGTTTTAACGACTATTTGAAGGATGACATCATCGACAGCGAAAACATCAAAAACATCCCTAAAAGTTTATATTGTAGGTTTTTCAAAGAAGAATTCAATGAAGGAAACGCATGCTCTTGGAGGATTGAATGCAATTGCACAAACTGTATAAACATTAGAAAACCAAGTTTTTGATTTGATCTAAAATTTGAAAGGGAATCGCTTCCCGTGGATATTTTCTATTATAATCATAATAACAATCATAATAAAAATAATAATCATATTATTAATTATTATTATTATTATTTTGATTATGATTATCATTATGATTATGATTATTATTATTTTGACAACAAAAAGATAATTGTCCAGAGTTCTTGATTTCGGTTCCATTTTTTTTACTAGCTTGCAATGTTGCGCATGCGTTGTATTGCAAGTGGTGCGAATCTCCACTTCACCTCTGTGTTCGTTTTTGTCATCAGGTGTTATTAAATCAGTTTAAGAACTTGCGCACCCAAACACTTATACACTGATAGCTAGTGCCAATTTTACTGTTTTTCCACTTTCAGGATAGATTAAAAAAACAGATACAGGATACATCAAGAGGAGAACTTTTTCATGAATTTTGAAATTCTTATTTTTAAAATGACCAGTCCTTAAAGCTGAAAAAGCTGAGTATTATATCTTTGAGCTAAATTAGCAACTATATACTTTGTTTTTTCAGTATGTATGAAATAATTTTTTCTGGATAAATTGCATTGTCGTTACTTCTTTTTTTTCTGTCTTTTTGTTTTGTGTCAAGTTAATTTCCAAAGCATCAGTTTTTTTCCGAATCAAGCAATGTATGATTTATAGTCATCCTGTTTTCTAGACAATTTATCAACTCGGACTCTAAATATCAACTCGGAAGATAAAGAAGCTTTATTATTCTTCCTACTTTCGAAGAAAACGGAATATTTATGCTGTGTGGTTTTTTGTATTCGTCAATTTTCTCTGATCGCAGTTAATAGTTTTCGACAAAATTTTATTATATCCCATGAAGATATCGACTTTTTGAAAAAATTTTTAATCTGAAAGACATTTTACCTCCGATTTTTTTTGTAGTTCGGGGGGTTTGAAAATTGCCAAATTGGCCATGTTCTGGATTAAATTATGCGCGATTTGAAGAGTTTATTCGTAATGCTGAGAATGTAACGCGAATTATTTATGCGTGGCAAATTATGCGGCAAAACAAAATTGTTCCAAATTTAATTAAGGCTAGATAACTGGTATTAATTTGGTACGACCCAAAAAAATTTTACACTTTGATTTTGTCAAAGGTTATAGGTTTTCAATATTTTCTTTTCCCAAAAACTATTCGATATAAAGTAGGGTACAGTCGGAACATTCAGGGCTTTGCCATGATATACGAGCAGTCTTGTTACAGTTGCTTTTGCCCCTTAAGTTTTGGCGTTTGAGTCATGGTTGGCTCTTTGTTTTTTTAGTATGTATGAAATAATTTTTTCTGGATAAATTGAATTGTCGTTACTTCTTTTTTTCTGTCTTTTTGTTTTGTGTCAAGTTAATTTCCAAAGCATCAGTTTTTTTCCGAATCAAGCAATGTATGATTTACAGTCATCCTGTTTTCTAGACAGTTTATCAACTCGGACTCTAAATATCAACTCGGAAGATAAACTAGCTTTATTATTGTTCCTAATTTCGAAGAAAACGGAATATTTATGCTGTGTGGTTTTTTGTATTCAGTTAATTTTCTCTGATCGCAGTTAAAAGTTTTCGACAAAATTTTATTAAATCCCATGAAAATAGCGACTTTTTGAAAGATATTTTAATCTGAAAGATATTTTACCTCCGATTATTTTTGTAGTTCTGGGGGTTTGAAAATTGCCAAATTGGCAATGTTCTGGATTAAATTATGCGCGATTTGAAGAGTTTATTCGTAATGCTGAAAGCGTAACGCGAACTATTTATGCGTGGCAATTTATGCCGCAAAACAAAATTGTTCCAAATTTAATTAAGGCTAGATAAATGGTATTAATTTAATACGACTCAAAAAAAATTTGTCAAAGTTTATAGATTTTCAATATTTTTTTCCCCAAAAATTATTCGATATGAAGTAGGGTACAGTTGGAACATTCAGGGCTTTGCCATGATATACGAGCAGTCTTTTTACAGTTGCTTTGCCCCTTAAGTTCTGGCGTTTGAGTCATGGTTGGCTCTTTGTTTTTTTAGTATGTTTGAAGGATTTTTTTATTTTTATGTTTATACTTTATTTCTCTTTTTTTTTGCTACAATGATTTCAACTCGTTTTACTGGTTCATTCAAATTATTTTGTGTTGTCGTTTGAAAAGCAAAAAATAATTAAAGTTTCAAAAATATTATTCACGACGGTTGTGGTTTTCAAGTTTTAAAAGACAGTTGCCAAATGTTTTTTAGTGAGAAGGTTCTTTAGGTCTTGTTTTTCTTTTTACCTTGTCCGATCAGTGGAAGTCTTAAGTGTTTTCAGCTAAGCTGCTGCTGGTAGATGGTACTATAAGCTGACTTAATGCTTGAAGTTTTTATTTGCTTTTCTGGGATCAAAGTCTTTATTTCTAGGATGGTTATTGAAAGATGAGGAGTTTTGGTTTTGCTCACTATTCGAAAATTACCTGTGTTATAGAAAACAAACCGTCGAACGAGCAGTTTATGATGATTTGCCCGCATACAGTGGTGTATCTCAGGGGTCCATTCTCGGACCTTTGATGTTCATACTCAATGTAAATGACCGCTTTGGCTATGCTGATGAATACAAAATTCTATTGAATAACCCTGTAACGATCAACATGGACGCAAAAAGAATATGGAGTTGGTGCACCAAAAACTTGATGGAAGTAATTATTTCAAAAACTAAAAAACTTGGCAGCAAAGATAGTACAATGTGGAAGTCAGTAATACAATAATCGTGGAAGTAAACGAACTGAAATGCCTCGGACTTAAAGTCATTAATCATTCGAACTTGAGTGTAAATTCAAAAACAAGATCAGTCATAGCTTTAAAGGCGTTATATGTTGTTAAAGGAGTATCTCGAAATTAACAACAAAGCATATAAAACTATAAGCATACAAAACATATGTTGCCCCGATTGTTATCTATGGCTCAGCTGTAAGGGAACCATCAAAATACGATCTTAAAATCATCGAAAAAGTGCAAAGGAAAGCAACAGTATGGATTACAGGGGCATATCATGATTACAAAGGCCGAATAATTCAACTTATGGTTCTGCCGCTGTCACTTTATGAAATACACATTTCATTTCTACTGCATTAAATTATCAATGGCCAAACAGACCTGCAGTGGGAAAAGATTATTTGAAATAAAGAAAAAGGACAAACAAGACGCTTGAGCTTGAAAAAATTTGAAAGAACCAAAATTATGATTTCCAAAAATTGTTTTAACGACTATTTGAAGGATGACATCATCGACAGCGAAAACATCAAAAACATCCCTAAAAGTTTATATTGTAGGTTTTTCAAAGAAGAATTCAATGAAGGAAACGCATGCTCTTGGAGGATTGAATGCAATTGCACAAACTGTATAAACATTAGAAAACCAAGTTTTTGATTTGATCTAAAATTTGAAAGGGAATCGCTTCCCGTGGATATTTTCTATTATAATCATAATAACAATCATAATAAAAATAATAATCATATTATTAATTATTATTATTATTATTTTGATTATGATTATCATTATGATTATGATTATTATTATTTTGACAACAAAAAGATAATTGTCCAGAGTTCTTGATTTCGGTTCCATTTTTTTTACTAGCTTGCGATGTTGCGCATGCGTTGTATTGCAAGTGGTGCGAATCTCCACTTCACCTCTGTGTTCGTTTTTGTCATCAGGTGTTATTAAATCAGTTTAAGAACTTGCGCACCCAAACACTTATACACTGATAGCTAGTGCCAATTTTACTGTTTTTCCACTTTCAGGATAGATTAAAAAAACAGATACAGGATACATCAAGAGGAGAACTTTTTCATGAATTTTGAAATTCTTATTTTTAAAATGACCAATCCTTAAAGCTGAAAAAGCTGAGTATTATATCTTTGAGCTAAATTAGCAACTATATATAGTGGTCTAATAAAATTTAGCTATACTGGAGGCTACAAAATAAGCAAGAGTATAAGTTTTTAAATTGTTTTCGGTATTTTCGCGATTGCTAGTGTGTAATCATCTGGTACAACTTTTTTTCTGGTTAAAAACAGTCTAAGTTGAAAGCACGTATTTTAGCAGTTGAACTCAATTAAACTTTTTTTAACTTTTTGCTTAATATCAACCCTAGGCTATCAATGTAGGTGGAAAATCTACATTGAAAGTCTAAGGCTGATTTCTGGAAGAAAATAGAACTTTTTCTCTTGCATTGATCAAGAGTTATAATACCAGTTTCATAAGAACTTCTCAGTCTCCAATTGAGAATTTATAAAAACCAGTTTCAGAAGAAATTCTCAGTGTCCGATATTTGCGTTTAGTTTTCAACATGTAAAATTTTCTTCCGGCGGCCTTTCGCTTCTCTTTCGATCCAAAAAAAATTTCAACATCTTATTTTCCTGAAATTTGAGGAAATAAACAACTGTCCATTTTGACGGCCTGACACGAGCTGTGTTACAGTCGAAACTCAAAGTAGATAATTCTTGTTTGTATAGTGCTGTACTTATTGTGTACGTTCAACATCCAAAATTATTTTTATTCGAAAGTTGTTGGCTTCGCTTAAATCAATCCTGTTATCTTTATACTAGTTTTGCAGGAATCAATCTGAAAAAAGGGGGTCAATCAAAATGGGGTCTTCCGTCATGCGGCGGTACGTGCACAGGTTGGATAGGGCCGTACCAACGCTATATAAATACATTAAAATTTACATGCTAATTAAAATTTACCCTCCTCGATTATAGCTCCTCAGAAGTGCAAAACTTATTTTTGTTCTTAAAAAGTTTTTTGTGTCCGAGTATGATTCGTTCCGTTTTTCGCTTAGTTTTTCTGCTAGTTTCTGGAGGGTTTTTGTAGAGCCTGGTGCTGCTCCTCCGGTACACGCAAACATTAGTGGAACAAACCTGCTGTGTTCCACATCCAGAATTCTTTGTTGGTATTTTAATGTTTTGACACTCACATGATATTTGTAGGCGTCGGATATAGTTGTAGGACAGGATTTAGCATGGGGGTTGAAAATTTTTACATCGAAAAAGGTTCGGCTAAATCGGTCTCCCCAGAGTCCATTTGCCTTGATGTCACGATTGAAGCCTTCCAACAATTAAAATTTCGGCTCTATTTCAACATCATGGCATACTTCGTCTTGGAGTGTTGCAAAGGTATCGCGAATTTCATTGTCTTAGATGAGTGTATCCACCTTTGGGACAGTGTAGAGAGTGAGTCAGTGTGAACGGTTGTCCACATGGGCATGTATGTGGAATGTTTGATGGTTCCCATCCATATCTCAGATGTAAATCATCTTTAAACTCTAATTTGTTGAGGAAAAAATTGTACTTTTTTAAGGGTAGCATGCTCCTTTCTATGATACTAGTTTTATTGTGAGCTTTTTTCTGATGAGCAATTTTCAATAATGTTATCCTTTTTGAGAGTGTGATGTTCTGTCTCTCAGTTTTGAGGTTTCTATTTATCAGAGTTTGTTCCGTTTCCGCTATTTCTGGATCACTGTTCTCTAACGGATCACAAATGGCTCATGACCACTCATTATTTCTGGAGAAGTCCGTGTTAATGAGGAGGTCTAATCCTCCCATTCTTAGTGGTAAGGCAAAAAGGCTGCGATATTCATCGGTTATATGGTTTTTACTGTCTTAGGTTTTTCTCAATTCCATCCATTTTCTTATATGCTTCCGGAGTTGTTCTGGTTAGAAAACTTAATTTGTTTTGAACTCCATTTGTGTAGCAGGAGTAGGCATTCTGTGCTGATGTTTTAGCTATTTTGGAAAGCTTTTCAGTTAGGTTAGTTGTATTTTTAATTTCGCTTTTCATGTATTTGTAGCATGCTGATGGTGTTGCTATAACCGATCCAAGGACTCTACAACTGTCTACCGTTGTAATATTTGTGCCTTCGATTATCTCTATGGCCCTTTCCCGACGGTTTTCTTTTACTATGCTTTGTTACTTGGATGGCTTCACATTGTATCCGGAAGCCTTTGCGTGGACACACAGGTTGTCCAGTATTGCGCGGTGACTCTTAAGATCACCTGCAGCGCTTCCGTCAACTGCGTACCATTTTTGGGTGACATTTGGTTTTTGCAGGAGCTCGATCAGTGGGATTATCCCAATTCCGTAAATAGCCATTGCGAGGTGATCAGCTTGCGTTGTGCCTTCAGTAGATGTCAAAACCGTGTTAATGACATATAAATTTGAGGGATGTTTATATGAGTTTGCCAGCGCATGATGTAGTGCTGGACACAGGATTTCTACATTTTTAGAGCAAGTCCTCTATTGAGCGAGTTGAAGACATTTTCTGCATCAATAAGTAGTATGGCGCCCGTTTCCGGTTTCTCAAACTTGTTGCTCAAGCTGTGGATACCATATTCGATTCCACACTTCTGGCCTAAGCAGAGTTGGAATTTTTTTCCGAGATTTTTAAGGTCTGATTTTATATATTGGGTGATGGTTTCGCCAGCTATTCGTCTCAGAACCTCTCCTATACCAATGGGCCTTACCCCTGGATTTTTGTCCAGATGTATCAGACGACACGAGTTGTACGCCGTTAGGTTTTCATGGGGAGAACTTTACTTGCTATTGTATAGGATAGCTTTGCAATTTTTTGCAAAGCTCAGCAGATGTCTGATTGAAGTGAGCTAATATCCTTCTCCACTCGCACACATCTACACCTGAGGGACCGTGGCTTCTGTGCGTTTCTAGGGTTGGTTTTCGATCGTCTTGGCGTTTATTTGTTCGAATATAGAGGAGTGGTATGGCATTGTGTTTTCATTTACTTCAGTTATATAGTTTTTGTTCGATGTTTTAGCTTTCAGGATAATACTGTTTTTCCTTGAAGGATTTCGTTAAGGGGAAGTACTCCTTTTGTTGTCTTGTCTGAGAGGCAACCAATTTCTGCAGATATTTTGCCTGTACTCATTAGTTTATCGAATTGTTTCACTTCCTCGTTTACTTCGCACTTCTTCTGTTTTGGATGTCTAATTTGGAGAGCTTTCGCTTCAGTTAAAAGTTCGTCTAGTAGGCCTTGCTTTCATAAAATTATGCGGCGGCTCAAGTTTTGGAATTTGATCCGTTTGTTTTTGATTTAGTTTCGGGGAGCAGATGTGGGAGAATCATTACTGCTTTCATTGGGTCGTTAGATTTTGGTGTTTCTTCTACTTATGACAACGGCTGCTGGTTCAGTAATTCTATGAATTGGAAACCGGGCTTGTTCTTGCTTAGAACTATGAAGCGCGCCTTCCTGTTAACAACTTTTTGATATGTCGTTTTTTTCAAGTTCTTGGTCGATAAGTTTCCAGGGGTCGGAGGGGACTGTAGCGATTTAGTCATATCGAAACTTAATCTCAACAATTAGGCTAAAGGAAAAGGAAAAATGTTTTGTGACAATTTTTAATGTTTACGCGTGCGATTAGCAAGCGTTATCAAACCGGAATATAGACTTTTTTCTGGTTAACAACTAGTTTAGCAGAATCACTTCAATCCTTTTAGCTCTGGTTTATATGAAATCAAAAGTCTGATGTTAGTTTGCGCATATGGCGAAGAGGTAACGCACATGCCTATGAAGACAAAGGTCAATGGTTCGAATCCGGACAGGACTTGTTTTTTTTGCAAGCTGAAAATTGTCCGCGCATCAAAAAATCTTGGTCAGATTTCTGTTTGTCTGTTTGTTTGTCCCCATATAGGTTTCGTACGAATAGGTTTTGTACATGGTCCTCATATAGGTTTCGTACGAATAGGTTTTGTACATGTCCTGATATAAGTTTCGTACGAATAGGTTTTGTACATGGTCCTCATATAGGTTTCGTACGAATAGGTTTTGTACATGGTCCTCATATAGGTTTCGTACGATTAGGTTTTGTACATGGTCCTCATATAGGTTTCGTACGAATAGGTTTTGTACATGGTCCTCATATAGGTTTCGTACGAATAGGTTTTGTACATGGTCCTCATATAGGTTTCGTACGAATACGTTTTGTACATGGTCTTCATATAGGTTTCGTACGAATAGGTTTTGTACATGGTCCTCATATAGGTTTCGTACGAATAGGTTTTGTACATGGTCCTCATATAGGTTTCGTACGAATAGGTTTTGTACATGGCCCCATATAGGTCTTGTACGAATAGTTTTTGTACATAGTCCTCATATTTTGTGTCTTCGCACAATAAGTTTCACCTTTCGTACATAACTTTGGTAATCATATCTTGTGTTCCTAATTCCAGCAATAAATGTTCTATAAATTGTAATTATTTATTGGGTGAAATTTAGTTTTTGTTCTAGTTCAAATCTTCTGAAACCTGTTTTTCTGACATTTCTCTAGACAATACTCATTAGAAATTACCATTGATAAGGTTTTAATAGCGTTTTGAAAGGTTAAAAACTTTTCAGGTTGAATAAGCGATGGATGGTGATTATTTCAAAAGCTACGAAAACCTTTCTAGTCACGACGTGATGCTGAAAGACACGCGTCGTCTCAAGTTCTACCGCGAGTTCTGCAATTCATGCAGCTCGAAATTCATCAAAGACAAAGTTGTTCTGGATCTAGGCTGTGGCACTGGTGTTTTGTCCATGTATGCAGCATCTAGTGGAGCCAAACTGGTTTACGCAGTGGAAGCAAGCGAGGTTGCTATTCTGGCCAGAAAAGTGATTCAGGAAAATAAGATAAAAAATGTAAAGGTTATTCAAGGAGCCATCGAGAAGGTACTACATTGAGTGAAGTTCATGTGATAATCCTTGTCAATAAAACAAAATAGATAATTATCTACGCAAAGCTTGCCGATGATATATTACAATAGGTGGCAGGTTCAAGTAAAATAGCTCGATCTTCTTTTGTTATACTTCGAAAAGTATTATAATTTATTTTAAAAGCCAATTTTTTTTCGATAAAAGAAGTGTAAAATTTTATCTGGCTGAGTAATGGATTCACAAAAACTATCTTAGCAGCATGTGTAATTGATTTAAAATGAAATGGCTATCTTATGCATTATAGTTCTCAGATTTAATACATGCACTATACTCCAACTTGTAACATTTCACCGGCTTGCCAAACAAATGGCAGTTTTTTTTGAATCCATCTCCGATTTGAACTGTTTAGTGTCAGAATGGGGAAAACTCAAAAAGGATGATAGTTTAGTTTTTTTTGATAAATCCGTTTTTGATAAATGACTTTTTGAAATCCGTTTTTTGTGTGTTGATTTGTCTGAAATGAACAGCTCTGAACTGCAGGTGACTCTGCCTGAAAAAGTGGACGTGATAATCTCGGAGTGGATGGGCTTCTACCTTGTTCACGAGGGAATGCTCTCTTCCATCATCTACGCACGTGATCACCTTCTCAAACCAGATGGACTCATTTTCCCCAATCGTGCCACCCTCTTTGCGTCACCAGTGGACTTGAAGTCATTCTACGAAACAAATTTTTCTGTTTACGACTCAATCGATGGCTTTTCCATGAAGTGCTTGAAAAATCTACTTTGGCAGGAACGTCTTAAAAGTCCAGTGTGTGAATCAGTATCACCGAAATCAGTCCTTGCCTTTGCGACTAGCATTGTCAATTGGAACTTAGACAGCTTGACGCTTGACCAGTTAAATGATATTTCTCAGACGACCAAATTTGATGTTAGTTTAGCTGGAACTTTACGAGGCTTGACTTTTTGGTTTTCTGTGTCTTTTCAGTCCGCAGATTTCTGTTCAGTTTTGGATACAAGTCCCTATTTACCTGAAACGCACTGGAAACAAACTTCAGTTTTCTTGCCTAAATTTACAGAAGTTGAAAAAGGGGATAAGGTGGTGATTGAAATTAAACTTGAAAAGAGCAAAGAAAATCCAAGGTGGTATGAAATTAGCGTGGAACAGAAATCCCTCTTGGAAAAAAGTTTCGATCCAGTTGGCTCCCTGACAAACGCCGGAGACGGAAAATTAAATGGCTCATCAAAATTAGATGAAGCTAATGCAGAAAGGTCGGAGGATGAATTGGGCGATGATAATGACGTAATAGCAGCTCTGATTGGTGCATTGAGTGAAAAGTATGACGTAGATCCGAATGAAATTGCCCAAGTGATTGCAAATAACGCAAATGACTCTGATACTGAAATGGACTGAGTTGTTCAAATATCTTGTTGCAAATTTGATTCTATTTGAATTTATCTTCCGGTTTTCCCGTTTCTACATGCATAGCTAGATGAAATTGCTAGAATTGAAAAACTATTATACCAAAACATTTTATGCGAGCAGAAAATTTTACAGATGAAAACACTTTTTTTTGGTATGAATCTTTAATTTTCTAAAAGAAAGTCGTGCGAGCGCAGCAATTCTATAGCAGTTCTTGCGATGCAAATTCTTACCTTGGCATCGATATCAAAAATGAGCTTACGCCCTACACTTTTAACTTTGCATGGAAGAATAGAGGACGCTAAATGCTTAAATAACACTTTACAAAATTTAAATGAGAAACTTTTTTGCCCGTTGATTAAGGGATATAAAAAATATAAATTAATTTCATTAAAAAATTGCTTTCGATTTTTAATGGCTGATTTCAACCAATATTGATTTACTTACAAACAATACCATAAATGTAGATAACGCTTAATTTGTGAAGCGTATCTTTCATGTGACAAAAATATATATTTTTTACTATCTGTCAGAAAACTCTCAGTATAACTGGTTTATTGTCCAGCTGAATCTAAATTTGACGATGTAACTCATAAGCACCATCCGCTTTATCTCTTTAATGGGATTGCAATAACTTTATTCAAGTAGTATTGTGACCTCGACTTTTGACCTTTTGGATGATCAGTTTTTATTTGAAATCGAACCAGTTTTAGGTTTAGAATTGCAATCAGTCGTCGATTGTTACTTCGGATCGATTTCAATTGCATGTTATCACTTATATCATTTAGTTATCAAAACTTCACTCAGTTGATTGACTATGTACACTTGGTTATAACTAGTTATTGAAATAAGCCCACTGGTTGACTATAGAATGTCGAATCCTTTCCACGGGGGTTCTGATGCTTTGCTGGAGCATGTAATGCTGCATTACAGGTGGATCTTCGTCATGTTCCTGTTGCCCATTTCGATGCTATATGATATTTACTTCTACGCCAGGAACTATGTCGTCTTCAAGTTAGTAATTAATCAAATTAGCTAAAACTCCAGCATTTGGGGCTGTGAATCTGACAGCATTTAATTAGTTTATAACCAGAGATTGAAAACTGCAGCGTCAAGAATTCTTTTGGAACACAAGGATAGCCAGTTGCTGTTTTTTTTCACAGAATTATGTTGTTGCGACCACGCTAATATAAAAAAAGTTCAAAATATCGAAAACTGAATTATTGCGACCGTTTTTTTGGCCACTTTTACTTGTAACAACGATAGCTTATTTTCATTTACTTAAACTGTTGCGAACACCAGAGACTTGCTCAAAAAACCTGACCAGCAATTCTGTCTGAAAAATATAAAGAGTGCATAAAATGCAACCGGAAGTAACTGTTTTAAGCCCATCATTTATACATTTCAGCATCTTTTTTATTCATTATTTTCTCGGAAACATCAGAGGAACGTTTTCAACGAAATTTAAGACAAAAAATGAGCCGTAAACAAAAGCAACAAAAATTAAGTATCTGAAAGTTAGTCAAAATATGGAAAATCACAAAACAAAACAGTACATCTGATAAAAAAGCTAGGTTTTAGAAAGCATTACTCTTAACATGGCTTCGTGAAAATTCCGATTAGTAACTGAAATAAAACAGATTTTAAAAATATTATGCACTGAATATGCTTCAAAAACCAGGGCGGAAGGCCTATGAGTTGACAAAGAAATGCAATTTTGGTTTAGCTGACAAAATTTTGCTGCTAACTACAAGTTCAATTGCTTCGTAAGTCGAGATAATGGAACACTTTTCGGTCAAACTGTTGTTAAAATAGTAAGTTTAGAAAATCGAAAAGGTTGTTGATAAGTTGTATTGTAGACAAACTGTTAGGCATCAAATCGAAATCTTACTGCACTCTTTTATTTCAGATCCCATCGGACATTAGAGATCGCAAGGTCACGACAGCAGGTCCCCAGACAGAAAGAAGAATTGATAGCACTTACATAAACTCAAACTGGTTTCTATCTAGAACAATTGATAGCACTTACATAAACTCAAAACTGGTCCCTATCTCATTCGGGCAACCACAAATAAAGTTTAGAGCGTAGATATAAAATTTATCAACTCACTGTTACTTTTTGGTATTGTATAAATGTACTAGTTAAGTTTTAGTTTACGTTGAGTTTTCTCACCCGCCAAACCTCTTTTAAGGTTTATTTTTCAACAAGTTTTCTCATTTGTGTTCTATTCGGTGGATCATAAACCCCCCATTTTGTCAACTCCGCGTCTCTGTCGTGTTGATTTCCTCGTCGCTGTTTCACACTGGTTTTTATTTCGTTTTCCACCGACGGATCTTGGTGATTTCTCCCTTACCGACGGTACATCATTTCCTTCGTTCGCCGCACTTTTAATTGGTTCATTTCGCTCGATTTCCCACTCGCTATCTTCGTCGTCCTCGCTCTCGTCCGCACTGTACTCCACTATCCGTTGTTTCGTCGATCTTCTTGCGTTCTCCATTGCGATTCGATCCTTCTCGGCTTTGCGCTTATACTTGTTGGATTCGCTTGGGGCCGGGGTACTATGTACATTTCTACTCGGTCCTGGGGTGCACTCATCGCTTTTACTCTCAATTAGGCTTTCTTCAGCCGCCGATCTAAAAGAAACACCACTCCGCCTTAGTAACGACCCTTTTTCCATTTGCACCGTATGCTTAGTCAATTTTTCAATTTTTAATGGCAAACGTTTATACCTTCTTGGGTCCTTTGGATCCGTTTTTCCGGTCCTCTGGTATACGGTCGTTGAACTGGTCTTGTGCTTTTTGAGCCATGTTGGAGTTTTCGGTGGACTTATTTCCTTGGTGTCAACTACTTCCGGAGCCCTGGGATCCGCTACCACATCGTCATCCAAAATGATGGGAGCTTTCCTATTTTGTGGGGCGTACACCAAATCACTTCTCTTCTCCCAATCTAGGGTGAGTTCTACTTCCGGGAGGTTTCCCGCCTTGTCTAAACAAGATAACTTTTGGTTAACAACATTGTTCCAATTTAAGTTTTTCAATGACGGCTTTTTCGTTAAATTTCGCAGAGCCGTATTTGCTTCTCGTCCATGGTATGCTTCAAAAGGCGTTAATTTAGTTTTAGAATGTGGCACGAAACGTAACGCGCTGAGCGCACGGGATATCCTTGCTCCAAACTTGTAGTTTTTATTTTCCTGAAGATAAGTTAACACGTAGTTTTTTATCGACCCAATAGTTCGTTCAACCATTCCTGTCGCGCGATGATCCCTAACCGGAGATTTAATTAGTTCGATACCTTCGTAGTTACAGAAATTTTGAATTTCATTTGAGAAAAACCCCGTAGCCTGATCCATGTGCAATTTCCTTGAGTGTCCATGAGTATTTATGTACTTCCTTAGGAACCTCAATACATTTTTGGATTTGTTGCTTGAACAAACATACGCCGACGGCCAATGCGAGAAGGTATCTACTGCTACCAGTACATACTTTTTCCGACCCCTTACATAATTTAATGGGCCCCAGAAATCTAATTGGACCAAATCATTTGGTTCCTTAGGCACATAAGTTTCCCCCATGTCACTTTTTGGAATGTCCGGCTTAAGGTTTTTACCTGCTTCTAAGCAATTTTTGGAGTATTTTGCTGTAGCCGCGATGTTCCGATGCATAAGGGGAATCCACACGTCTTTTGCGGCTGCGAACATTTTGTCCCGCCCATGATGGTTGTAATGTAGACGGTTTAGAATTGCTGATGATAGATCCTTCGGTATTTCTAACCGGCCGTCCATCCACAGGCAATTCTCACGTACTGCAAAATCCATGCAATGCTGGGCGTAGTATTGTCCTAGTCTTGTTATTATCTCCTTTACTCGTGGGTTTTTGTCTCTGATGTTATCTCTGATGGTTTTCATAATTGGGTCTTTTTCAATGTTTGCTTCTATCAATTTTAAATTCAAAACTTCCGGGTGTTCAATTTTCTTCACTATTTTACTATCTGATGGCACTATAGAGTAGATCCATTTGTCGTTTTGTACAAGTGGGTAAGATAAACCCGGGAACTGGTGTGGAAAGGATATGATTGTATTTAGTTTTTTAGAATTAGTCTGTTTATTATCAAGTTTTTCGGGTGGTATCATTTCAATATCGGAATCCGAATTAACGCTAGGAGGTTGATTTAGGCGGTTCAGTACAACGTTTAGATTCACATTTCCAGAATTAGTTGATGTGTTGACGATGGCCGAAGTTGGAGGATCATTTTTTTCAGGCGAATTACTCATTTTTTTTATATTTTAAGTTACTCAAATTATTCCGAATTAGGGGTTTGCTACTGTAATTCTTTAAAGTAAATGGCTCTTCACTGTAATCTTGTAAGATGGATGGTTTGCAACTGTAAATTTTCAACGTAGGAAGCTTGCTGTTGTAATTAGTCGAACTGAAAGGATTGCGATTGTATTTAATCAAATTTTTATGCTTGCGACTGTATTTTAAGCAATGAGAACAACGTCTGAATCTTATTCTTCGTCATTTGCATATTTCCGCCGGTATGCAAATATCTCGACGCTGATTGGTTAACCGCCGGTTGCACGTACACACGCCCTCTATTGAGCGTTCGTGCTCACGGTGAATATTTGCATATTCGTCTTTTCTTTCATTCTCATTGGATGAAACTGATTTCGTTGTGTCGAAACATGACTGTTCGCCCCCTACCGTCAGTTTTGGCTTAATTTTATTCACTTGCTGACCCCTAGGCTTCATTTTATCCTTGGGCATCAACGCCGCGTTTATCATTCTTATCTTCGCTACTGTAAAATTTTCATCGTAATGACTTATTTCGGGTGCCTCTGCGGACGGAAACCGAGACAAATAGTCAGCCATCCCCATTTTCGACCCTTGTCTATGTTCAACTTTAAAGTCGCATGGCACCAGTCGATCATACCATCGAGTTAATTGACTGAAAAATGTTTTATTTCCTTTTGGCGACGAATTCAACGATGTAAGTAGCGGTTTATGATCAGATATGACTGTGAAATACCGGCCGTATATATAATTTCGAAAGTGTTCCGTGGCCCACACTACCGCGAGTAATTCTAATTCGTTTGTAGAGTTTTTTTTCTCAGCCGGATTAAGGTAACGGGATGCAAACGAAATCGGATGCCACCCGGATGCGCAATACTGTTCTAACACGGCCCCTAAACCATCGTGACTAGCGTCACAAATAGTTCTAGTTTCACGGTGAATGTCGAAATGTCGTAATTCGACAATATTTTCCACCAGCGATTTTAATTGTTGGAACGCATTTTCGCAAACTGGTGTCCAGACAAAATCGTTATTTTGACTCAGTAGTGGCCTTAAAGGTGCGCTTAATTCTGCGAGTTTGGGTGAAAATTTGTGTAAACTGTGTAGTGAACCCATTAAAGATTTCAACTGCTTTCGAGATTTTGGGGTTTTCAGGTCTTCTATTGCTTGTGTTATTCTTACTAGGGGTGTGATACCACTTTCCCCAATTCGAAATCCGAGCCATTCGCACTCTGTTTTCGCAAATTCACATTTTCGAAATTTTAACGCGACATTGGAGACATCCAGCTTTTTCAATATCTTTTCCACCAACGCAATGTGTTCGATCTTAGTTCCTTTTGAAGCAATTAAGATATCATCTATAAACGCGTTAGCTTGGCGGAACTCCTTAATTAAATTATCAATTACTTTTTGGAATTCCGCCGGCATTGACGTAAGTCCGTAAAAACCGTTTTTAAAACGATAAGTCCCCATGGATTTCCCACCGACTAGTGAGAAATTGCATTGCTCGCTCGTTTTTTGTTCTAAGGCGACTTGTCCGTACGCATATGTGAAATCCAACGTTGTAAAATATACATTCCTCGCTTTTTACTCCGCGATAATCTGACTTACTCCGTCTACTAATTCGTCAATATTTGGCATTTGGTACTTATTCTTGTGTACCTGCTTGTTCAATTCTCTTGATTCCAGTGCTAATTTTATACTTCCATCTTTTTTTACTGTAATCACGATAGGGGAGACGGAATACTTATCTGAGCACTCTTGTAATTTTACGATATGCCCTTCATTCATCAGCCGATGAATTTCTTTATCCACCTTATCTTGTAGACTGATTGGCACCCTGCGCCCTTTCTGTTGTATAGGCCTCAAATTTTCAAAAAATTCAGCTCTTTCGCATTCCGGATCTTCCCTATCCTAGTAAACAATTTTGGGTACAACTTACAGAATTATGTTTACAATTCGTCATATTCCTCCTCCTCTTGACTGATCCCTTCCCCTGTGATTCCCATCAATTTCTTCCGTTGGACTAACTCGAGGCCCAGGGTGCCCATCAGATCGCGCCCCAGGATTGACTGATGATTCTCGGATATTACTGACACTTGTGCTGGTGCTGCCCAGCCGTTTAATGACATCATCACTGTTATCTTCCCCAGTATGTTTATTCGATTGTTATTGTAATCCAGAAATTCATCTTTTGAAGGCTGTAGTTGAATATTCGCTTTACCTAACGTTGTTTTTAGGTCGGTTATGCTGAAAATAGTCACTGGGGATCCACTATCTATCCACAACCACATCTTCTTCCCTGACACCTCAACTTGAACGCGGGCCCCAGGGATCTTCAGTTCAGTCTCATTCTTCTTCCTTTTTATTGACATTACCATGTAGTCGTCCGATCCTGACGTCATGGATTCATTTTCCCCGCGCCCCTGCTGGTTCACCCACGACACTGGATCTTCATTCAAGTCATTTACGTTCTGCGTACTCTGATGATGCTCATTTTCATGTCTAACCAATCCGACTCGTCCTCGTCCTCTCCATTGGTTAGTACCTCTTCTAATTCCTCGACATGTTCGTTCAAAATGTCCCAATTTTCGGCACGAGTTACATGTTGCTCCCTTTGCAGGGCAGCTCGCGATGTGATCAAGGGTAAAATTTGGTGCGTCGCAATTGTAACACCTACGGTTATTTCCGCTTCCCCCACTACTACATGATCCTTGGGTGTATCCTCCACGTCCCCCACGTCCTCGACCTCGAAAAAATCCTTGTCCCCTTCTTATGTTATTTACCGGTTCCTGTTTTATTGAACTTGCCGCAGCTGTTGAAGCTGGTTTTCCCGTATATGATTTGTATGCGCGCTCACCACGTTCATATGATAAGGCGATCCGGTAGACTTCCTCAGGTAACTTAGTTGATCGTGATAATTCTCGTTGGCAATCAGATTCCCGCATATTCATAATAAAAATATCACGAACAATTTCGGCCGCATTTGCAAAATCACATCTACCTGCTAGAGCGCTTAGTTCCTCGTGGAATTTTTCGAACGTTTCGCTCTCACGTTGTTTTCGTCCGTAGAAAAGTCCCCGTTCATGAGTTACATTCCTCTCCCGTCGGTTTTCGTGCTTTGAATATCCGTTGCGCCTCGTCTCCGATACAAAGATATAGATTAGACTAACTTCTTTTCCGAATCGAGACGGTTTTTTCCATTGACTTCTTCAGGCAACGCCGTGATAGCCGCCGCATTTAGAGTAGTCGCAAAATAGAAATCATCGGGATCAATGTCGTACTTTGCTATCATCCCCCAGTGAAATTTAATTATCCCTTCCTCCCAGTAAACTAGAGGTTCCGGTGTTCGTGTTTCCCAAAATGCTACTATGTTTAGTGGATTTTTCCCCCTCTTTTTTTCTCTGCTGGCTGCGCCATGTTAAAGTCGTAAGTTTAGAAAATCAAAAAGGTTGATAAGTTGTATTGTAGACAAACTGTTAGGCATCAAATCGAAATCTTACTGCACTCTTTTATTTCAGATCCCATCGGACATTAGAGATCGCAAGGTCACGACAGCAGGTCCCCAGACAGAAAGAAGAATTGATAGCACTTACATAAACTCAAACTGGTTTCTATCTAGAACAATTGATAGCACTTACATAAACTCAAAACTGGTCCCTATCTCACTATATACCACAGTTTGCGCTTAGAAAAATAACTGCTGATGTAGCTTGCGTAACTTCTATGAAAGACTCCATACTGCTACGTTAGAAAACACTAGAGCTATGAATTTTGAAACTTCAAAGCTTGGGAACACTGGTTCACTTAAGTTTGTCAGAAAAACAGACCGCTCAAAAGTTTATCCATTACGAGGCCAAACTGGGCATTCTGCCTCGTAATGTCGTTATTTTCAAAATTCAAAAACTTTGTAGCGCTAAGAGGAATGTTTGATTTAAAACCAAAATGCAAAGGCCACAATAGTTTCAACATCTGCAGAAGAAGAAGACTATGGCTCCCAAAATTTTCTTTTTATTTCCGAATGGGATTTCAATTACAAAGAAATAGCAAAGGCTGACGCTGCAGGTTAAAATCTTAAGTGTTCTGACTGCTGCTTAACTTGTCTCGTATCGCATGCAAGTTTGCTTGCCTCTTATCATTCACTTCAGCAGTCTGCATAGCTAATTTAAATAATCTGGGCGAAACAAGCAAAACTAGAAAATTTGAATTCATTTTCTCACATTGGGGTGGCATGAAAACGGAAGTTCGGCGAAATTGATATGGTGAATTTTTTTTTGCGAGTTTCAGGGTAGGACGACAATTCGTAACAAGCGACAATTTAACTATTACGATCATTTATCCACGAGGGATAGGACCAACATACGAGCTGTACAGCTCATCACGGCGAACCGCTGTTGTGCCCCTGCTTAAGAACTACATGCAATTTTTTTGTTTTTTTTTCTGGGCTGGGTAATGTTGCCTCACCCTCAAGCAACGAGCACGGATCATGGTGGGCCTCGAACATCCGACCTTTCGATTGAGAGGCGGAGACGTAACCACTGCTCCCCTAATTCGCAATTCGCAACATGTGACAATTCATAATAGGCAAAAATTCGTAGCGAGGCATTGACAGGTAGAATATGCTTGCTCCGCTTCACTCTACTGCGCTTACATCCGGTACGAGAAGAAAACTGCGAGTGAATCAGTGTTCTCCGCTTAATCTGGTGTTATGAATTGTCGCTTGCTACGAATTGTCGCCTCTCACGGAATTTCAGATATAAAATGGTACACCGTATGCAGACCCCAGAAGTTTGTCGTAATCAGTATCTTTCAGTCAATCAAATCTTCATAAATGCAAAAAAAAAATGTGTTACTAAAATTGACGTTTTTAAAATTTTGGCCTTAATTTTGATATTATGATTGTGGTACAAACCCACGTCAAAAATTTATTACCTTTACCGCACTGGTTCACCAATAAAAACTTTGACCGGCTCAATTCTATCACGCATACGCGCTATCGGAAAAAATTCTACACTTGTTTCGAGTTTTAATTGAAAAAAGTGAAATGGAATAAGACTGCTTGCACATCAAAGCAAAACCCTGATTGTTCCGACCGCACATTGAAGACACTTAAAAAAGTTTGTTTAAAATTTAACGCAATAATTGAAAAAAATAAACAACAATTTATTATTTTTTAATTCTGCACGGAGTCTTATAGAAAGGTAGCATTCTTTGTAAAACTGATCTCAGCAAAAGGCTCCGGTTGCGCAGAATTTCATAGACCACATTTATAATAGCTAAAAAAAACCTGAGCAAATCAATATTTTGTTCCGGCCGTTAGAAATTCGGAACAATAAAATCACTCAGCAGTTTATGTACGAAATTGAGTTAGGGTTTTAGCCCGGTTACTTTTTGGCTACGGGGTCTGCAGAAAGTGACATGAGCAGGGCAACTAAAGTAGCTAAAAAGTGACTCCAAAAAGCGACATGCTTTAATGTCACTTTTTTTGTTAATTTTATGTAACCAAAAAGTGACATCAAAAAGTGACATTGTCAATGTCACTTTTTGGGAGTTGGGGTCTCCTTTTTTGAAAATTGGCTGAAATTTGTCCGAAAACCCATACTCAAATCGCAAAAACAACAAAAACCAACGAAGAAATTATAACTTCATTGAATAAACATAAAAAAGACTCGAACTTCCAGAGTTTTTAACAAGCAAATTGACTTAAAATTAAAAAAAGGAAAATAGCCTAAATAGAGCCCAACCCCCAAAAAAGACCCCTTTCCCCAAAAACAACAAAATAACTGCAAAATTGCTACCAAACTGAAATAAAAATATTGTTACAATTTAAACCTTTTTGAAGATGGGTGCCCAACCTTTAAATTGGTGAATATTTGATGCCCAACCTTTAAATTGGTGAAGATGTGAATTGACTGATATTTTTAAAGATAAACAAAAAAAGAGTATTTGACCCCCCAAACGTAAAATTGAAAAAAATATTACCGTAAAGTGTCAACACCAACAAAACAAATACAATCCCAAAACCAACCATAGTAAATCAAACAAACAGTAAAAGATATACTTAAGAGATTTTCACTCGATATCAATAAAATTTTATCCAAATTTTTTTAACAAGGGTTGAATTTGCAAAGCGTAAATTTCCATTTCAAAAATATAAATTTTTCAAACGTTGGCGAATTTTTTTCTTCAAATTTTACATCACTTGATTAAGCCACCAACGATTTTCCAGCTAAAATGTTATCTGAGAGTTTTTTTAAAATTTTTTAGGCACAATTTGTGTTCAGAATAAGTGGTTAAATATCCAGATTGATGCCGTCAAGGATGTTTCATCTAGTTGATCGACATATTCGAAACTATCAGTGTTCTTTAGAAAATTGAATATGGTAAAAAGAGCCAAATCATTTTTTAATCGAACATTTCACATTCAGGATATCTTCTAGACACTATGAAAAGTGTACATACACAGTTTCAATTTTTTATTTCTAATGGTTGATGAGAAAAACAAACTTGAAGCAAAAAAGCCATTGCACCAAAAAAATTCCACCGGCTCAGTTTTGGATTTCTCAAGTTGCAACAATCGCATCATAGCAAAAAAGGGTCGCTGAAAAAAAACAATGATTATCAGAACAACTTAGGAATATGAGTTTCTTCAGCTACCGAAAGCAGTTTTTTAACCAAAAATTGATTTTCATCTAAGTTGACTTTGCCACAAACGGTTCTCCTTCTAAAAAACTATCTGAAATTTTTCCAAAAAATCTATCAGACACATAAAATTCATTTATTGAGGTTTCTTAACTAGAAAAATGACGTCAGTGAAAGTTCATCTCATTGAACGACGTGCTCGAGAGTATCAGTATTCAATCTAAAATTGAGTATCGTGAAATGACCCAAAAAATTTTTTAAATTTTTTCACTCATTGAGGTTGTTGTTTACACCTTATGAAGAGTTAATATACTTGTTTTTTTAAGCTTCATAAATCCAATAGTCGATTGCAAAAACAAATTTTGGTCCAAAAAGACCCAACTTCGAAAAAAAATTGGCTCAACTTCGATTTACCCTTTTTTTCAGAGATGCATTACGATGAACCAGGAGTCGTTGTAAAGCTTTTTTTTGCTGAACGTAGAAAATAAAAAAAGTTTTGCTAGCCCAAGGCTATATCTTCGCCAACATTTAATTTTCTAGGTTTGATGTTCAGGTTAAATCCGTCAGTGAAGTTTAATCTCATTGAGCGACATGTTCCAGAATATCAAAATTCACTCCAAAATTGATAATCGTGAAAAGACTCTAAAGTTTTCTGAACTTTTTAAAAGCAATTGTGATTGTTTATACACTCTACGAAAAGTTCGTTTATACAATTTTAACTTTATGAACCCAATAGATGATGAGAAAATCAAAATGGAGTAAAAAAAGTACTAAACTCGAACAAAAAAAAATGTACTCAACTTCGATTTACTCAAATTTTAAAAATTGCATTATGATGAACAAGAGGTCATTGAAAAATTCTCTTTAGCTTCTGATAGTGGAATATAAAACAAGTTCATAGATTTAATATTTTTCAGCTAACCAAAAGCTATTTCCCAGCCAAAATTCGACTTTTAAAATTTTTTCAAAGTTCACCCCTCTTAAGCGAGCAAAATATGTTTTTAAGCAAATTTTTTATCTTATACCCTTTTGAAGTGTAGTAGACATATATGAGGACCAGTTGAAGTGCTTTCATGTCCAGAATGAATAGATCAGTGGAATTTTTTATTTCTCAAAGTCTACAAAATGCATTATAGCAAATAAGGGCTTTTTGGGAAACACTTACCAATGAGTGAACGTAAAAAACCCAGTGTTGAAAACAGTCATAGGCTAAGTTCTAAACCTAAAACTCATTTCCCTGCCAAAAAGTGACATCTCTAGGGCTAAAATGTAAAATTGTTGAAAATAGCCCCTTAATTTTTTCAAATACTTAAGTCGGGTTATCAGGGTAACTACACTTTATAACACATTTTTCATTTCGGTTTGGAAAGTTAACCCAAAAATTATTTCATTGACTAATCGGTTGATTTAGCTCAAGAAACCATCTGAACTGTTGAGATTTCAACAATTGGATCATTTTTCGATGAGAAACAGACTTTAAAAAATTTCGACCCTAGCCCTAAAATTACACTAGACCTCAATTGCCCTAAATTTTGAAAAAGTTATCTAAACTCAACAGTTGCTACATATTTGGGAAGAACATTAGCCGGGCTTTCCAAAAATAAAAAAAACGCCCAAATACACCTTTTTTTTCCCTTTTTTTGCTAACCCTAAATCGACCAAAAAGTGACATTTGCCCACCCCAACTTTTTTAGACCGTTTTTTTCGGTCTTTTTCTGATAAGGTATCTCAAATTTTGAATGTAATCAAAAGTCAATAAAGTAACGAAGACTTATAAATAGGTCGTGTTGATTTTCTTGAAGAAAAGTCTGAAAAGTTATTTATGAAAGTTAAAATGCCACAAAAACCCTGAATGTTTGTTTGTTTCAAAACTGAACTTGAGTTTTCAGAATTCCCAGCGGAAGAAAAAATTTCCCATGCACTCGATATTTTTGTGACTGGGTTACTTATATGATTAAAGTGTCAATCAAAAGATTCTTGAAAATCAAGGATCTTTGACAAGATCTGATTTTTGTCTGCGACATTTGGAAGTTGAAAACTAATAAAAAAAGATCAATCCTTTTTTCCGAAGAGTCATGGCTTCTGAAGAGTCATTAACACTTTACCAACTGTTTGTTGGTTATTTTTGCTTAAACTCATTGCGTCGCCGCTTGTTTTGTTAAATTATGTTCTCTTTTTGTTGTTTCATTCAGCTTCCGTCTAAAACTTGTCTGTTAACTTTGACCTCACAATCACAAAGTTTCTAGTACAGCAGGAGACAAAAGATCAACATTTGCAATAACTTTCAACCCTTTGTATAACTTCAAAGGAATATAAAATTGATCAAATCGCATCGCAATGAAAATCATCTTCGTTCTGCTGTTCAGATTAAGCTCTGCTCCAAATCAACATCCAAGAAAGGTGAAGAAAGTTCAACAGCAGGTCCTGGATTGGATCAAGAGTGGATCAACTAAACCAATGTGCACTGCTAGGCCAGGTAGTTTGAAAAATTTACAGCTGGAAATGCGAAAATACTTCATTTTTAATTGGTATAGTCAGGGGCGGATTTAGGGGGGGCTGTGCAGAAAATTTGGCCAAAAAAGCGTCTTTTTAGTGCTCTAGGAGAGCTCGGAAAAAATCTATACAATGTGCATTTTGTGCATTGTAATCGGATTCCGCAACAAGGACGCCCCCTTTGTTCTTCTTTTGTTCTTTCCTTCTCTTTGATCGTTCCGACAAAATTTTAACATGTTTAAAGACTTGTCTCTGGAATCCAGGAACATACAGACACAAAATTGTGCTCCTATCCAGTGCACAGTTTGGCCTCGTAATGTCGACCTAAAAAAAAGTCGTCAAAATTTTAAAAAAATTTTTGAAAATCCGCCATTCCCACCCCCCAACCCCCCCCCCCCCTCCCCCCCCCCTGTCGACCTAAAAAAAAGGTCGTCAAAATTTTAAAATTTTTTTGAAAATCCGCCCCACCTCGAGAAAATCCTAGATCCGCCCCTGGGTACAGTATTCTATTGCTTCATTGAGCTGCATGTAGAGTACTGCCTTCTCTTGCAGTATAAGTTCACTGATCAATGAGAAATTAGGGAAATGTTTCAGGGAAATAAAATTAGGGAATCAATTAAATATTTTTTTTGCAATCAGTTTGGTTTTTTTATCGGAGAAATCGGTTTTCAATTAGGTTTTCTAAACTTTGAGTTGTTTTTAAAATCATGTATGATGGAAATTTTTCCGCAGGCTGGCAGACAATATCTTTGCAGAACATGGTTTACAAGAAGCGCATGAGTCAAATCAAGATAGAACTGGTAGACATTCTGGAGGTCAACACAGAGCAAAGGTATTCATTTCAGCAGAAGAAGCTAATTGGACAAAATTTGGGCGTTTTTAATTCCTTTTTGCTTGTAAACAATTTTGCTCTTGCAAGCAATTTATTTTGAAAACTTAATGTGTTCTCTTTTCCTGTTCAGTGCACTTTTTTGCAAGCATGTTTTTGCTAACTGACAGCATAAGCACGTTTCACCGAAACTTTAAATTATTAGTATATATATCGGCAGCGTTAAAATTATTAGTTTGTATCGGCAGAGTTTTTTAGTACACACACAGCTGTGACTGATATCTAGACTGAGTTTCGCCCATAACAGTTTCTTTCTTATAAGATGCTGTTATGACCTAGAGTTGAATAATCTGTATAGATACGTTCGGTGTGAGCCACTTGTATCGATGGGCCAGCTGTCTCACACCCTCAGTCAATTGGGGTGGACGATCCCCATCCTGCCTGAGTTAGATGACCTGACTGTGGGGGGTCTGGTGATGGGCACTGGCATCGAGACATCTTCCCACAAATACGGGCTGTTTCAGGTCGGACAACAAAACTGATTAATTACTGTAGCCCTAAAAAGTGCCTGCACGTGTCACGTTATCTTGTGCTTAATCTCTAGATCAACCAGAAAAGCTGTAACTAGCATTCAGACATAGATATGTGGCTTCGGGTCCTACTTAGTAGTACCTCTAAATTAGTTTAGATCAGGGTTGGTTAGCATTTTTTGTCTCTGGCCAAGAAGCCATTGTTACGACAACTGTCGGAGAGTGGAAAGTAGTTATGGAATTGGGTCGGTTTTTCAATTCTTTCCCAGTCAATTTGGTTACCTTGAGGAAAACTCTTAGGTGGTCAAATGTGGCATCCCATTGCAGTCATATTGATTGTGATTCGGATTTTAAAGTACATTTCGAAAATCCATCTCAGTCTCAAGATTAACTTGTCTGAACAGTTTCGATTAACTCATTTAGATGAAATTTTCCGAGATGCTGACCCCGCGCCTGTATCGATTGATAAGTTTAATTGAATTCTTCTACATACTGCTCCTTGGTCTAGCTATTTTTCTAATCCTTGCGTTTTTTCAACTATTTCAGTCTTTTTGTACTACAAGAAACAGTAAGTTTTAAAAACAGAAAACAAACGCTTGAAAAATGTCTTTGAAAAAAATCGATTTTTTAAAATGTTTTTAAAGAAAATGTCTTAAAGAAAATGTCTTAAATAGTCAGGAAAATGTCTTAAAGTGCTCTAACAACCTCAGAAGTGCATTTATACATCAAATGGATGCACTTAGGTATATATGCACTCTTTGATTTCAATTCCAGTTCATCTGGTAAAACTTAGGCAAATTGCGCCCTCGAATTACGAAAGTTGATATAGCGTTAACAAACCTGACCAAAAGTTTCAAAAATGGATCTTAATTTTCAGATTTCCCAGCGTAATTAACGTTTTACTCTCAGGGAATAAAAAATTTTAACCTGTTATTTCAGTTTTCTCAACTTGAGTTAATTAAATCAAAAGTGTGTCGATTGCAAAATTTTTTTAAAATTCAAAGAGTTTAACGACCATATATATACTTTCTGAAGTTTTTTCATATATAAAACTCCAAAGTTTAGACTTTATCGTTTCCTCGCGTTCCTTGACTATTTTCCAATTTTTTGTTGGCTGTGTTTTATATTCAGAAAATTTTATAACAAAAGTTTGGAAAGCTTAAGAATTTAGCTTCAAATCTTGAGATTTCCAAGCTCGTATGTTAGCACCGGTCTAATTTTGGTACGAATATTCCCTTTTTTACATAAGTTTTGATAATTATATCGCACTCATGTTACATACATACAATTAAAATTATCTAATAAAATGTTCTATTAATCTATGTAGGTATGTACAGTTAATGTACAATTACTTAAAAGAATAAAACAAGTAAAATAAAGTGTGAATTTAAAACTTTCTAAACTAAAATTAGAACCCGATGGTCGAATTATGCAGAGCTTACGGGTATTTAATCAATACCGAAGGTCATTAAGATAAACATAGAACAAATCACAACATTTTCCACCGGGAAAAAACTTAAAACTACAATTTAACTGAAACTAGTTCTATATACACCTATTTCCGCCTTCAAAGTAGGAACAAAATTTCACAAACTGCGCCAAACAATAATACAGCAAGCAAAAATGGAATCTACAAATGAAATTTGGAAAGGCCAAATGTACAAAGGGTGAATATACAGAATTTACCGCTGTACAATAATAAAAAAAAATTAAATGAAACAACACTAATCTACAAGATGTACATTTATCATGTACCAAATTACCTACAATAACGGAGGTCAGTTAAAATGAATACTATAAAAGTGAAAATAATTGAGAAAAGAATTGAAAAAATTTTGGCAGTTTTCAAATAAATCTTGCATTAAATCTAGTCTGTGTTTCAGGTCTGTATCAATTGTCGATGAAATATCACTGGTTCCTTCTATATTGTCAGTTGTGTCGTATGTTGTAGGTCGGGGTGAAGAGGAAGATCCGTAGGATGTGTTCGTCAAAATGTCTGAATCGGGGTGTGTCTTGCTTGTCCCGATTGAATAGATTTCTGTGATGTCCAGGATAAGGTAGTTTCTGCAACGAGGGAGGTTTTTGGAGGTACCTCCACGAGTGGTGCTAGGAGTTCTGATGGTGAAGTGACAGTCAAAGTAGCCCTCGTTGAGCTAAGATGGTCGTCCTGTAGCGTAAACACTTCAGTGGTCGGGTCTTCCTTTTCTATAACGATGTCGCTGTATCTTCGTTCTCCGAAGAATTCGGGGACCCACGTTTCTGCAAGGTCTAGACGGCCTCGGTTGTTGTTCCACTGGGGAAAGTTCTTCTGGGGTACTGTCCAATAGAATCTGGTTCTTTTCAGAACCCTCTATTGCCGCTGCGTCTGGCGCGTCCACGATTGCAGGGTTTTCTGTGGATCCAGTGAGATTAGGCCTGATTGATTGAGTGTGGTCATCACCTGTAAAACTTAACCCTTGGTTAGATCCCGAGTCGGCTTGTTGGCTAAGCGGTACATTATTATTTGTCATATCATCGAAATAGTCGTCTATTATTCCACACCAAGAGTTTAAATATCAAGAGGACGAGGAATCTGAGATGTCTCGTGAAAGATCGTGTGTAAAACATGGATCTGTCGACGGGCCAGACACATGTTAACGCCTATCCGCTCTTGATATCCCTTGATTTAGCTGGGTTTGATCTTTCCCAACTGTCTTTTTCGGAGTAAATAGTTTCCCCTTTCCTGCTAAACTCGAAGGTATAGTTAGATTATGCCCGATGGTTGACTGATTCACAACAATTTTCCTGGGACCGGGGAGTAGTTTTCCTTTGTAGGCTAGATCCGATTTTTCTAAAACGTGGCCGTTATCAAGTAGTATGGTGTGCTCAGATGAGCCGATGACATCCTCCTTTACAAGATTAAAATAAGGTTCCCAATTTTTTGTGTTGGCCGGTCTTCTATAGTATTTACCTCCAGAGACTAGTTTCTTCATCGATCTTGAGCCTTTGTCCGGATTATGAGCTTCTGGAACGGGAGTCCTTGGGATTGTGAGAGCTAGCGGCAGGTTGTCTTCGGAGTTGGTTTGAGTGTCCATATCAGCGTCCAGATAGCCGTCTGCCGCGCCGTCGTGCAACTCCCAATTTCTGGACCGTTGGTCGCATAGAATTATTTTTCCTTTTTCTAAACGGTTATCAGGGGAAATCAGATTTTTGCATCTGGTGTTAGCCGTTCTATTAAAATGTTTCTCGAACGGAGTACAACCAATTTTTCGATCAAAGAGTTTAAAGAAGGTTTTGGTAAATCAAATGACTTGGTTAATAAATTAGACTTGACAGTAAATACAAGTCTTTCCACGAGCCCATTGGATCTATGGTCGCCGACTGTAGAGTAAATGATTTCGATGTTATATTTTTCACAGAAGGTTTTAAAATCGTATGATAAAAAACACGACCCATTGTCGACTCTAATCTTCTTTGGAACTCCGTGAAGATGGCAATAATCGTTTAAAAATGAGATAACGGTGCACAAGAGAATATATATTTTTTGTTCCTTAAAAAATGTCCAAAGGTCCTGCGAAGTCCAGGTTTTTTCCTCGTTTGCGAACGACGACGTGGGTAGTTTTGTAGTATGGTCCATACCAAGTAAAACTTAGAGGTTCTTTCCGGCTTTCAGGCATTGGTTACATGACTTCCCTTGATGGTATATCTCTCGGTAGAAATGGGGCCACCAAATATTTTCTGCTAAAAATTTCAACCCGATTTGGCCTGGATGGGTCTCGTGAAGCAAAGAGCTGAAGATAACCCTGATGGTTGCCGGTACGACTAACTTATTATCTAAGAATAATAAGTCGTCTTTCATGTGAAGGTCCTTTGCGCAATTTTTCGAATAATTTTCGTGAATGCCCATCGGTCGTCCGGTTTTTATAGTGTCTATTAGGTCCCAAATCACTTTGTACTCTCTCGTCATCAGTTGTAGTAATTTTTTGGAGAAGTGGTCTTCGGTAAACAACGGAGAGTTGGGAAGTTTTAAGTCGGATTTGAATCTTTTCAGAAGATTTGCGTGATTGTCCGGTAGGTGCTCATCTTTGAACTTTAAAGAAAAACTGTGTTCTTCTGGAATATTAAGTAATGGGCCGGTAATCAGGTCTATTTTTGTGTTGCGAAAATTTTTTTGTTCTGTGGAATTAAGTGTTTATTTTTAATGAGAAAGTATAAAAACACCTTGTCCGATAAAATAATGCTCTTGTAATTCTATGTAGAGTTGTCAAGAGGTAAAAACTTGGAAGAACAATTTTCTGCTTCAAAATGAGAACTTTTGCCAATTTTTAGTGACTGATTAATTCAAGATATGATAGCGGCAATAATTTTAAGATTAAGATAAGCTAAAGAGCTGTTAAAAGCATCTTGACCAATTGGATCGCTTGATTTTCCTACTCCCGACAGGATATTACTATCAACGAGCGTATTTGTATTTACAGCCACCGACGGTCTATCTACAGAATCCACTTTTACAAGATTAGAATGGTCGCTATTGGATAAAATATTTGGAATTTTGTCGGTTGAAGCTACAACAAATTCTTCGTCGTAATAAGAAGGTGGGAGGGCTTTTCTCGAAGGTAATCTAGATAAGAGGTCGGTAAACCCATATCTTTTCCTGGTATATGGGAAATCTTAGGTAACAATATGTTTACCCAGCGGGTCAGTCGACTATGCATAGTCTCATTACTATGATTTGCCGAAAGAGCTGAAAGAAGAGCTTTATGGTCCGTTACGATTTCGAATTCTGCCCCGTAAAAGTAATTTCTAAATTGTTCTGAGGTTTACACCACGCCGAACAGTTCCAATTTGTTTGTGGAATATTTCATTTCATGGTTGCTGAGAATTCTTGAGGCGAATGCAATTGTTTTTCCATTGCCCC
This sequence comes from Symsagittifera roscoffensis, assembly GCF_963678635.1. Lineage (NCBI taxonomy): Eukaryota > Metazoa > Xenacoelomorpha > Acoela > Convolutidae > Symsagittifera > Symsagittifera roscoffensis. Next base: position 42,355,805 of record NC_087063.1, on the reverse strand, counting down.
CCTTGGAATTGTTCTAAAATTGCGCCCAGACCACTATGAGAGGCGTCCGTTTTTGATCTCGTTTTTTTTAATTGACTGTTTTCCATAATATTTAAAATTTCTGTTTGTAGTTTTTCGAAGGCTAACGAATGGTTATTGTCCCATTTATATATTGATTTTTTTGTTTAACAGGGGACGAAGTGGAGAGCTAACTTGGTACAAATTTTACATACTGATTTATGGAGCCAAAAAGGATTGCAGTTCCGAAATGTTCTGGGGGATTGGGAGGTTCTTGTTGGCGTCTGCTTTACCGACCAAAGGTTGTACTCCATCTTCCGAGATTTTAAAGCCTCACCAACTTATTTCTGACTGGAAGAATGCACATTTCCCCCATTTCACCGCCATTTTGTTGTTGTCCAGAATTGTCAGAACTTTAATTACAATTGCTTTATGTTCCTCCAGTGATCCCTTCAATTCACCAGAATATCGTCTATATAACAATTTGTGAACGATATGATCTTTAAAAGTGAGTCTATGACCCGTTGAAATTCGTTGGGCATATCACCCAGTCCGTGAAATTCAGTTAAAAACCGAAACCGTTGTTTCCCCGCCCACAATACTGAATTTACATTGCTTACTTCTTTTTTCGCACAAATTAGGTTGGTTGTATGCATTTTCAGATCCAAGTTGCTAAACCAAACCTGCCCAGTGGGTTTTTATAAGATTTGTAAGGCCAAGTTATCTATGAGTTCATGGATGTTTGGCATTTGGTATTTGTTTTCAAAAATCTGGTCATTTATTAATTTAAAATATAATGCCAATTTAATTGAACCGTCTTTATTCCCCTGTTTATAACAATCGGGCTCATGAAACAATCTTTGTCAACCTTTTGAAGTTTTATAATGTGCCCCAGGTCTCCATTCTTCTTAATTATTCATTAACTCCCGCAAATATGTGTAGGGGAACTCTTCTCCCTTTTGCCTGAACAGGGTTGAACAGGTAGCGGAAGTGTGTGACCTTGCAAGTGTTAAGGTTTTTTCCCACTCGAGGAAACAATTCTTTAAATTTAATTTAAAAATTTATCAGTTGCTAAGTGTGGTTTATTTCACTTACTCTCGTATGGTGGTTGACTGACTGAGAAAATTGGCTGGGGGCATTTCTTCTGCTTCCTTCCTATGCCTAACTTTTTTAAGTTGTCTTTCCCCAGAATATTGCGTTCGTGACCACCAGTGATAAATAACGGCGTTTCTTCACTTATCCACCCGTTGGATTGCGTCCTAACAATGATCTTTCCTAGAATAGTGATGGTATCATCAGTGAAGCCACAATAAAGGTCTCTAACTTCTTCTCCACTGGATAAATTTAAAGGTTGGGATATATCAGCTTAAGTTCGTGCAACATGTTTTGTTTCAAAAAGCTAACAGAGCTCGCTGAGTCTACCGTAATGTTCATTTTCACGATCATTTCCCACCCCAATCTTATATTTAAAAGTTTCTTAGTTTCGAGCCCATTTTTGTCGTAGATTGTTCTAACGCTCAATACAGAGAAATCGTCGTCGTTCCATTCGTTTATCACATTCGTTCCAGGCGTTTATCACTCCGCAAATTTCTTGATTATTGGATTTTTGCTTCACTAACTTTCCGGCGGGACGTAAGTACAATTCTCAGTATTTACATCATTATCAGATACAGTATTTACAGTGGGTCGTTTGTTACGGAAATTACATAGTTTAGCAAAGTTTCCTTTGTAATTACAATTTTTACATGTTATGTCCTTCGCTGGGCATACGTTTAGATGTCCTTTTGTAAATGGGTTCCCACATTTCAAGCAAGTTTTACTTCTTTCTATGTTGAGGCTTAGTTCTTTCTTGATCTGGTTGTGTAAATTAAAAGATTTAGAAGTTGGCCCATTGCTCGAGGATCTCGCCATGTCAGTCAATTTTTGATGGTTAAAATAGCCTTTTTCATCAATGAAGGCCTGATTGAGCGCTTCCGACGGGCTTATCGTGGCTGAGAGTAATTTCTTTTGAGTTTCTGTATTCTTCAAGTTACAAATGAAGATATTTCTTATCCATTCAGCTTCGTCGCTCTACCTTATGTTGCATGTCCCAGAATTGTTCGAACGATTCCCGATCTTTTTGTTCACGCCTTAGTAGTTTGTACCTCTCGAACATTGTATTAGGATTTTTAACAAATGTGATGTCAAGTAATGTCCAGAACTCCGTGAATGAGATAGCTAAAATCCTTACCCGAGGGTTCTTTTGAGCAAAAACTTTTTTTCCTTCGCTCCATAGTGCTAAAAACAAAATCGAGTGGAGTTTTTTGTCAGCTTCAGTCCGTCTCAGCCCATTGAATTTTCTCTTTTCTTCGTTTATCCGTTTTTCATCGGCGGCTTCGTATTGTTTCATCGCATTTTTGTTCCTCATCTCTTTACTGGTTCTGTCTGTGTCCGACTCGCTTCCTGTGGTTTGCTTCAATATAGGAATTTGCGTTTCTGGTACCTCCGGTCCGATGAGACTATCTATGTCCAGATTTTTTTCCGCATTTATCGCCAACTGGAATTGTTGGCTCCATTGTTTCCAGGAATGCGATGGCTCTACAGTATCGTTCGGCCAAAAGGAGGGGATTCCGCGCACGTTCGATTCATTTGACTGCGCCATAATAAAACGTTCTTTTAATCTATGTAGGTATATAGGTAACAAGTAAAATAAAGTGTGAATTTAAAACGTTCTAAATTAAAACTAGAACCAACACACAATGACATTGGTCGAATCAAGCCGAGTTAACGGGTATTTAATCAATACCGAAGGTCATTAAGATAGACATAAAAACAAATCATAACATTATCATTGTTTTTTCTAATCAGAATTATTCGAGTTACGGGGCAGTCAAAATTTTCAAAAGCCTTGCCTTGATATGAGCAGTTTTGTTATTGTTATTCTTAACGACACAATCAAAATGGAAGCCTTGATTGTATGAACTGAGCAAGAGGTACTTGAGACATGTATATAAGGACATTAACTACTTTTTAATTGTATAATACTATACACCAAGTTCTTGAACAAACGCGAAAAATCAAAAATCACATTATGAAAACCCACAAACTAGGTTCAGAGTTTAAAAAAAGCCAATTTAGTCGCATCATTATCGGATTTTTCCTGTTTTGGTTTAAGAAAAATGGTCAACTGCTTACTTAATAGGATGCCACTGAACTGATACTGGCTTTTTTTTACCTCAAGGCAACCAAAAAAAAAAATCGAAAAAAAGAAGAAAAGTAATTGATTTTTATTTTCAAAAACTTTTTCTCGACAATCATTTAATAAATATTCAGAAGGCCATATGATTGCAACCTATATACACTTCAACCACCAGTTCGCTTTAGAAAACGTCTTTTTGTCGCTTTTGCTTGGGGTCGTATCGGACAGCTCAATAGGTCGTATCGGGGGGGGGGGGGGGTCATTGCTCAATTGATGCCCTTGAATTAACATTACTATAACTTAAGGTTTAAGCATCACAGTTTTTTTTTGTAAATACTGTATCCATATGGAATGTTTTGTGAAAAGTTTTTAATGTGTATTTTTTTTCGTGAGAAAGACAGTGGTAAGTGAAAGAAGAAGATAGCGCCAAAAGATACTCGTTTTCATCATCAATTTTTAACATTATCTCCGAATATCCGTCAATATGGAACGATTTACCAGCTAATTTGAAGTATTTTCCTGTAGCACATCTGTCAAGAGTATGAACTCGTCATGGCTGATGGATCAGTCATCGTCTGCTCAGAGGAAGAAAATCAGGACCTCGTGAGTTTTTTTGTTAGATAAATTGATGACGTCTCAGAATCTACAACTGACACAAAGAATTTCAGCGTAATTCTTTTCAAACTTTTGAGTTGAATCGTATCTTGATGAAGCCTATTCACTCATATGAATTAGCTAATGGTATATTTGTTCCAGTTCTACGCAGTGCCCTGGTCCTATGGCACTCTGGGCTTCTTGGTGTCTGTGAAGATCAAAATTGTACCCTCGAAGCAATTTGTTCACATCAACTACTTCCCAATGCACTCCATGCAACAAGCCATAGAAGTAATTAAGGGTTCATGATTCGACCGATGATGTATAGAACTTGATAGTACTTTGGCAGTTGGTTTTTAAAAATTCTAAATCTCGGATAATAAAAGGAGAGGATCTGCTCAGGAACGAAATTAACATAAGCGACATATATGTCCGAATTACGAATGAAAGGTTTCCATTCTGCCTGATTATCACCACTGATTGTTGCTCTTCGTTGAGTAAAAATTACGAAAGAAGGATTTTTCGTTATTTTTTTCTGTGCCCGGGATGCCCTCCTAGCACCCCATATTTCCAAAAAAAATACTTAAATTTTTGGGCTTTGGAAATTTGATTAACGAAAGCAAGCACCGCTTCATGACTCCTCGCAATATAATGTTTCAGCTTCTTCGGTCATCTCTGAGTTCGGAAAACCCAGACGAATTCATTGAGTGTCTCGTGTTTTCGAAAGACACGGCGGTTGTCATGACGGCCAACTTCTCCGACAAATGCGACAGCAAGAAGTTGAATAGAATTGGTCGCTGGTTCAAACCATGGTAAGTGTAAGCAGCATTTTAATTGCCATTACTGTAAGATATGTGACTGAATAAGTTTCTGAGGCTGGTCAAAAAACCAAGTAAATTTCAAATGTTAATGAATGAAGTAACGACACTGATTCAAGTCGCGCGCTTTTTTAAGCTTTGTTTTTAAGAAAATATATTATAACATTTTGACATTCGCTTAAGTTTTCCTTTTTCAAAGTTCACAAATAGTTCAAATGTATCAAATAGTTCAGACGCATGAATCGTTTTATTAGAAGGGGTTTTAGCTTTTAGAATTTCATTTGCATTAAAATTGTGGCCGATAGTCAAAAATATCCCTGACTCTTTTCGTATCAAATCTTATTCTTTGTTGAATAACTCGCTATACATTGGCGCGACCGCGTCTATCAATATTTAATTCACTAGTTCTGAACGATTATGAGTGGATTGATTGTTTTAGTATTTTCAGTATTTGGGATCTTATGTTGGGTTAAATTTGGCGCAAAAATTTGATTTAAATAAAATTCTGGAATTTCCAAGACTTTTAAGGTGATATAATTTTTTCAATGAAGCTCCAAATTTGTATCTATTTGTTTTAAGGTGATATAATTTTTTCATTGAAGCTCAAAGTTTCTTTATAGATAATTTTTCTTTTTTCTTGATTTTTTTTAGAATATTTATAATTCATTTTTAAGCATTGGATTTATTTCAGTAGAAAAACACTCTTTTTTATTCTCTCTCCAATTTTTCTTTCGGTGGCTTGTCAATTGAAGCTTTCTTTCCCTATTTTTTATTTTATTAGCGAAGCTTATTGTCGCTTTTAGATGAAAATAGTGTGAATGGCATAAAAGTTGAACTTCATGCTTCTAGTTTTAACAGTGCATTTAGTTATGAACCGATACCAATCAGAAATGTTAAGATAATTGGCTTTTTCATTAATTGTTCTTCATTTTTTTTTCAAAATTCATAAGCCTTTAAACTAAACACATTTGCGATAGAGCTGTTTTATGTAGGGTACTGCAGTTTTAATGACTTGTTACAGGTTCTACAGTTTTGTTACTTTTTGAGCTTTCTCAGTGGAACGTAGAGTTTATATCTGACCACAGGCTTTTTTGGCATTGGTTTTAAGTTTTTTTGCGAAGTCGAGAGAAATACGCCGAAAACAACGACATTAATTTGAAAAATTTAGTTGTATTTTTTAAGACTGGAGTCGGAACATTCTTGCACAGTAACCGGCTATCCTAGTTGAAAATTGAAACTCATTTTTTCATTTAAACCACCCTCATCAAATGAAATCTGCTAAATATACGCCAATACCCTGCAATTACTTTTCTTCCTGTTATTTTGTTTAAAATTGTTGGTACTAAAACAATGGTAGGAACTGAATCAGAAAATGTTTCCAAACGAAAAAGTATGTTACTGCATCGGTTTGTACTGACAGTTTCCTATGATCAGCAACTAATTTATCCAAATATGTCCAAAAAAAAATCAAACATATTGATCTAAGTGCGCGACGTTTCCATCTGAAATGAAAAACGTTTTATTTTTGTATTCTCTAAAATCTTTGTTTTCGAATTATCTCGTATAACTTTCACGAGCTAACGCAAATCAAGAAAACTGAATCGATGAGAACTTTTTCTTAAAAAGGGAAATCTAGGATCTTGTTAACTATTTCCCGCTATTTCGATTTTCAAAAATTCAACTTTGGCGGCCACCTTTTCAATCAGGAAATATATATATTTAAAAAATTTTACGTGGGTATTATATAAATAGTGAGTAATACAAATAAGAACGCGCAAAAATGAAAACTCACTTAATTGTTGATGTTTTTGAAATGCATATTTTATACAGAAATGGTTGTCAAAAGTACTACATGCATAGGGGGGAAAGAGTTAACAAGGTCCAAAAGGGGGGAAATAGTAAACAAGATCCGGATTTTAGAACAATATTAACTTAGAAACTAAAATGCTCCGTTTCATTTTCTCACACGCTTCTCATATTATTCGCTTGTTTATGGTGAAAATCATTTGCATTCTTTTTGCGTCCTCTACTAAAAGTAAAGGTTTTAAAAAGTTAAAGGTCAAACTGCCAAGTATTTTTTGAGCTTAAGCTTAGATTAACCGCCACCAAAACATGTTGAAATTTTTTTCGAAAGAACAGAGGAAAACTACTCAACTTAGAAAGATAATTTGTCCCGTGAAAATTTTGGTCCTTTGCCTACGTTGATTTTTCCACGCGGTTTAAGACAGTCAATGTAGTGAATGTAGTGAAGATATTCATTGAGGCCGTGTCTTTTTTAAATGAGAAATTAAAAATTTGATAATGCTCAACTTTGATTTTTCGCGTTTTGATTTTCGATTTCTTTTGAAGTTTATTTTTAAAATTTCCCAGCATTGTAGAAAATTTACGGATAGTTTTCTCTCATTGGCTCATTTTACTTTTAAAAGAAGGCCGATCGGAAACGATTCATAAAATTACAGAGTTTTGGAAATTTGTTTTTGTCGAAAAAAGAAAATTGTTAAAAAATTAGTTTATTTTGATATCATTGACACTTTGCAAACTTTTTGTTGGTACTGTTTCAAGTATCTTTTTAAAACAGAGTTATTAAATTGCGAGAGGTCTTCGTTTTCTTCCGACTATTGAAAATGTGAGAAACTTTGTATTCATGTGCGGTTTAGTTTTGTTTCTTCTTTTGTTTTCCACTCAAAATGAGGTACCGGAAAAGTTATAAGAAAGGATCAAGTGATATAATTTATTGATGCCGTTTTAGTCGAGATTCGAAGGACATTAAAAACTTTCAAAATGTCTCAGTTGCCAGGAAAACCGGTTTGAACTTTTCAAATTTTGCTGCAATTTCGAGCGAGTAACGTTTTATATATCAAAATTAGTGATTTGGGCTGAGGAAATTCGAATTTATTAAGAAAAAACAACTAAAATGATAGCTTAATTTAGCGCTTGCCGGCATTAAAAGGTTTTCAAAAAGTATTGAGCGAAAATAGAAGAAAAAAGTTTAGGAAAACTTCTTTTTCCATTTTTATAATAGTAAAAGAGCGGGTCAGTTTACCAGGACCAACTATTCTTGATAGCTCCAATTGTTAGTGTTCAAAAGTTTGATGGCTACAAGTTAGCCAAGTGATAACTAACTTATTCATTTTAGATAAGTATATCTTTGTTATTCATGTTTTGATTACAACTGTTGTCGATTACACGTAGTTAACGTAATTCTTTTTTTTTCAAAGGTAGTTTTTTATGAATGTGATCGGAACGTTCTGTATATCCAGCATTGCAACTGTCGATCCTTGTTTTCATTTGCTTACGGGCAGTTTTAAACGAAAAAGTGGAGCTTGATTACGATTGGCTTGAACCGCTCATCTTACAATAAAGAACTTACAAATTGGCAGTGTAATACGGACTCCAAGACATGAGTTTTACGGGAAACACTCATCGCATAGAGTTTTTCTGCAACACTCATTGCAAGAGAGGTGTTACCTTAGTAAGGCTTTACTTTAAAGGCCAATCCTGGTTTTATGTTTGGCGAAAACTTTTTTGTCCAGTAAAAATTTGCACTTTTTGCCAAAACCACTTCTTAAAATGTTTTGCCAAAAAGTGGAATTTGGGTTAACATCTTTTCATCATTGACAGAAATGTTTTCAGGTTTTTCAAACACGTGGAGTGCATGCTGAAGAAGAGTAGAGACGGAGTGAGTGGGGTGGTATGCGAGGAGTGGATTCCCCTGAGGGACTACTACCACAGACACTCTAGATCCATCTTCTGGGAGATCCAGGACATCATCCCATTCGGAAACAACATCTTGTTCAGGTCATCTAAATGTCAAAAAGAGTTATCTTTTTAATAAGAATCTTTTCGTTTGTTCGGGGTAAACGCTCTATATCCAGGTAGCTTTATGATTAGTTTGGGTTGCCTTTAGGAGAGGTAGTGGCTCCAACTCCTAATCAGTGCCATGTGAACAATACCCCCTTCCCCCAAATTGATTTAGGGGGAGATTGTTCATTTGGTTTTTTTTACTTGTCTTTTGTTTGTTTGGGGGATCGGAGATTGTTCACTTGCTCGATGAGGGTAGTAGAGGGCGAATTGTTCACATGTGATCAGGGCATTGGGACACGACATTCGAGCCAAAATAAAATGACATTATTACACATAACGTATTCAATGCAATGTATCTTGGAGTCCAAAGTCCAAATAAGAGTTTTGATGAGTTTTAGTAACTTTAATAATTTGATAAGTAATATTTGGTTCTCTGTGATGAGTTGCGTTACAATATCTGCGTATCTGCTCATTAGGAAATGAATTCTCCCAATTAAACCGCAATGGCATTATCAATCAATTTTTTGTTCCACTCAATTCAACTCACTCTTTTTGTTCAGGTATGTGTTTGGTTGGTTAATTCCACCAAAAATCTCCCTCCTCAAACTGACCCAGGGCAAAACAATCAAGCGACTGTACGAACAACATCACATGGTCCAAGATATGCTGGTGCCCCTGGAAAGCCTCCAGAGGTCCCTGGATATGTTCGAGGAGCAGGTGTCAATCTACCCTCTATGGATTTGCCCGTTTAAGTTGCCAAACAATCTGGGAATGCTTAGAACGGACGATAAAATCCCAGACATGTAAGTTGGACTCATTGAAATTCTGGAGATCTATGCTTTTCACTGACTATAATAGAAATGGACTATGCTCAGACAGGCTTGATAGCGTTTCACAGGTCCTCCGCAAATCGCAGAAACTAAAACTACAGACAAAAATGCTTTAAAGTACAGGCATGTCCCTGGAATCCACAGACTACCGAAATAACGAGCTTGGCGTAGTAATAACCTACTTTGTTTATAAAAGGATCAACTTTGATTATTGGTTTAGAAAAAAAACGTTCTATCGCCAAACTATTTTTGGTGACATACAGATCGTTTCAGATATCTAACGTTAATAGGATGTTAAAAAATTGAATGGTTCATGTCTTAAATATAGGTTTGTGGACATTGGCGTGTATGGAGTTCCGAAAAGGGACAGCTTCGATGCAGTGCAAACTACAAGAACGGTGGAAGAGTTTGTCAGGAGGGAGAAAGGGTAACTTTCTTTATTTGACAATCAACCAGTTAAGTTGTCTCTTTTTTCAAAGAAAGTTCGGCTGAATAAACTGTTTAAGTCCGATTATAAGTTGCCATTTTATTGGAAAGAAATGATCTAGAGTTTTTGGAAATTTAACCTTTTGGTGTATATCTTTTTTACCCCACCATCTGCGAGTCATGAAGGAAAGACCCCGGGTTGACCTCCATTCACCGAAAATGCTTATCATACAATTCCATATAACAAAAATCATTATCATACAATTCCATACATCAAGTGTATGGAGAAAATGCTTGTCATACAATTTTCATACATTTTTGAATAACAGTAGAAAAAAAATTAAACCATTTCTTCGGCTGTATGAGAACAGTCGAACAGACTAGACTGGTGACAAAAAAACTGATTTAAAATTTTTTTTCGAAAAAAATGCTTACCATAATCGCGACGTAATTTTGAAATTTGAAATTTTAAAATTTTGCCC
>NC_087063.1:42208439-42345476 GCF_963678635.1 Symsagittifera roscoffensis | reverse complement strand
GCAAAATATGAAATCACTAAAAATAGTATGGAACCAACATGTCTGGCTAAGACTGCGCTCGATAGGAGCACCAGATTTGAGGATTATTTCAAGCAACTAAGCAGCATGTCAGCATTAAGCTGGATCATAATAAACCATAACAGTTGTCTCCTAATCCAAAACACTTCCAAAGATCAACTAGATTTGATTTAAGACTAAAAAGATTGAGTTTTGCTTTTTGCGACTTAAAGGATTTTTTCACACCGTCGTAAAAAAGTCACGCGATACAGACCACCAATCTAGCCCATCATAAACATATTTTGTTAGATTTTCAAAAATCAAATTGAGCTGACTTATTTTCTAACAGTGTTAGCTGTCGTTGATCATGTTGGTCATCTAGTTGTTACTATGGTCCAATACTCGCGAGAATATTGGCGCTGAAACATTTCTTTGTTGGGTTGCTGGTGCGTTCATCTGCTGATTGAAAACTTGGATTTGAGTTCCAGGGTTGGAGTGCTGTGACGTTTCATGAAGTTGAGCTTCTGAGTTCGGTCTTTGTCCCACTGTTGCTGTCAATTGCTGATTGTCGATTTGGAGTTGAGTTCCATTGTTCAATTCTATAGTCGTTCCTTGAAGTTGAGCTTCTGGGTGGTTCGGCTGAAGGTTTGAACTTTGTGACAAGTCGGCGTTCGACTGCTGCAATGAGAGGTTTGACTGAAGATGGAGGTGAGTTCCATGGGCAGTTTGAGTTCCAAGAGTTTCTGTTTTTTGTTGATGAATGCGATGATCCAAGGTATTGGCGTCGCTGTTAGATCCGGGGCGAAGTAGGAGTCCTGAATTGTCCTGGGCGGAATTTGATCTGTGGTTTGAAGTAGCGTTTAAGCTTGCTGGCAATCCTGAAAATTGTGGCAAATCGTCCGGGGTGTCCTGGTCTATGGTGACGTTTTGTGTAGTGGTACTACGGGTTAAACTTTCCGTTTGGCGTCGAAGGGGAAGATTTTTCAAGGCTTGTCGTATTATTGAAGGCGTCGAGACGTTGCTGGCTACTCGTGATGAGTTTAAAGAAGACGTGGCAGTGTTGTTGAGGGTACGCTCGTATCGTTTTGATCGTAGTTGGATCGTTCGGTACAAAACTTTCAAAGTTTTCAATCGTTCAATGATTGAGTCTTGCTGGTCCGTTCCGGTGCGTATTATCTTGACTGCTTCGTTATTGGCATCGTCAAGCAAGCTCTTCAATTCCGTTAAGAAATCGTTTATGATCTGTACTTCGTCGGAATCGCTTATGGCTTGGTTAATTGCTTTTGCTAAAATTTCTACGTCTGTTTCTATGACTTTAAAAACAGCATCATAGGTTGAATTCATTTTTAATTGACTTTGTCTCCTAAACTTGATTCACGTTTTGACGTGTCAGACAAAAATGTAAAATGGCCAATATGTAATTCCTTTGATTACATGGAACCCTCGCAATTGTATTGTAACAAAAAAAATGATTTTGAGTTTTTTTTTTCTTTGGAACTTACAATCCAAAAAAAAAATAATAAACTATATGACTGGTTAGTATAAGGATGGGTTCGTTGATTTTTCCAACAAAAAAAAACCTTGGTTTCGGTTTCTTTGTTTTAAAAACTATTGGGCGCCAATGACAATGGCAATACTTTTGGGTGATTCAGATTCCAATTTCAAATCGTAGTTTAGTTGTTGCTTTTAAATGATTTCTTTCTGATTTTTGAGTTTTGAGTCTTTCAGTTTACTAATTTGGCGGCATAATCATGTCAAAAATGTGGTAAAATTAGGTTCGGCAAAGATTAAAGTTCAAATGTCGTAGACAACAGACAAAATATAAACAAAATTTATAAAATCTATCTTATTATTTTTCTTTTTAATATTACTGTTTAATATTGTTTCGACTACTCTCCAAAGACTAAGAAAGAAATATGGCCTAGGTTGAGTCGTCCCCCGCGAAATCATGTACCAATATGTGATATAGTGTGAAACCACAGTAAGGCCTTTCTGCCGTCATTCAGAATTGGAACTCATGGGCTTAGGTTTCTCGCGGACAATTTTAAGGCTAAGTGAAAAGATTTCCAAGTAAATTTCCGTGAAAATTCTTTTCAAACTTAACTCTTTCCCTCTCATTGCCGGTCAGTTCTTCTAACTAATTCATTCTAGCCTACATCGAAGTTTGTAGAACTTCAGTTAAAATGCGTCACATTTAGAGCCATTTTTCTCAAAGAACACTTCAAAGACCATATTTTGTCAAACTATTCAGTGTCGCAGGCCAATTTAACGGAAACCAAAAAAATGGGAGTAATTATGGCTGAGAATGTTTTTTTTTAATTTCTAGTGACTCCAAATCCTATTCTACAAAATCTGGTGTGGTGTTATTAAATAAGCAGACAAAGTTAACATTAGCCAACATAGAGTGCGGTCTGCATTCAGACAACCGGGTAATCGTGCTCGTCAGTAAGAAGACAAAAACTATATTAATCAATCAAAATTGAGATGAAAAAGCAAACTTACGAAATAAACCATTATCAGTTATTATATTCTCCCTTGTCTCTATTCTGATTGGCTAAAACACTTTTTGTCTGCGTTTGACAATTATAAATAGGCGGTTGTCTAAATACTGCCAAGTAACAAGTTAAATTGCCCCGTTTGGGGGGAGGATGTTAACTTGGTTCTACGTTGGGAGTTTTCAGCCAATCAGAATCAAGCATTTTATATGCTGGGCTCAACAAACTTAATACGAATTAAATGCTCGGTTGGGAGATCTTAACTTGGTCTAACTGGGAGGGGGGACTTGACACAAAAAAAATTTCAAGTTCAAAGGTGATTTGGGTTGCTAACTGACAAACATGAAAAAAATTCTTATTTTGCAAATTTTTTACTTACAATCACCTTAACTTGTACTAACCAATTTTCAGAAATTGCGAGGTTTGAATTCATACATTCAGACTCAATTCCCATGTCAACAAAATTTGTTATTAAAACCGTTTCTGTACAATTCATAAGTTTCAAAAACGTATAAAACCTCTAACACCAGATTTTTTAGGCAGACTTTTTTTGTCATTGTATGCAGTTTTGTGACATACTACTCATCTCAGAAGCAAACCCTAGTAATAGAGTTTTTATTTCCAAAATGATTAATTTGAATTTGAATTTGAATTCGATACAATTATACACAATAATAAAGAAATTATATGTATAATGCATCAGGAGTATCTATACGGGCTGTGCAGCCCATCAAGTAGCACCCCAGCAACGGAAAAAAAATTGGAGATAAAAGTATACTTAAATTAGCCTATATTATAACAAAATTTTCATCAACACCTTGTTATATCTGATATATAATAAGAAAAGCTGCTTTTTGAATCTTGCGAGCTGATGACTTGAATAACTTTTCAAATCAGTAGGTAAAAGATCATTTTTTTGCAGAAAATTGAAGCATTTTACTATTTTACCTTCAATTGATTTTTCAGTGATACACGACTTCGTAAAAAAAGAATTAACGAGACCCTTACTCGAAAACCTTGTCATTCTTTTGGCCTTAATGTTATGTTTTTCCAAGAATTTTAACGGTGATGTTCCATGAACCTGCAATACTGTTTCGGACACTAATTGCCTCAAAAACATATCATGAACAGTTTCAAGATTATGTTCTTCAAAAATATGTGATATATGTTCAAATTTTCTTTTGAATGCAATGGCGCGCAATAATTTTTTTTGGGCTACTAAAATTTTCATGAGATTTTGCTTAGATGAGCATCCATAAACCATGAGTCCATATGATATTACTGGTACGATATATGATTTGTAAAAAAGAATTAAGGCATTTTTCGAGAAATAATTTCGAGCTCGATACAAAATTCCATTGAACTTGGCCATTTTAAGGCAAATTAAATCAATATGCTGAGAAAATTTCAATTTGTTATCAATGGTTACTCCTAAATACTTAAAAGAACTAGTATAGGTTAGATTATTTTCTCCTATATAAAAAGTGTTTTGATTACTGAAATTCTTTCCAAAGCACATTAGTTTAGATTTCCCGGTGTTGATGGTAAGTTTGTTACTATTGCACCAGTCATCAACTTTTGACAGTTCCTTTTGCAAGTTTAGCTGTATTGAGGTTGATGATTCACTTACAATCATTGTTGTATCATCCGCAAAAAGAGTTATTTCACTGTATTCTAAATGGTCTGTTATATCATTGATGTAAAGCAAAAATAATAAGGGACCTAACACTGAACCTTGTGGCACTCCACATGTGATGTTTTTTAAAGACGAGATTTCTAAGCCATTTTGAACAAATTGTCTTCTATTTTGAAAATAATTCTTTAGCAAATTTCCAAATTTTCCCCGAAATCCCAATAGGCACAGTTTTTCAAAGAGTATATCATGATTAACTGTATCAAATGCTTTCTTAAGATCTACAAAAATAGCAAATCCGTACTGTTTTCTCTCAATCGATTTCCTGATATATTCTGTTATTTTAGTGATGGCATGAACACATGAATGATTTTTCTGAAATCCAAACTGTTTGGTAGAAATTATTTTAAACTTTGTTGCGAAAGACATCATTCGCTTATATAACAATTTCTCGAAAATTTTACTGAAAGATGTTAACAAGCTGATTGGTCTATAGTTGTTAGGAATATCCCAACTTCCCTCCTTATGCAACCCAAAAATTTTTGCTATTTTAAACGAGTCGGGAAATGTTTCAAGATGTATGCATTGGTTAAAAACTGAAGTCAAGTAGGGTGCGATGACTGGTGCACAAATTTGAACAATATTATTACTCAGACCATCATGACCAGAGGAAGCTTTGTTTTTTAAAGAAGTAATCACTTTGTTCATCTCAATTTCATCAGCGAAATGAAGCGCACATGTTTGTTCAATTGAAGGACTTTTAAAAACAAAATTATCTGTTTTTTTATGATATCAGCCAGACGTTGTCCAATATTGGCAAAAAAATCATTCATTGTGTCAACATCTATTTTACATTTTTGCTCACGGTATTTATTAGAGAAGGTATTGAAAACCTTAAACTTAGACGAGGCATCGGAACAATTGTTCATCTTTGAATCATAAAAATTTCGAATAGCATTCCGCGTGGCTGATTTCGCAAAATTTTTCAGTTTTCGGAAGTTTTCACAATTCTCGATAGATGGTTTTGAAATCATTTGTTTGTGAGCTTCATCTCGCCTTCGACATGCTACAACAACTTCTTTTGTTAGCCAGTGTTTTTATTTTTTGTAGTGCACTTTTTCACGGGAGCAAATTTATCAAAAATTTCCAAAATTGTTTGGGTTATTATAGCAATTGTTTTATTAACATCTTTTTCAATAGCTAGGCATTTTTTCAATTTTTGGTCTAATAAAAAAAGAAATTTCAGCAAATTATTCGCGTTTTCCAATGGCTTCAAATCCCTGTATGAAGTGTTTTAAATTTTTTGTTTAAATACAAAAAATGGGAGAGAAAATTTTAATGCGTAATGATCACTTAAAGATGTTTTCAGAACTTGAACATCACTTTTTTTATTCGATATGAAGTGATCCAGGCATGTCGAAGATTTTGTTGTTACCCGTGTTGCTTCACTTTCATTAACAGTTAAGTCAAAAAAAGTCAAAATCATCCGGTATTCTTCAATAACACCATATGACCGTGTATTAAGTAAATCTATATTAAAATCACCAACCAGATACATTTCAGAAGAAAAAGTTTTGATGTCATTTAGTAATTGGTCAAGTTGGGCAAAAAAATTCCTGATCTTAAAAGATGGTGGTCTATAAATTATGGTCAAGCTAAATTTTTTGCCCGAAGAATTCAAAAACTTAACCATTACATGCTCAATTTGATTTTCATGTACAGTATATGAAAAATCCAGGTCATTTCTTACAAAGAAGGCCACTCCCCCTCCAATTCTGTTAGGACGATTAATGACAACTCCTTTGTGGTACCCATCAAGTCCTTAAATATTAACTTCATCGTTTTGATTGAGCCAAGTTTCACATAACGCAACTACTGCCGGCCTAGTTGAAAGTGAAGCAACAAGTACACATAGCTGGTCATGATGGTTACGCAACGATTGCACATTTTAAAATAAAACATCTCCACTTTTCTCCATTAGGATAACCAGGTTGTACCCTTTAAACAAAAACTAAAAGTATTTGTTTGACTTTTTGAGATAGAAGTCACTTCTCCTTTAACATTCTGCATTGTGTGAATTTTCAGGTTGAAATAGTGCTTTGTTCGCTCCAACAAGTTTGTCATCAGTATTATCTCTCTGCGTTTTTTTTCATAATTGAATATAATCAGTTAGTAACTCAACACCAGCTCTTTCTTCCGGAGAGTCCCGCAGCCTTTTCAATAAATTTCTAATTTCACCATCAGTATCCTTTGGAATATAGATTTGATCTGTTGTACACGAGTTTTCAACCACATCTTTTTTGTATGTCGTTTAACAGCTCTCACACAAATATCGTCAACAGCCTTTGTCGAGTTCACATTAACCGTAAAAAATTTGCCCTCTTCCGTTTTTTGATAAACTTTCACCTGACAATTAGAGGTGGTTGTGATTAAACCCAGGGAATCCGCGTACTTTTTTATGTCACGATCGTTTGGAGGTAGCCGTTCTTTAAAAAATATCGAATACCCATTTATAGGATTTTTTACACTCGCTAACCAACTCCTTCTCGAATAAACCTAATTGTTTTTCATAGATTAAAAGCTAAAGAAATTTGCATACAACGATATGTCACGACCTGAAACCAAGGTGTGCATACGGAAATCAGAAAACATGCAAGACTTTCAATGGTTGGCAGAAAATGTTCAACTCTTTTTTCTCAATCTAGAATCATTTTGACAAGAAAGGAAAAAAATTTGCTCGGAGACTTTTTCTGGATTTGGTTTTTACAGATTTTTGCTAAATTGAAAGTATGAACCCAAAATTACACCATTAAAATGTGTCATATTGTTTGCTTCAAAATAAGGCTGAAAAGATATGGTCAATTGAGATTGTTCTTGCATCAAATGACTGTATAATTGCACGTTAAGTTCGAACCAATCGAACTCATCTGTTTTAATGGTTCAAAATAGGTCCGATTTTTTTCTAAAATCGGTTAAACACTAAAGTTTCTGATTTTTTTCAAGAAACAACCTGAATATTTTCAAATCAAGATTGAGCTTTGAATTTAAGATTTTATTAATCATTTATCAAGACACGCAAGAAATGCTTCTTTTAACAAAGATACTCAACATATAATTATCGTCGACTCAAGTTTTGAAACTGATTCTTCTCAAAATGTTTTCACTATAGACAAAAAATGTTGGGATAAAAATTGCATGAAGAACTTTTATGGAATCGATTTCGGTATATATGTTTTTAAAAAATTGAATGCAATCAACGCCATCAAATTGAGTTGTTTATTAGTTTCCTTGAAGTTAAACTAAAATTTTTAATTTAATCAAATCAAATTACTTAAAGCGCAAAAAATGCGCGTTTAAAAAACATAAAAGAAAGATATCATCAAAAATCGGCATGCCTAGGGCAAAATAAGAGAGGATTCATTAAGAAACGTGTTTTCAAAACACCCTGTAAATTGATTTTTAAACTGAAAATTTTGCACATTAACATTTTATTTTAGGAAAGTTGTCTTTTCAATTAATTTCCAAAATTTTTTTCAAAAATGAATTGTGAGTTTTTTTTCGATATCATGTTTCAAAATCATGTTTCATCGTAAATGTTTCAAAATTATTTATTAACAACTCGACTCTTCTCAAATTACGATGAAATTTAAATAACTATTAGGCAAACGCTGCAAGAGTTCGTATTTTTAACAAAGAATCAAAAACATGCATGGTTTATTCAAATTAGTAAGTTTCGATGCAAATTTGACATCACATTTTTTATTCTTCCGTTTTTAGATTTGTTCAAAATTTTCACAACTAATAGTAATCATTGTTTACACAACCTACTCAAATACAAGCTTAACATACCAGTGAGTGATTCAAATCGGGTTAGGCTAATATTGTACTAAGAACAGGATGAATGCCTAGTTGTCCAGAAAAAAAAAATAGCTCATTTTGAGTGGTAGTTCAAACGATGGCAGAAACGATTACAGTTCAAGTACACATTTGTAAATTGGTCAATTTAAATTATCATGGGCGAAAATTCGGATCTTGCTTTTATTATCATGACGTGATCAAACAATCACAACTTTGTATGAGTCAACTTCATCTAAGAGCCGGTATCGAATTTTTGAGAAAAAATATCAGAAGCTGAGCAACCACGAGAAAATTGAGCTGTTAGTAGGATTCGAAGAATATATTGCTAATATTTTAGAGTTTTTGGTTGTTTGTAATGAAAAAGATTTGTACTGCTGGCAGTGATCAGGGAAGTGTCTGGGTGAAGGAAATATCTGGGGAGGATAAAAACTTGATCCAAAAAAATTCAAGTTCAAGCGTGGTTTGTATTACTAACTGAGAAATACAAAAAAAAATTACCGCGTAAACAGGCAAACAATGATTCGGTCAATGACAATCTTTTTTTTTAATTTTTGCAATTAATAAGCTATTCTATTATAATTTGAAATAAAAGATTTATTTTTTTGTACATCAATTACTTTCAATTACCTTAACTTGAACTAACCAGTTTTCAGAATCTGCGAGGTTCGAATTCATGCATTCAGACTCATTTTCCCATATCAACAAAAAAGCTATCCAAACATTTTTTGAAGCATTCGTAAGCTTCAAAAATGTATGAAACCTCTAAGACCAGACTTTTTAGGCAGACTCTTCTTAACCTTTTTTTTTGTCATTGCATGCAATTCTGTGAATTGCTAATCATCTCCGATTCAAACTCTTGTAATATGATTTGCTAGTAGTATGATTTGTGCTCCAGACTTGCTTAACCTAGACTTGCTAAATCTAGTAATATGATTTGCTCTAGACTTGCTACTCATCACAGGTTCAAACTCTAATAATATGGTTTTGCCTAGTTGTCCAGAAAAAAATATAGCTCAATTTGAGTGGTCGTTCAAGACCAACTGCAAAAAAAAGGGGCGTCTTCCTGATATCCTGGTAAAAACTACGCCTCTATTAAATCTTGCTTAAATCGCTAACTTTGTTTCATTTGAAAACTATGAGTGATACAATTTACTTGTATGAAAATGGGTGGAGCCATAAACGATGACAAGTTCAAGTACACATTTGAAAACTGATGCATTAAAAATGTTCTGGACGCTCCCCCAGCCCTCAGGGATTCGACCCCATGCCGACCCAAAGGGTCCCCCCTTTGGTACTTTTTAAGAAATCCAGTTTTGTTCGACCAACCCTAAATTTTTCTAAAGGCGCCTTTGGCGCCAATATATACTAATTTTGAGGGAGGAGCGCGCGCCTAAAAACGCGATTTTTTGTTCAAAATTTTTCAAAAAGTGCCTAAAAATGCGTTTTTGGACTGTTTTTTCAAAATTTTGCCTGCGGCGCAGAAAATTTGGGCAAAACGGACTAAGCCGAGCTTAGGGATAACTCGAAAAATCAATTCGGTCGACCTAAAAAAAAAAGGTCGACAAAATTTTCGAAATTTTTTTGAAAATCCGCCCCCCCCCTCGAGAAAATACTATATCCGCCCCTGTTACTTTTGTCGTACAGGTTTTTGTTAATTGTATAAAGAGATTTTTACTGCTGGTAATAGTCAGAAAAAATGTCTATTTTGCCAGAAGATAAATATATAAATTGGTTTGTCCAAAAAAATTCTGGTATTTGTTCTAATCATCTCTTTATTTCTTCGCGGTGAGGTGTCTTTTTAGCGGAAAATCAATGTGACGAATAAGGGTCTGATCGTGATATATCATATAGGTTTTTCAATTGCATTTCTTGCCACAAGCAAAAAAATTTCTCGGTGCCAAGAAAAATTTTTTTGAAATATAAATGTGAAATAGTATGTGTCATTTTGAGCAGAAAAGAGCCAAGGCATAATCTTAGGTGTAAATCAAGCAGTAATAGACAATTCTATAAATTTAGTTGCAGTCCGTCCCCGATAAAACGATAACCGATAACTGTTTTTCCGAGAAATTTTTTTTTTTTGAAAAAAAACGCGGTCGATGGAACAGATTGCTGAAGAACGAACCGACCGCTGAAGAACCAACCGGTGGTTTGACAGGGTTTTGTATGGCTAAATTATGAGATGCCGGTGATCATAGAAGTAATAGAGTCCCTTGGAGCATTATTAAGGCTTTATCTTTAAGCTCGTCAGATCATTAACTCGACCCCGTGCCAAGTAAACGAAGCGTCAAAGTTTAAGCTCTAGATCTAGCTCAGCGTGGCCAATTTCAGAAGCAATACCAGATATGCATATGCGTAGCACCTCGTATAGGTAAGTTTTAGACGCAAAAACAATGGCCTTGAGTCGCAAAATAGCTATCTGAAAATAGCGAAATAATATGAACAGCTTATTGGTACAGTAGCGAATGTCTGAATGTCTTGCAATAGAGCCTCTGCGATTTGCAGAAACTAAAATTTATTATAATATCGACGTTCAAAAAAACTTACGGAATATTTGTACTTGGCGTGGTTTTTTTCTTTAGACAAACTTCGACTTGTTTGATAGTAGCTTGCGACGTGATTTTTATTTATATCATCTCAAAAAATATCATTTCCTTGAGCTTAAACATACTGAAAAGTGAAAATCAATTTCTCAGGCGGTTGGCAAAGTTTCTCATTTTGACCAATTCAGGATATTTAATTTACTCTTATTTCGTTTTTTTAAATGCGAGTGATCGATCTGCGAGAAAGAAAGGCACAAATTATTCCAAATTTAAAAGAGCTGAATGCCAGCTATTTGTCACATTATTACGTTACTAGGCACAAAAATACATTTTTTGTTCCAACTTTTGTTACTGGTTTAGAACTATGGTCCCGTTAAAATTCTCGCTTACAATTATGGTTCCGATAACTACCAAAAGTTCCTTGTAAAAATCAGACAAACAATTTTTCAAAGGTGGTTTCTAAGTTTTGCCTGTTTCTAAGTTTTGCCTGATACTTTTAGTGCTAATTTTAGTGCTAAAAAGTTAGTGCAAAACATAACAAAGTATCCCTTACTGAAACTCCATAGATAAAAATTGATTAAATTTGAGTTTTATTTTCAGTGTCCATAAAGACGAAAAAAATTGATTAGAATCTATTGAAAATGGGTTATTTTGCTATTATTTGAAAATGCTATAAAACTTGTTATAATTGATTATTTCTCACCTTTATAGATAAAAACAATGAAACTCCATTTTCATCAATTTTTTTCCACTTTATTGAGACGCGAATTTTTGCGCAACTTGATTTTTGTTACTGTTTTAAGGTTACTCAATTTTGTTCAATTCAGCAAATTTCTAAAGCCAACCCCGTCCCCCCTCACACACACTCCTGACCACTTGAACCACCCCCACCCTCTGAATCGGTCCCCAAAAATCTTTTAGACCACAAAAATCCATTATAATCAACATTTTTTTTACTTTTCTTAAATGCGGATTCCTTTTTTTTTCATCCATTTGAAGTACTTCAAGCATATTTTAAGTGATCTGGCTGGACCACGCGTTTAATCGAACTTTTGAGTGGGACTCATTAGAAATGGCGCGACAATACTTCTATGAGTGTACCCGACTTTGGAAGAAAGTGAGCAATTTATATACATGCTCGGGTGTTTTTTTAAGACCATTTTCACAAAAGGGCCCAGCCGGGTGTGCAGTGCACACCACTACAGTAACACGCCACGAGTTGAGTAAACCACTGGTTTTATAATTTACACGCGTGGCGAATCATCCCGCACTACAAAATCCTTCCAATTTGAATGTAGGCAGCTAATTGGTTTTGTTAATTCCATGACACGACTCAAATTGCAGCACTTAAAGTTTTTAATATGATCAGCCTAGAATCCGTAATGTTGTCAATACTTAAGTTACCAAAATTTCATCTAGCTCAATTGAATGGCAATCAGAACACTCAGCGCTTTGCCCTGATACGAGCAGTCTTGTATTCCTTAAATATCGTCAGCTGGTATTTTTACATAAAAAATTTGGAAAATACACCTTTTCTGAAACTGTTTTTAGAGAAATTTCATGCTCACTAAAAAATTCACCATGATGATGATAGTCTTAAGTTTTTAAATAAATTGCTGCTCAAAAGTAAGCAATTTATTGACAAGTTTTGAATTATTCTGAGATCAGACAAGCATAAAAAAAGAAAAATTTGATGTTGAATCATCAATTTTAAAATTTTATTATATCATTAAAACAAAAATACAGCTAACTCAATCAAATATCTAAACATAAATTGGAGCATTATTACAATTGGTGGAATGTCTGACGACCATTAGAATAGTATGTATGTTTTAAACTGGACACTAATAACGCATAATATTTTCATTGTTCTGACTTTCGATGAAAATTCAGAATCTTGAATTTTTATGCTTGGGTTGTTTTTTTTTGTTTTTCTTTTTTTTCAATTATACCCCCTACAGCATAAAAAAATGACATCAGAATTTTTGCTGCAAAAATAGATCAATATTTTTAAGAAATGCTTGCTTTCAGCTTGGCGCAGATCTCATATCCCTCAATTTTTTGGTTAAAAATTTTTCAGTTTTTGTTCCGATTTTTGTAACAAACGTAACAAAATATTTGTGCTCGGGGTGGTTTTTCTTCACACAAGTTCGAATTTTTAATTAAGTAGTTTTCACAGAATTTTTTTATATCAAACGAAAGACATTATTGCCCTGAGCTCAAATTTAAAAAACGTTGGCTCTTTTTCCTTCCCGCCCCACCTCCTCACATGAGCATCAATCTTATGGTGTAGTGAGTGGTTTTACGAGGTTGATTATGACGAGGTTTAACATGGCCTATTTAGTCCGCATGTCAATTGTCATAACAATCAAATGATGGGAAATCAAATGGCAATTTTATTTGTAAAAATATGAAGCTGGAGGGAAAAAGAAAATGAACCAAAATATTTTACATGCGATCATTGTTTTTAAAGTTTAAAGAGGGTTTAAGATGGCCAATATGGCCAATTTTGGACAATTAACGGGCGATATTTTTCGCGCTATCAACACGTGAACGGAGATTTAATCCCTCACATAAAATGGTCCAAATTGGTTGAAGAAAGTTATTTGTCAAGAATTCTACGTTAGAAGGAGCAAAATCTATCGCTTAGTACTTTATATAGCGTGTGGGGGATGATAAAAAACACTCCAATTTTTTTTATTGAAAAATTCATCATTTTGAAAAACGAACACTGCTTCATGGACCTTAAAAAACAGTCGAAATATTCAGGGCTTTGCGCTGATACTAGCAGTCTTGTCATCATTTAGGCTCGAATGTAAATAATATGTTTCTCTTGCGATCATTGCCACAAATTTTTAATGATTGGAATTTGGGATTACTACTACGACTATAATTCAAATTGAGTAATTAACCCGCAATAAATTTTGTTTTATTAAAACGTTAGCGGCAAAATTAATCCTTCCAAATCTAGCTGAAGCAAGCAATTTAGGAGATTACCACATGCAAAAATTATCCATTGATACTTTATGTAGCTTGTGGGGTGATAAAATTAGAAATTCAAAATTTTTTCGTTTTCTTAATGTCATTATCTCAGATTTTCTTAAATTAAAAAGCTTCTGATCAAAGATAGACGGTAATCGGAACTTTCAGAGATTTGTCTTGGTATACAAGCAGTCTTGTTTCATTTTCATTCAATTTTACATGCTTCAACGATAGTTGCATTTTTATAAAATATTTAGCTAAATAAAATGTTATTCAAAAGTTTAAACTTTACGCTTCTTTTGTCAAATAATTTGGCCTTGAAGTGTATTATAAATACTGTTCGATGTATAAGAAAGAGCGATTCAGCTAATTAACTTGAATCTACCACCTTGTGGAATATATCAATCATCCATAAATCGTAATTCAAAACTCAAATATGTGGGGTGTCTCGTGTGTGTAAATTAATTGCACATACATCGTTGTCGTATGGAATATATAACTAAGTACAGTTCAGTATTAACTAAATAACAGCAAATTTTTTTTTGCGCTTGAGGCTTTTTAATCTTGGAATCCAGTGTACATAATTGCTTTATCAGGAATGTTCAGCTACCAAACAGTACCCAATATGCTATCGAAAACTTGTGAATGTGTTGCGGCGAATTCGGTGTCCAGTTTTGATTATGTCGTATCCCGTTCTAGTCCGATCTGCGAATGAAGCAGCGTCTCCGGGACAGATTTAAGCTGAATCGTTTACCGGTAGGCTGAACGGTGACGTCCCATTTGTACCAACGGTCATTTGTACCAAAATGAAAAATCGGTCCCATTTGTACCAAAATTATTCAACTCGATTTCTGATTGGTCGAACTGTGAGCCAACTAATTATTACATTAATTTCCTACTGTTTAAACAGAAGAAAACCAAAATGCAGAATAGTGACCGCCGCAGTCGCGCCAACGTGTTGCGAGCTTGCCAACAGAGGGTAGGATTCTATACGAAAATTAGAGCCGGTTATCGCAGCAAAGCGGCGACGCGCGCATAGCGCGCCCACCGGCAACCTTAAACCAAGAGCTTAAAATAGTAGGCTTAGTAGTCATTGCCCAATTGAATATTTTTGGTACTAACGCGATTGATTTTTTTTTGGTACAAATGGGACTGATTTATCATTTTGGTACTCGTGAATACCCACCGGCAGAACACTTGATAGCATGTCTCATATTTCAAAACGTATAGCAGAATTTTGCTTTAATGCTGTCTTTGATCGTAGCCAATCGGATTAAGAATTTTTAAATAAGCTCGATCAATCTCCAATAACGAGTTGTTTTTGACAGTCAGCTAGCTTACGCCTCCAATAATATATACAAATATAGTTTTAATAAATAAAAGTCTACAAAGTATTAACTATCGGAGAGCAAAAGTGAACTTCTGAAGGTTGATTCGAGCTTTAACTTTGAGATATTTAATGCATGTCGACAGTTATTCAATTAAATCCGTCATAATGTCGCAAAATTTTTCTCAATAAGGAAATGTTTATGTGATGAAGTGACAAGAGATTTAAATAATGTGGTTATAAAATTTGCTAACAAATTTCAGGGCTGAGAAGAGTGCCGAAACACAAGAAAGCTGAAAATAAAAACGCATCAGAGAGTTTACGGATCTTGTCAACTATTTCCTCAATATGATGCTCAAAATTTAAGCGAACCCCGGTTTTCGTACCTAGCAACGAATTTTTCCTCCTTTTGCAATAGGGGGGGGGGGGGGGTAGTTAACAAAATCCTAGTTTTAAAAACAAGGTTCTAGGCTGAAGAAAAGATAAAGCTTTAAGACTGAGTCACTAGCTAGAAAAAGCGAGAAAACTTCTGGAATTGCTTCTGGCGCCAAAAAACAAGCATCACATCGGGGACCGCCTATAAATAGATTGCTGATACCATGATAAAACGTGTAAAAATTTCTAAAGTCGGCAGATATAACAAATATCTGATGAAGGCCAAATTTAGTTAGTATAGATTGTTCTCTTGGTTTCTTGAAATCATTGTTTTTAATTGATTCAACTTTCAACATTTTAATACATTGACGTGTTGCTTAATTTTTGTTTTCTTTTCAGGGGGAGATGGATCATTAATTACTTTTGGGGTTAATGGTCATTAGGCACAGATCATTCGTCTCTTTTCCACTATTCGCCGCCCACGTTTTAAATGCACAACAGTCAACGACGTGAAAGAACTTTCTACTGACTAGCCTTCTAAACGAATGTGATTTCTCTCCAAATTTTACAAAGTGAAAAAATCGAAATCTTTTTTACCAATTACCAACAGATCATTGAATCTTTTGGTTCAACAGTTAAACAACCAGACTAAAAAAACTTTGGAAAATCCAATGTCACACCTTGAGAGTAGGAACAAAAGAAGCAACGTTTTTAAAGGAGTGTTACCACACCGGCTTTTAAATTTACTCTGAAGAGGAGACAAACCGTGCGACCGAGAACAGAGAAAGAATAATCATTAACTCCGTCGGATGTACTGGCCAAAACGAGAAGCTCAGGAAAGTCTTCGAGACTTCAAAACCCAAAAGAATTAAGAGCAGGCACCAACCGATAAGACTCAAGAAGAAGATGTTATCTCCAGTTTAAATCGGTGAAGAGCATTTTTTTAACCTCCTGATACTTCCAATCTCAGCATTTCGAAAATGCTGAGATTTGAAGGTCGGGTGGTTTTCTTTGCAGGGAATTAGGACAGTAAAATATAACTGCGGAGTTTGCAATTTTTCTTCCAACGCTGGCATAATGCAACAAGAATAGCCGGTTACTGTGCAAATAGCGCATAGTGTTCCGGTTACTGTGCAAACCACCCGAACCGCGCATAGTGTTCCGACCATAATCTTGAAAAAACACAAAAATTTTATTTCAAATTTGTATCGTTTTTTTTTTGTGTGGAGAGATAAAAAGACCAGAACAAAAAAAAGAAATTAGACCTAGTCAAATCGGCTAATCGGAAAGCAGTTTTTGTAGAAAATGACAAAAATAAACAAAAAAAATCTCAAAAATCATTCGAAGTTGAATTGAGGTAAATAACACTTTCTAAATTACATTCACTACTTCGAAAAATTTATCAATTAATTGAGAAAAAAATTCAGCTGATACGAGCAGTCTTGCTGATAAATTGTTCTTTTTGGTTGCTTATAACACATTGCACTTCAAAGCTAGCGTATGAAACTACTTACACCCAAAACATATTTGAAACTACTTGCTCGTATCATGGCAAAGCTATGAGTCTACTTACCGCCCTTTAACTGGTCTTGAATAGCTTTTGGACGCAAAACATGTTTGAAACTACTTGCTCGTATCAGAGCAAAGCTACGAGTCTACTTACCGCCCTTTAACTGGTCTTGAATAGCTTTTGGACGCAAAACATGTTTGAAACTACTTGCTCGTATCAGAGCAAAGCTATGAGTCTACTTACCGCCCTTTAACTGGTCTTGAATAGCTTTTGGACGCAAAACATGTTTGAAACTACTTGCTCGTATCAGAGCAAAGCTACGAGTCTACTTACCGCCCTTTAACTGGTCTTGAATAGCTTTTGGACGCAAAATATGTTTGAAGCTATGTGATCGCATCAGGGCAAAGCTACGAGTATACTTACCGCCCACGAACTGGTCTTGAATAGCTTTTGGCAAAAAAAAACTTGCTAAACCTTAAAATTTGAGTTTGAGTTTTGTATACTTTGTCTCCACCAACAGCCAAAACCGAAAATTGAATGGTATAATAAGTCATGTAAGGAATAAAGATAACCAATTAGCTGGCTTAAAACCATTATTCAACAATTTTAAACTCGAGATGAATCGCCACACTGAAAAAATTTGTCCTCATGCTGTTATCGCTGTAGAAAGCGCGCATAATTTAATCCAGAAATGACACAATTTTTTAAATTTTTAAACCAGAAAAACAACAAAAACTAATCCAGGCAAAATATCTTTTCAAACCTGATCTCAAGGAGTTGACATTGAAGTTTTGATATGAAAACATCTTTTTAAAAATTGTTATTCGATTGCCAAAAATAGCATGAAAAAACCAAGTCAAACATGTTCAGTCAACTCACATATTCAGTCAAAAGTCGAAAAAAACATAACGAGAAAAAAAATTTGTTTTCTCACAATCTTGCCATTTTCTGTTCAGCCACATTTAAACAGGGCAGAAAATCTAGTATAGAGTGAATCAGATTTCACTATTGAAGTACATAAGAACTTTATTAGAATTAAACTGGAATTTTGGCTGACTGACTAAAAAGTATCCAATTTTAGCTGACTGACTTTAAAAATATACGCCAAAATATACTAACTTTGAGGGGGGAGCGTGCGCCGGAAAGACGCAATTTTTTGGTCAAAATTATTCAAAAAGTGCCTAAAAACTAAACTTTTGTCCTGTTTTTTTCACAAATTTGCCTGCGGCGCAGAACATTTAGTCAAAAAAAGGTCTTTATAATGATTCGGGAGAGCTCAGAAAATCAATTTGATTGAAAAAAAATCGACAAAAAATTTTGAAATTTATTAGAAAGGCCCCCTCAAGAAAATCCTAGATCTGCCCCTGGTTGAGATTAATAAATCCACGTAAGGAGCGCCAGGAAATTTGAGTTCGAAAGCAGAATAGTTCTTTCTAAGACCAGAACTCATTGTTCACCCTCGTTTCAATTCTTTTCATCGTAGAAAAATTTTTGTCGAGATCGTGAGGCGATAATTCGTAAGAAGCGACAGTTCGTAACAGGTGACGATTCATAACAAGCAACGATTCGCATTACTTTAAATGTGTTAAATCGTCACCTGTTACGCATTGTCGCCAAACCCGTCAACATAGATAGTTTTTGGCTTTGCACATGGATTTATCAATTTTCACAGCCAATTGCAGTTGATTATTAGAATAAAATCTTTTAAAACATACAGTGCTGATTTAAATTATCCGGACAAAACGAACAAAGCTTGAATTTTCAAACGCGTTTTTCTCAAATTGGGTTACGATTAGACAAAAAGTGAAGAGAACAAAAGTTGCTTAGAGTTTCACCAGAATTAATATGGTGCCATTTTTTCTCCGAAATTCTCAACAAAAATTTTACCCCAAAAAGGGGTCATTTTGGCTTTTTTCAATTAATCAAGAATTACGCGGAAACTACTTTGTAAATTGATGAGAAAATTATTTCACAGGAAGACTCTTAAGCAGCTCAACAAAGTATAAGAAGGGTTAAATCTCCAAAAACCAGTATAAGAGAAAAAATTATCACTTGATAGTCAATAAATGTGATTTTTACTATATAAAACCCAGAAGTTCTGTTTAAAAATAAATTTTAAACAATTTGCGCAAATTTTTGGAGATTTAACCCTTCTTATACTTTGTTGAGCTGCGTAAGAGGCTTCCTGTGATATAATTTTCTTATCAATTAACAAAGTAGTTTCCGCGTAATTCTTGATTAATCAAAAAAAGCCAAAATGACCCATTTTTGGGGTAAAATTTTTGTTGAGAATTTCGGAGAAAAAATGGCACTATATTAATTCTGGTAAAATTCTAAGCAACTTTTGTTCTCTTCACTTTTTGTCTAATCTTAACCCAATTTGAGAAAAACGCGTTTGAAAATTCAAGCTTTGTTCGATTTTTCCGGATAATTTAAATCAGCACTGTATCAATGGCTTGTTTTCCTATGTTCAGTTCAAATGATTCTAGCTAATTGCTCAGAAAGGTCCCTAGATAGTCTTCAACGGTTTTGAAGACTAACTTAAATGTGTTTCTCCAATGTTTGCCTTAATAGTTTTTAGAGGTCAAATTCGTGCTCGTTTGAAAAAAATGCCGTTGAAATAGAACATTAGCTTTGAGGAATGCAATAAGTTGTAGAAAACATACTTTTACTCCTAGAAAAACCCATTTTTTAACCACATTTATCTCAGTTTTTTTTATCAAACGTGTTTTGAATTTTCAATCAGGATACTTATCGTTTCACAGAACGTGACAAAACATTTGAGCATTGTTTTTTGTCTCATATAAAGCCAGAAATTTGTAATTTTTGGCTCATTTCATTTGCGACAAATATTTGGAAGAATATGGGTTTTTCAAATTGGCACTTTGCCCAAAAAGAAACAATTAGCGGAGCTCAATAAATCGTTGTATTAACGAGTGAAGGGCTAATAAAATCGGCTCAGATGTGTTAAAAAATGGCACTGAGGTGAATGTTGGTCAGTGGCAATCCGAAACCAATGTTCAATTTTTTTCAGTACTCATAAAATTTAACTTCAAACAAACAAAACTGTTCGTGTCGCCCTGAATGTTCAGACTGGCCTTCAACATCTATGGACTTAAGTTCGACTTAAGTTGGACGATGAAGTTTTCAAAATAAATAAGTTTTTGAAAATTTTTGAAAACAACTAGCAAGCTTAATTTTAAAATGAAA
This sequence comes from Symsagittifera roscoffensis, assembly GCF_963678635.1. Taxonomy (NCBI): domain Eukaryota; kingdom Metazoa; phylum Xenacoelomorpha; order Acoela; family Convolutidae; genus Symsagittifera; species Symsagittifera roscoffensis. The sequence goes on along the minus strand of NC_087063.1, from coordinate 42,325,549 downwards.
CAATTTCTGAGCCAGATAAAATAGCAGCTTACGTTTTTATAGCACGAATTGAATTGAGTGTTAGTTATCCCATATTGGCCACAGGGGGTTGTAGCGGTTAGCATGGGCGCTTCTAAGCATACGATAATTGCTTTAATTGGGTGTGAATTCACAAGAAAAACAAATCGGTCGTTATATCCAAATAGCTTCGAAAACCCTTTGATTTTTTAACGAAACAAAATTTTCCCTATCCTCTAATTAAAGGTTTGGCTAAGCGCACGCTGATGGAAATTGCAACAAAGTACATTCTTCTACATGGGCCAGCTAATCCATATGAGCTGCTAATAGGCAGGTCCACTGGGCGAACTGACGGTTTTCAAAATGTCTTAATTTTGCAAGAAATGATCAGAAGAAATGTTTTAAAAAAACAAAAAATTTGAGCTCAACATATCAAAAACTTCAGATCATATTACAAAATCCCGCCAAAAATGACTGGTTAAAATATCAAAAATTTTTCTGGAATTTTAAAATACCCCGAGGACAAATAAATAGTCATTTTCTTCCAAAGTCGGCACAATACAGACAATAATTAGCTATTGAAGATCTTAAAGCTTTTTTATTTAGAAAAGTTTCAAATTTTTAAATGACAATTTTTACGGCATTTTTCGATAATGTTGACATTGTTAAAGAAATTATTGCCGTAAGCTGAAGGTCATGAAAATAAGTTCTAAAATGTTTTGTACTCTTATGAGACTTTGAAAGTAGCAGAATTAAAAGTAACTGTTTACCAATTTTCAGGTAGCACGAAGCGTGTGCGATGAAATCAATAGTAGAAAAATAGTTGAAAATGAGCGAATATTTAAATGTTTCCAGGTACTTGTTACAAGATAAGAATTATACCAACTTGAACTTGACCATTACGAGGCCAAATTGTGCTTTCTGTGAATTGCAAGTGACATTGCTATTTTTCTTTGATCTTCAGTGCTATTTTGCATTTCACGGACAAATAGCTGAAACACTGGGTTGCTGAAAATTGCTCCAAAAACAAGCAACTTTGCGGAACCCGCAACAAAATTTGCGCAAACCGAAAAAAAATTTGCGGAATCCGGAACAGTTTGTGGAATCAATAAACAAAAAATAATATGTAGGTTTAGTAAACTTAAGTTTCCGTGGAACGCGTAGCTGTCGTGGAATCCGCAAATTGTAAGTAGAATGCGCAAATTGTAAGCGGAGTCCGCATACATTTGCGGAGTCTACTCACATTTGCGGAATCCGTTTACATTTGAGGAATCCGGAGCAACGACCTATATTCGCTCCTTGCAGAATCCACAACAAAACTAATGCAACGACAAAACCTACGTTACTGGTGTTTGTAAGTGGAATCCATTCACATGTTGGAACATGTTCAAAGACTTGTCTCTGGAATCCTGGAATATACAGACACAAAGTTGTGCGCCAATTTCAATACGACGTACGTTGTGTCATTGCATTTAACCTATTATTTGATTTATTATTGCAACATCAATAATCTTTCAGACTCAAATGAAGCGTTTTTAGTCAATAGGCAATTTTTCTAATATACAAAAAAACTCAACCGTTCTTGCAAACATTTTTATTGGGTCAGATTATGACTAAAAAATTTTCTGAATGCTGCTATTTTCTGCGAATAATGCTGCTAAGGTGTCCAACTCTGAATAGGGTCAATCGGAACATATCGCAATAAAATAATTGCTGAAAAGTTGAAAATATATTCAAGAGTAGACGGAAGCGGATCATTTTTTGGTAGTTTTAGTCAATTAGATTGAAACAAAAACATTTGGTAAGGCTATTCAAACATCTTGATTTTTCTAGTTTTAGATTGTAACAAGTTCCTTACAAACGTGAATGCTTTTCAATTTTTAAACTAACGGTCTTCAAGATAACCATTTTTGGCCATTTTTTAAAATCAATATATTTATTTTTCTGATTTTAAACAGTTTTGGATGACAAAACAATAAAAAGATGCTCAATTGTTTGGAAAGAATATGTCGCGATAACTTTTTTAATATCTCAATGACCGGAATTTATAAGCAAACATCACAAAAAATTAACTTTTAATCACAATATCAGTCTTTTTTTTCAAATTACTGAAACTATTGAAAATTGACAAATTATTAAATGATAATTTTTGAAAATATACGATGCTATCAAATGAGTGGAATTGAGAAATTGTTTTAGATGTAAATTGTGCTTAATTTGTTCAGAAACTCAAAATTATTCCTATGGGCGGATCTAGGAGATTTTCCAGAGGGGAAGGGGTGAACTTTTAAAAAGTGAGGGGGAGGGGTGAACTTTCACAGAGAATGGGAGGGGCGAACTTTTACCGTTAAAATCCTATTCAGGCATGTTTCTTTTATAGAAAGGACTGTTTCTGGGCAGTTTTTTTTAATCAAAAAAGTTTTTTTTTTCAGCAAGCGCTTCCCCTAAAAGTAAGTTTATATTCGCGCAAAGCCGCCCTTAGAAAAAAACTTAACGGTCGGTCGGTCGAAACTAGATGTCGTAAAATAGTACAAAAGGAGGGATTTTCTGGTTGATAAGGGGATCAAATCACTGAATCCACCCCTGATTGTTCCGTTCCAATCACTGAAATAGCAGAGGGTTTTGTTTTGAGGTATAGCTTTTTTACGCTATGTTAGTTATCAAAATGTATAGTCAAATTTAGTCATGGATTAATCCATATCAATGGCTTTCCAGTCTAAATTATTGAATTCTATGAAATGTGAATTTTTTTTCTCGGCGCTGAGATAAATTTATTCGAATTTGCTGCTTTCTTGAAAAAATTCGAGCAATGAGTGACACAACAAAATCTTAAAATTATTTCAACTAGTGAACGATATACAAGTTTTTCATTTTTACAGTAGGAGTGTCATTATCAGTTTAGCGTGGCAATAAATGGATCCTTTTACTCACAAATTTAAAAAAAACGGCAAAAACTTGGATTGTTTTTTATTACGGAAGGATTTTCATCGGAATCTTTCTCAATTGTTTTCTTCAACACTCAACACCGGTCAATGAGTATTCAGACTAATTTCTATTTTTAGAAGTTCATTGTTCAAGTTATCAACTTCTAAAATTTTGTTCAGCTGTTTTTGAATTAAAACTAGTTGTCGATAAAACTCCCCGGGTTGACGTCCATAAAAGAAAAATGCTTGTAATACAATTTCAAATATGTTGACTAGGAAAAAAATGCGTATCATACAATTTTCATACAAAGTTTAAAAACAGTATCAAAAATTTTTAGAGAAATATTTTTGTTCTATTTCCCTCTTCTGAATCTTTCTGGTCAATAAAAAAGTGATTTTCTTTTTTTGATATAAAAATGCTTATCATACAATTTTCATGTATCAAAATTGTATCTTAAGCACTTTGCGATAGAAAAAATAAAATCCTCACAAATCATTAGGATGTGAGGATTTTAATGATGATATTCATTTAGAAATTCATTTAGATGATATTCATTTAGAAGTTTAGAAATGATATTCATTTTCAATGAAAGTCGTGTTGATTCTCAAAAACATGATTTTAATTTTGGTCGAGAAAATGCCTATCATATTATTTTTATATATAAAAGTTGTATGATAACAAGTTTGTTATAGAGAAAAAGTCTTCAAAATCATTAAAGTTTTGTTTGAGCAAATTTAAAAGTTTTCAAAAGTATATTTGAGTATAGAGGGTTATATTTGAGTATGGTCGAAAAAATGCTTAGCATATTAGTTTTATTTATGAAAACTGTATGATAAGCATTTTTTTAAAATCAAAAATAAAAAATCACTTTTTTAATGACCATTAAGATTCAGAATAGGGAAATAGAACAAAATTATTTCTCTGAAAACCTTTAAAACAGTTTTTAAATTTTGTATGAAAAATATATGATAAGAATTTTTTTCCTACTCGCCTTATATGAAATTGTTCATAAGCATTTTTTTATCGACGACAACCCAGGGAATTTTATCGACAACTAGTTTTGATTCAAAAACAGCTGAACAAATTTTTAGAAGTTGATAACTTGAACAATAATCTTCTAAAAATAGAAATTAATCCAAATATTCATTGACCGGTGTTGAGTGTTGAAGAAAACAATTGGAAAAGATTCCGATGATAATCTTTCCGTAATAAAAACAATCAAAGTTTCCGCCGTTTTTTTTTAATTTATGAGTAAAAGGATCCATTTATTGCCACAATAAACTGATAATAACACTCCTACTGTAAAAATGAAAAACTTGTATATCGTTCACTAGATTTAAATAAAAGGAATTTCGCACACTTGGAGCAAATCTTTTTTCTCGACAAACGGAAATTGCGTAGACAATTTGCAATAGCTTAGTTTGACTTACATAAAATTATTTTTTAAGTTTGTTTTGGCAAAGAAATTTTTGGTTAAAAGCTGGTTACAAAGAAGGTTTGTGAATGTGAAAATGAGTCTGGTTTTTGCTTTTGAAGCCTTAAACTGGAGTCAATTCACTTGCAGGCAGCACTTGCAACACCTGCTTCAAACGGCAATATTTGCATCAGATGAAAATAATCATGCTCTTTTTAAAGTCTCATTAGAGAAACCGATAATGAACTCTGATCTGGAATCTATACCTCATTTCCATAATCTTTTTCGAAGTAGCCGGCATCCACGGATTTGAGCTGTCGAGCTTCAAACCAGCGTTGCTATCCAATGCCCATATCTGGAGCACTTCTAAGCCGTTGAGCTCATACAGACTTCGAATATCCGCTTCCAGCAGTGGCGAAGGTGTAAAAGCAGAGGTGCTGCTACCGAAAGACTCATACTGATGGTGTCAAAAAGGCGATGTTCAATTAGAGGATTGAGTAGCCCGGCCTTCGATTTCTAGATCTGCCCGTGATCACTTCCTGACGACGCTCTGCGTAGTATTTATCGATTCCATGTTATTAAATTTTCGAACGGTTGCTTGTACTTGCAACATTTCATTCATATATCTGCTTCACTGGATATCAAAAGAAATTGCATATGGCCAGCCAGGCGCCCCCCTTAGTACTATTTTGAGATATCCATATTTGGTGACGGACCCTAAAAACTTTCTAAAGGTGCCGTTGGCGCTGTGGTACAGCACATACTGCATGTGCAGTAACCAAGTAACCTTTGCTGCACACTAACCTTGGATCGCATATTGGTATCTATAATTATATATTGTTATTATGTAATGGCCAAGGTCATGCAGTGATGATCGCTGCGTAGATTTCATAGTTTCAGTTGTTAAGCTTTGCGTACCGAGTGACGTTTGTTAAGCTGGTTCACAGAACCGAAGATGATGTTAAATAAAAACACAGTTTCAATTTGAATTAAAGTATTGAAACTAATCATTTTCAATTTACGAGTAAAGTTTTTCATCACTTTAACACATGGCGCAGCCAGCAGGATTCATGGCACAGGATAATAGAACAGACATGGGTATCCCAGTGTTCTGGACGTCCGCTAGCTCGGATCCACCGTGGAATTTCAAAATTTGGTTGGATCAGTTTATGTTAGCAGTGACAGTCAAAGAAAGTGTAAATCCTGAGATATTGCAAGAAGAATCAAAAGAAGTAATTGATGAGCCAATGCCTCGACCGGAAACTCCAGGAGATCATGAAACTGCTCAGGCAACAATAGATCGGGAGGCGAGAGATAGATTAAGAAGAGACAGAGTAATACTCGAAAAGGAAGAGAGAAGAGAACGAGGTCCGAAGGTAGGACATAATATAATGTGTTCTATAACGAAGTTCAAAAACGACTTACGTCTCGTCTATTTTTAGCATTAGGCACAGAAGGAAAGAAAAAATCCGTACAGAAAAATCTACATATCGAAATCTCAAAGATTGAGTTCAGAGAGATGGTGAGATTAGCTAAGGCATCATTCGAAAAGACGAAAAACATTACGTACGAGAGATATAGATTATTCACCAGGACACAAGAATCCGGAAAGACGTTGGAGTATTTTCATGCGGCTTTAACTGCACAAGCAGCTAGGTCCGAATTGGGCGGTTTAGAAGAACTGGTGAGAGATCTATTTATATCACGAATGAAGAATACTGCATTGCAAGACACATTGATTTTTGAAACTTTCACACCGGATGAAGTATTGAAACGGGCCATTAAATTTCAACAAAGTAAACAAACGACACAGGCGTTTCAAAAATCGGTAGTAGGAAGTTCAATGGGAGGAAAAATTTTTGAGCCTCAGACTAAAATAAAACAGGAACCAATTATGGCAGTTGGGAACAAAAATCAGAATTACAAACGAGCAAATCGAGACCAATTCAAGAAGAAGTGGAACGATACCAAAGATAAAAACATAACTGGAAAAAAAAACCATGTACTAGGTGTGGTAGAACCTTTGGTGAAGGAATTTTGAAAAACATGTAAAAGTTGTAATAAGCCAAATCACTTCACAAAAATGTGTAGATCGAACCAGGTAAACGAAAAAGCGGAAAAGAATTCTAGTTCAGTAGAAGAATGCAACTTAATTCGTAGTTTTGATTCCTGTGAAGAGTTTGAAATCATGGCGGTGGAATCAAACTTACAGGACTCAGATGGAAAAGTTGAAAAATTGATATCAGAAATCAATGGTAAAGAAACGAGGTTGGATACAAAAGATGTTCGGAAAATTGATATTAGAAGAGATCCAAGATCGCACAAAATAAAAGCTTTGAAAGCGTTGGTAAGAATCGATACACATATTATCAATATGACAATTGACACGGGAAATCCAGTATCTTTTCTGAATTGGACAACGGCCAAACAACTGATGGAGGGAGCTACAAACATAAAGCTCATTCCACCTGAAAAATTGAATCTGTCGACGCAATTTATTGATCATAACAAACAACCAATTCAAATACTTGGTGCATTATGTACTAGTATCAGGTAAGCAGGGTGGGAAGTGACAGACGCAACGTTCTTAGTTACAGAACGCCGAGCCAGATGTATTCTGGGTTTAGATTTGCAAGGAAAACTGGGAATACAAACAACACAGACATCTGCTCCATCACAAAAATCCAGGTTTGACGTGCTACTGTGTGAGCAGCCGGAAGGTAGGAAAAATCAGTTTTACAAAAATTCCCGTCCCTATTTGATCAAAAAGGGGAATCGAAAACCATGTGGTGAACACGAAATTGAAATACCCATTATGTCCCATTCAGGAAAAAGGTAGGAGGATTCCTATACATATACAAGACAAAGTGCAAGCTGAATTATTGAAACTGTTATCAGAAGGTCATATAACAAAATTGGACAAATGCACAAGTGACTGTTTCATTGCTCCGATAGTAATTACTGTGAAAAAAGATGAGTCCATTAAGTTGGCGCTAGACGCAAAACCCATAAATAGGCAACTGTATAAAAACAAATATCAGATGCCGAATGTGGATGAATTACTGGATGGAGTCAGTCAGATAGTCACTGCTAATACAGTTGGTATGCCGTATTTCACTGTTTTGGATTTGAAATATGCCTATAGTCAAATTAAACTGAATGCTGAAACAGCAAAGCTGTGTAATTTTAATATAGTGGGTGGACTGGCAACAGCAACATATAGGTTCTTAACCGGGTTCTATGGACTAGCAGATATGCCTGCAGAATTTCAAAAAGCGATGGATCGAACATTGAATCAAGCAAAAAAACCTCTCTTTCCTGGATGACATTTAATCGTATCCAAGGGAGATGAACATGAACATGAACAGTTGGTAACAAATGTTTTGAAGAAATTGGACAAAGAAAATCTAGCGTTAAAATTGGAAAAAAGTGCATTTTTTCAATCAGAGGTGAACTGGCTAGGTCATAAACTTACGTCAGAAGGCATAACACCGAAAATCACTAAAACAGAGGCAATTCTAAAATTGCAACACCCGAAGTCTTTAAAACAATTAAGATCGTTCATGGGTAGTATTAATCATCTTTCTAAGTTTATTCCTAACGCTGCGAGTTTAACTGACAGACTCAGACCATTGTTACGGGAAGAAAATGAGGAAGAGAAGATGAAGAATGATATATTGCCTGTGAAAAAATTCGAGTGGGGGGAAGAACACTCAATGATCTTTGAAGAGATAAAGACAGCGGTGGCACGAATCGCACAAATCTATTACTATGATCCTAAGAAAGATACTCGGGTAAAATGTGATGCTAGCCATAGTAGTCTTGGAGCAACGTTAGAACAAAAAAAATAGAAGATAACGAATGGGTGCCCATTGCATTTGCATCACGTTATCTAAGCGTTCAAGAAAAAAAGTATCCGACAAACGAACTAGAACTGCTCGCAGTAGTTTGGGCGGTAGATAGATTTAAACACTATCTACTGGGGAAAGAATTCAATCTGGCCACAGACCATAAGGCTCTTAAATCAGCCTTAGGTGAACACAAATCTAACAAAACGTAACAATCCCGACTTACTAGGTGGGTAGATAGGTTATTACCTTACCAATTTAAAGTAGTACATATATCAGGTAAAGAAATGGGAATTGTGGATTATATGTCAAGAGAACCAAACGGGGAGCCGTGGCCAGAGACATATTTAGATAAAAAATTCGTTGTGGCATCGATTGAATGTTTCCATAAAGCACTCGACTGCTTAAGCAGTCGGTTAAATGATACAGCAAAAGAAATTCAAAATGAAAATATTCTAGAATATTCTGGATTGAGAAACACGTTGGACAAATTGAAAGATAAGTCATCCCATAGTTGCTATAGCAACCGTTCTGTCCAAAAACGAACACGGCTCGACCGGAACAAAAACGGTCCAAACTCAAGTCTTTCAAAATTTGAGCAGTACAGTTTATGTAAAATTTCTCATTGCAAACAGTCGGTCGATAAAATCAGTGAACGAAATTCACACAGTAAACAAGTATATCTAGAAACCGAAAAAGACAGTGAAAATAGTGGAACGGGATAGAAGTAGAGACCAATTATTAGAACAAGTGACGGAAACAACATATAGGAGAACAAGGACAGTGCATCGAGGACAGGATTCCGACAGTGGGGAGGACGATACGCCACAAGTTGAATGGCGGAAAAAGGACATTATCAATCGGAGAAGGGATTCGGGTCAATCACGCCAACACCGACACATTTAGTGACTACGCAAGCAGAGCCCCAAAAACTGATTTCGTTTTGGGATCTAGTAGGATCTGAGCGGGCTGATAAAGTAATTCCGGGAAGCTTGTTGGAATTGGAAGCATCAACCAATATGCTAAGCCACAGGAGAATAGTACAGAAGGAATCAATCAAAAAATAATCGAAGTAGAACTGACGGCAGACAGCTCTACCTCAAGTCCGGAGGTCAGTCTAACAGTCTAATTGGGGGACAGAAGAGTGTTCGAAAGTCCAGAAAGGAAGAATTCCGATTAGCTGAACAAGTAGAAGACAATAATCTAAACAACTTATCGAAGCTTTTCGACCAATATTTACTTGCTGAGTTAACCACGGAGGACACGTGGATGGATCGTCTAAGGAGAGTGATAGAACGGAAAGATCGCCACTCATTTGAATTGATGGGACCATACACAAATTCACTCTGGCATCAAATGGCCGTTGTGGACGATTGCATAGTAGTAGATGGAAGACTTGCAATTCCGGGACAACTACGCCCTGCAGTACTCAAACGGATTCACCGTGGTCACCCAGGACAAGAAGCGATGTTAAACGTATCTAAGTACCTGTGGTGGCCACACATGCACAAAGACATTGTGAATTTGGCAGAAGAATGTCGTAGATGTACGCGATATGGTAAGACTTTTAAATATATTATACCAAAAAATGAGTCAAAACCTCTTCCACTGCTCAGGCAGCCGTGACAAGAGCTGCAATTAGGTTACACCGGCCCTTTAGAAGATAAGAAAGGGAAGTAAATCTACCAACTTACAGCCATAGATAGATATTCAAAATTTCTATCAGTAAAAATAACAAAATCGACCGGGGGAAAATCATCGGTGAAATTTCTGCGTACTTATATGACACACACGGAATACCGGAATCAATAAGAACTGATCAATTCTCGGGATTTAAAGCAAAAACAATGAAGAAGTTCTGTTCTGAAAATAGTATCGAACATAAATTCTGTCCGGTTGGGGACCACCGGGGTTGCGGGCTTGTTGAGCGAACTATTCAAACAATAAAACGGCGACTGGGAGTTATGTTAGAATGACATTAGGAATAGTGGACAAGACGAGTACGATGAACCCAGACTTACGGAAAGAGTTATTGTATTCGTGGGAATACGGGTTTATTGAAGATAAATTCGAGGAGATAGAGCCAAGTTCAACTAACCTTCTAAGAATCAATGAAAGCCGGAAAAGTGAAAAAGCGTTGACTAACCCATTAAAAGGGAAATTTGTTTCAGAAACCCCACACACAGTTAAAACAGCTGCAGGAAGATTAGAAAGGAGAATCATATAAACTCATAACCGTTGAACAAATTAAACTGAGTACCAAAACTCATAACTATTTAAATTTTATATGTATACTATCTAAAATTTTGTTAGTCCAAGGGGAGTGTGGTACAGCACATACTGCTTGTGCAGTAACCAAGTAACCTTTGCTGCACACTAACCTTGGATCGCATATTGGTATCTATAATTATATATTGTTATTATGTAATGGCCAAGGTCATGCAGTGTTGATCGCTGCGTAGATTTGATAGTTTTAGTTGTTAAGCTTTGCGTACCGAGTTACGTTTGTTAAGCTGGCTCACAGAACCGAAGACGATGTTAATTAAAAACACAGTTTCAATTTGAATTAAAGTATTGAAACTAATCATTTTCAATTTACGAGTAAAGCTTAACATCCCTTTACCACAGGCGCCAATATATACTTACTTTGAGGGGGGAGCGCGCAAAAAGAAACGCCACTTTTTTGGTCAAAATTTTCCAAAAAATGCTTAAAATTTTGCCTACGGCGCAAACAAATTGACCAAAAAAGGGTTTTTTAGTGCTTTGGGAGAGCTCGGAAAATCAAAGTTGACCAAAACAGGGTTTTTTAGCGCTTTGGGAGAGCTCGGAAAATCAAAGAAAGGTTGACAAAAAATTGAAATTTTTTGAAAATCCGCCCCCTTCCCCTCGAGAAAGTCCTAGATCCGCCCCTGTAGCCAGCATTTTATCAGCTTGATTGATATATTTTAAAACGTTCTCCCAGATGGTGAAATTGAATGCAAAGTACAAGTCTGGAGAAAGATTCAGCCAATTATCCGCAGAGGTCACTGTTGATCTAGAAACGAGGCACAAGTTGACGATGCCAATCTTCTCGCGTTGCTGCAGATTAGAGCTAACCTTCCATTCAACCACAAGCGGGTTTAGGGGGGCTACCGACAAACCCCCCCCCCCAACCCCCTCAGGCAATTGACCACCTGCCGACCCAATGGGTCCCCCTTTGTACAATTTAATTTTTTGCTGACTGATCTTAAACTTTTTCTAAACCGCGCCTTTGGTGCCAATTTTTAGTAATTTTGAGGGGGAAGCGCGCGGTGAAAAAACGCAATTTTTTGGACAAATTTTCCAAAAAGTGCCTAAAAACGCCTTTTTGGACAGTTTTTTTTTTCAAAATTTTGCCTGCCTTGTGACTAAAACAGTGTCTTTTAAATGCTTTGGGAGAGCTCAGAAAATCAATTTGGTCGAACTAAAAACAAGGTCGTCAAAGTTTTCGATTTTTTGTTTGAAAATCCGCTCCCCCCTCGAGAAAATCCTAGATCCGCCCCTGCATTATACCATCTTTCTTCTGCTAAAAAGCGATATGCAATCTGGCACGAAGACAGAGGTGTCAGAAATAACTATTTTGAGATATCTAATTTTTGCTGACTGGCCCTAGTTAGTTCTGACTCTTGTTAGTATCTCGAGTTAGTTCTGACATATTTCCAAACAGAATTGAAATGCTGATGGTGAATATTCCGATTATGCCAAACAGCTGCTGCCAAAAATTGCGGTTTCCTTTTTCTTTGTTCGTTTAACGTCTGAAAACATTCAGAAGTTACTGGCAGTAGCTATGTACTATGTGCTAAGGTAGTTTTTTCAGCTGATTTTTGGTACTTCAAAGAAAGCTCTTTTGTGAAATCAAGTGTCGTATCATGTGAAAGTCGAGATATGAAATTGGTGGAGATGGAAAATCGAAAAACATCTCAAAAAGTATCGAGAAAATTGATCTCTGTTTTTGTCTATTCAGACACATATTTCCTAACGAATGAATATTTTTGCAAAAAATCTACATTTATACGTTGAGCTTTTCCTAGATTTTCCTTGAGACGGATCTAAGATTTTCTCGAGAAGGGGGAGGATTCTTAATAATTAAAACAAACTGTGTCCGCTTTTTTTAGACCGTCAAACTTCCGAGTTTTCCTAAAAAAATAAAATGACTCAAGCTTCTGAAACTTTCAGCGACGTTGGTAAATTTTTAACACCCGGCCGAAAAGCTGCTTGGGTGCACGCATTGGAAGATTTTGACAAAAATAAATAGTTTTTGGCGTGCACACATCAAAAAGGCTCATCGAGAAGTTTTTGGTTTTATGGGCGGCCAAATTGGGTGTCATAAATTATTAGCCCTGCGCCCCGCCCGAATTAAAAGATCCTTGATCTGTCCTTGAAGCCAGGTGCTTTTTTGACAATAGCCTTATTCTTCATCAAATAACCGCAACTTAAAACTAGTCTTAGAAAAACCACAAATAAACACCGTTTCTCAAATTACATCACTAATCATAAACTACCAAAAGAAACTAAATGGTGTACAAACTGACGTTATAATGGTGTACAAACTGAATGCATGGTATGTTTGCATGAACTTCTATGCCTCACTTGCCTAGCTCGAGACCAACTTCGCTAATTGCATTAGTGCAGAATCGCCAAATGTCAAATATTCTAGCTTTGAACGTTCTATGATGTTAGTTTGAGAACGTTTATCTACCATTTTGACTCGTAATTTAAAATCTTTTGATTTTTTCTAGTTTTATACTTAATTCAGATTAGTTCACGAACATTTATGGTTGCCTCGTTTTATATGTAACTGCAGGGGGGACTTTTAACTTTCTTACTATTTGTGCATACCTCTTAGCTACCCATAAAATTAGTATCAAAACATTCCTAAACAATTTGTTTACTCTCAGATTGATGTCACCATGAAAGCCGTGAGGCGTAGGACGCGTTAAGCCTAGAAATATAAACAGCTTAAGTTAATTCTTCAGACATTTATTTTGCTAAACTTAATTCAAAATAGTAAATTCTGCTTCTAGTTCAAATCGGAACGTCTTTTGTTTCATTTAATAACATTTGATTACCAAAACTCCCTCTCATTCATTTCGCTACACAGAACTTAGGGAAGAATTACTCGAAAAATCTAAATTATGACCATGATCATAGCATAATCTTGGTACTCAGTTTTTCATTAGAAAAATTAAGTTTTTTATAGAAAAAAAATAATTTAGCTTTTATTATAAAAATTAACTGAATGCTACAAATTTTGTTTTTTGAAGTTGAAAACTAGCGGAAGTTATTTGCGCCCTGTTTAGTTGCGTACTGGTTGTAACATTATCTCTAAAATAATTCTCATCCCCATAAGCAAGCCTTCGAGATATGTCTGGGCGAACGAACTCACAAACTGAAGTGGATCCGTTTCTGGCGGTGTTGCAGAAAGTTCAGTCAGTTTTCGAGAAGATCACGCAGAAAAATGCGGAGCAGGAATTCCAGGTTTGTGTTTTTTTTTTGCGTAAAGATTTCAAGAAAAGCGATAAACAAATACTAATATGACTACTTCTAAGCAGCAAAAATGTGGACATGAAGCAGCGAATGTCGCCGCGAACTGGGTCATTACGATGCCAAGCACGGTTTTGTGACTAAGCACCAAAGTGCGATTTGCCGGCACTAAATTCCACTACACTTCATTTCAAAGTTTCAATTGTGTTTTAACATTCGTAGCAGATACCACTGACAAAAAAGATTCTCAAGACAAAAGTCTGGGCCTTGTCGCAAAAGTCTGGGCATACTTCGAAAGTCTGGACTATAATTCTTATCATAAACGTGAATATCATAAACTTTATCTGATATCCGGCAGAAACTCAAGAAATTAAGACTAAACTTTAAATGGTAGTTTTCAGCAATCAGGTTTGTTGGGTCTTCGCATGATTCGATTTCTCTTCGGTTGACATGTGCTCTTACAATCTTCAAAATTTTCAAGGGGTACAAAGTTTTAACTTAGATATTTCCTTATAAGATAATTGTCGAGGCATGAGGAAGTTTGCTGAAAAAAATCCAGAATGATTTGGACATTTTTCAAGTATAAATATTGTTTTTGGTGATTATCTAATCTGCTATTGCAAAACGTACACTGAGGCAAAAATCCGCATTTTTTTTGCTCATTGTTTCCTTCAATCCGCATTTTGTTGCCGCGCACCAGTAGGTTGAGCGGCAAACACTCGTGCCAACAATAAGCGTAGCGAAGCAAAAGGCCGCTACTTGTCAATTCCTTGTTACGGATTCACACGCATTGCCTTGTTACACGTAATCAGTTGTCATTTTCAACAATTTGCTGTCATGCCAACATATACAACCCGTATTTTTTCCAATCAATGTGCACCAAATTGCTCAACTTTTGGCCAAGATGTTATGACGCTTAAAACAGGGCGATAACTTACTTGCTGAAAGGCTGATCTGCTCAGCTGAAGTTGTAAAGGGTTCTCCGTTGCCCGCTAAGCACGACGGGAAAAGGAACAAACGTATATTTTTTGGAGGGGGGTGATACCTTTTTCAATGCACATTCGCAATGCTCAAAGGAATACCTCAATGATGACTGATCAACTTATAAAAAAACATAGGGGCATTTTATGTTTTCCCTAGTCTAGAGGAATTGTAGCAAAAAACAATCCTGATGTTGTGCTTATGTTCAGACTGTCGCGACTCAATTTCTTTTGCTCTTAACTGCGGTCAAGCTATCGTGACTGATTTTCAGATTGTCGCGACTAACTTAATGGACTTTTGGTGCGAATGGGAGTGGTTACATTTTCAAAGTTAATAAGCCCGGTTTGAGATTTTCGACCTAAAGCTTTTCTCCCTCATGCACCATACCACTCCAGACCCTCAAATTACATGATCTGGGCTCTGTATTACGTTAGCAAGACTTATGTGCGCCGGACAAAACGCTTGATAGTAATATAGGGTCCTTTCTCTTTATATCTTAGAAAGTAAATCTAAAATTCGCTGAGAAATATTTTATTAGAAACGAAGTTAGTATAAATTTACTGCAAGTTGCCTTTTGACTCGATATTCGTTTTAGAGGTTGGATTTGAAGACAGTCTGACTGAGAATGGCTATTAATTTTTAGAGAAGGGTTGGAGTGGTTGAAGAGAAGTTTGTTGTTTGAAGAGAAAACTGTTGGAATGATTCTCAGTAGTTTTTAGCTTCTATTCATACTCAAATGGGAAATCTCCCAATTTGTCGTATCAAATGAGAAGTTACTTTTTAACTTCGTATTTTCTCGTTAATGTTATTCGCGCATTCGTTTTTTACGAGAAGAATCTTTCGTATGCTCGTACTTTACGAGAGGAATCGTTATTTTTCGTATTGAACAAGAATGGTCGCTTTAATTTCCAATGCTTAAAACGTTATACGAGTTATTCCAATTGCAATTTCCTTCCTTTTGCAAATGGATAAAAACATATTTTTATTTTGTGCTGGCGGCGGCGCCACGCTTTGTGAGCACAATAAAATTATTCATGTTTCTGTTTCAATCTGAAATCAGAACATCTGACAACATTGGCCAGCGAAGATCGCTGCCTGGGTCATTTCGACGCCAAGCTCGGTTTAGCGAATCAGCATCATTTTTTGATTTGCTGTCACGAAATTCAACAACAATTTAATTCAATATTTCAATTGAATCTAAACATTTGAAGCAGATTCCATGGGCAAACAAAATCATTCGTGCTTGGCGCGCCAACTGTTCCAAAAGCTTGGGCATGTCAATTTTTGGCAACAAAAATCTGCAGTTAATTAGAAATAGCTGCAAAAGTCTGAGTTATTCGCGAAAGCTTGGACATAAATCCTCGAAGTCATCGATAAAATTAGACTGCATCCTTTTGGGATGCACCTGTCGCGCAGTGTTTGCCCAGGTCACGTTTGACAGTGGCCAGAAAATCTGAAAATACCAATTTGTTTTGTAATATTGGACATATTCAAACTTCATCAGAAAGCATGTACATCAGTTGAAAACATTGATTCATGAAATAATGAAATAAGTTAAAATCTAAATTTCAAAATATATGGGTAAAATTTGTTAACTTAGATTTCTTCTATCAAATATATAATGAGGCATGAAAAAAAATGCAGAAAAAGTCCTGGTTGAGAAAGTCCCTTGAAAAAGTTGAAAAAGTCCCTTGACTGGAAATTAGGTTGAAAACGTCCCTCAACTGAAAAATAGGTTGAAACAGTACAGCTTGAGCTATCCACAGCCAAAATTTAAGAGCAATTACCCATTTTTTCAGAAGCTCAAAAAAATGGTTGAAGAGGAACAAGCTTTTTAAAACTGCGTGATGAAGCTATATGCGCTATACTCATATCTTGGACTATTCTTGTATTAAGTACTTGTATTGGTGTTAACTTTTAAGCCGGAAGATCTTTTCCCCAGATCACAATCTTTGCTGACTGATAACTAAGAATAAATTACACCGGAAATGACTCCTCTCCGGAAGTCGGATTTCAAAATCTGTAGTCACACAGGTTTTATTTAGTTGCTTAATGCTGGTCATGGGTTTTTCCTATCTAGTGTTATTCGTTTTTCATAGTTCCTGATGGCAGTTTGCTGGCTTGAGTTTGTCAAAAAGCAGCATCGATTTTCTTGTAAACATTTTGATGGAAACCAAGTTTTTTTATCAAAAAATATCTGATTTAGGTATCTAATTGTGCCAATTTTTTTTTCAAGTAAAAAAAACAAGTCAGGACAGTTTCATTGCACACTTTATCGCTTATTGCCATTTTGTTATGAAACTGATTATTGTAGCAAAGGGTGCTTCTGGGGTATATTTATGTCAAAGTTAATGAAAATGAAATATTTTAAATGCAAAAATTTTTAGAATGTTCGATTTATGCAGAAATCTTTAACTGCAACGCTTTTAGTCATGTTGGTTTGGTTGTTGATCTAATCTGGGCTTGTGTGAGGGGTTCGAAAAAGTCGGGACTCATTGCAAGTAGAAAATTGAATCTGACTTGTTTGGTTTTTGTGTTAATTTATTCAGATGGTGTGCATTTTAAGTTTGCTATTTCAGATGGTGTGCGCCGAATATTTACGAGAAAATCATCAATGTCAAAATCGAAAGATCGAATGAATCGAAAAACTCCAAAATTATTTTGAGAGTAGTATCAAAACAAGACAGCTCGTATCAGGGCAAAACTTTAACTCTTCTGCCTGTCTTTTAAGGTCTATGAAGCAGTGCTCTCTTTAAAAAAGTGATGAACTTTTCTAAAAGAAAAAATTACAAAAATATGAGCTCAGAAAAATTTCGACAAAAATTCTGAGTTGAAAAGTCGAAATTTCTCTTTAGAAAAGAAAACCGCCACAAACACAAATAATCCGTTACTTTCGTCACGAAAGTCGGAACAAGAACAATACTGCTCGTATATCAGTGCAAATTTTTTATTATTGTTTTAATCCACCATATGCTATATAAAATACAAAGGATGTTTTTAGCCTCTCGTATCTTAATAATGAGACCAAATGATTTGCTCAAATTGCGTAAGTTATTCTAAGCTGGCCAAATTAGCAATTTTCAAACACCAATAACCTTATGAAAACTGATCAAAGATATATTTTGAAAAATTTTTGAGCTCCGAACGACTTTATTTTTCAGGTGGTTTAAAAGATTTACGTTAAAAATGATTGGTTAAAAAGTCAAAAATTGACTGAATAAAAAACAAAGACCAAGCATAATTATTCATTTTTGTTAAGCCTCCATATTAAAGGTGGTTCCTGAGAATAGTAAAGATGCTATCTATCAGTAAATTTGGGTAGTACTTTTGTACTTCTTTTCCCAAATTCCAGACTGAGTTGTTTTGCTGAGCGAAATTCTTCTTTTGCGACTCAAGGCCTAATTCTTGCGTCTAGAACGTTCACGTGGTACCACTAGGGCATTCAAAAATTGGTCAGGCTATAGTATACCAGGAGCTAGAGGTCAAGGGAGAGCTCGCTCTTACAGATTATCAGTGCCATTGGCTGATCGCACACTCGATCTAACGTTTTGAATGTGAACGCCTTACTTTTAATGTGCCTCTTTGGACACAAGAGTTTCTTTAGTATTTAGACTAATGTACCGCTTTAGAAAGTTTTAATTTGTTTTCTACAAATGAAGTTTTAGCGCAATCAAGCATAGGCTTACAGGCTTATCTCTACGCCCGATGATAAAATAGCAGAAAGTTATTGAGCTTTCAATATTTTTTCCAATTTTATACCCAATTTTTTCTGATAAGAACATGTTGTGTTTGTTTTGAACATCCGTTCAGATTTCGGCCATAGCTCTATACAAAATTTTGTGAAGGTTTTCTTCGTCTCTGTGCTTAATTAATTTTGCCTGCGCAAGATCTTGGAAAAAGGTTAATATGAGATATTGATGAAAGCTGACTTTTTTCTGCGACGTTTAGCTTCTGGAGTTGGAGAGTGATGCTGGTGAGAAGGCCTCCCGCATGACGGCTGTGAAGGGAGGCAACTTCCGCAAAAACAGATACAAGGATATTCTTCCATGTAAGTCGCAAAAATCAGGTCGTTTAACTAGTTATAGTGACATCTGTGACTAACTTGATTCACAATTATTGTTCAGCCAATAAATTATGTGAAAATCCTTCCACCAAAATTGAGGTCGAAATTAGAATTGTTCCTAATCAAAAATGAGGTTTGAACTTTTGACAGAAGATCGCCGATCAGTGTGGTGTATTATAGTACCTAAAGTGCTGGTTCGGTGTGTTATCTTTGCAACTAGTTGGCTATTATCTTCTGTAAATTGAGTTTAAATTTCAGACACTAAATTTTAATTATAGCGTAACCACAGCCGTTAAAACACCCCTCTAAAAATTTTAGGGGGACAGAATAGAAGTTCTATCATAGTTCCTCATGAATAGATCAACTGTTCGTTCGTAGGTTGGTCCTTTTGTTGGTATGCTCGTAAATAATAATTGGTATCAAGCTGTAGCACTACTAGCCTAATTTTCACATTCGAGTGTTCTACTCGCGTTGATTGGTTCTCTTGCTGCGTTGTTTTCAGTTGACTACAACCGAGTGACGGTGGACAGTGAGTTCAGAGGTGCAGACCACGACTACATCAATGCATCATACATCACAGTAAGAGACAGATAGATAGATACAATCTATTCATAGATCAATTTAGAATAATCTGAAAGTACTCACCGAGAAAAGTACTACTGAATAAACAGATTGCAAATAGAGAAAATATGACAAATCATTCGGGATTCAAATTTTTGAAAATGGTATGATGGAAGCGAAATAAATAGAGGGATTCAACAAAGTGGAGAGAAAATAGGACTGAGTCTCTTAAACAGTTAAGCATCATTGAAAATGGGATCTGTTGCCAAAGGGGGAAATTCGTTACAAGGTACAAAATTCATATATGCTTAGCTGTTCAATTATTTCTTGATAGGGGGAGGGATTCGTTACAAGGTACCAAAGGGGAGAAATAGTTTACAAGATCTTGAAAATGCAACTGATTAATTGAATCTCATGTTTTCTGATGCGTATCTGCAGGACTACAATGGACTGAACCTGATGGTAGCGAGTCAGGCACCCCTCCCTGGCACCGTGTTCGACTTCTGGCTCATGTGCTGGACAAACAGAGTCAGTTCCATCCTCATGCTCTGCGACTTCCAGGAGAACGGACGGGTATGCTCAGTTACACGGAGGGAGGGGGGGGCGGAGGGTGGTTTATTGGAGTAATTGAGATTTGATAAAATTACAAGCATCCGAATATTCATAAATTCAAGTTGTTCAGGGACCAATTTACCAATTCATGATAATCGTTTTATGAAAAAAAAATTACCACGCAAATTTAGTGCAAAAGCAATTTCTGATATCGAAATGAAAAAAAAACATTTGTTTCAGAAAAAGTGTGAGCAGTACTTTCCGACCATCATCAACGAGCCATTTGAGACAGATAAATTCTTAGTAGAACTTGTAAGTTTCTTAAAGGAAAACACTATTTTCAGCTAAATAGCATAACATCTGCAAACGTATTCTTTAGATCTAATGATGATCTCCCAGGCAGTACCAAGTTAACTAAAGTGGCATTTATAGAGAACGCCTGTATATTGCCTGCCTGAAACAATTTATTACTCAAATTTTAAGACTCTTTATTCACAAGCGAAAGGACCAAAATACGAGCTGTTCAGCTCTTGACGGATAACCGCTGTTGTGCCCTCAGTTAAGATGTACATGTAATTTTTTGGCTATTTTAGGGTGATGGGTAGTGTTGCTTCACCCTTAGTGAGTGTTTGCTGGGTAGTTGCTTATTTTTATTATAAATGGATTGAACTGAATCATGTATTTCAGGAGTCGTGTACCCCCTTGTTTGGAGATCTGACAGTGAGACACCTGGTAGTGACTAGTCTAGTGCCATCGGTATGTATGTCTTAAAATTAGAAAAAATATATTCCACAGAATGCGAAATATACATGAATGTTCCAAAAACACATGGCAAAGTGAGGATCAGGGATCTCGGGGCAGATTTCGAAAATCGCTCCAAAAGTTTGTTAGTCAATTTTATAGGCAACCAAATAAGTTTTCCTAGCCCTCCCAAAACTCAAAAAAAATTGGAGAGCAAATAGTTGTTGCAAAAGGAGTTTTCTTTGGTTGGCGGGGGGGGGGGGTTGAAATCTTGAGGAATAAAGGGATGCCAACCCCACCTAATTTTTATTCCAAGACTCCATTTAGCATATTACTTGCACGGGTGTTTTTGCATTGTGTCCATTACCGGGATTCATGGAGTCCAGTCGACCGCGAAAAGGTTTGGTTCATTTTTTCAAAATTACAGTCACTTTTTCAAAACTACTTTTCATAACTACAGACACAGTAACAAAAAGTTCACTTTTATTTAAAAATGATTGAGTTTTTTAAAACATTTTGTTAGTTTTCTCTGCAACTATTTAAGATACAGGGTTTTAACTTCCACAAAAGATAGATGAAATTATTCGAAAGGGCTTAACCGCAACAAAATTTGAGAAATCTTGTTTTGAAGGCGTAAATTAGCCAGCATATCAAAACTAATTTTAGAGGTGTTCGTGCTGTGGAAACAACCTCACAAACATTATAAGCAATTTGAACTTAAGGGCTCAAATAAGTTTTTTGGGAAGCTGATGAGCTTGACTTACTCATTATGCTGCCTAAAAGTGACAAATTACAGATTTAACATACTTACCTGGTTCGGCGTCGAAAAACGGTCATATCTGTTTTCACGACATATACACGTAAAGCTCTTGGGTAAAGCTCAAATTACACAACATAAGTCTCCTAATGAGATTCCTGTGCGTCGGTTTAGCAGTAATTTTTTTTTGAAATTTTTGATGGAATGATTCTCTTCCTGACTAAAATCGATCGTTAATGCGAATTGAATAATAAAATATTTAACGGTTTTTTACACCGGAAAAAGTAATTGTGTTCATAGTGTTCTTTATCAATTAAGGCAGCTTAAGGAGTGATTTTTCTTTGTGAGGATATTTGCGCAACAAGAAAACCTCTAAAACTAGTTTTGAGATAGTGGCTTATTTACGCCTTCGAAAAAAGATTTCTCAGAGTTTGTCAACTGAGTCCTTTTAAATAGTTTAGTCTAGCTTGTGTCAAAATTTGAACTTTGCTTGTGTCAAAATTTGAAGTCTAGCTTGTGTCAATATCATAAAGAATTGCAGAGAAAATTCGTTCAGTTTTTCGTTGAAATAAAATAATTTCAAATTCTTTGTTGCTTGACTGTACTTCAACGTTGTTGTGATTGTCGATTTAATTGCAATTGCTTTTTGTTTGCTAACTTGTGAACTTAAACATACACACTCCTTCGGAATGAATCTTGATCTCATTTTGCAGTACAGTTTAATACAGTTTTTTTCGTATTCCTTTACTGTTGTTTAGTTCATTTTAACTTAATCTTTGAAGTTAACGTACTAGTTAAACATTTTAATTTGGCTAAGGCAAGTGCAGAATATGGCATGAGGAGAGTACCTCCATTCTGGCAAAATCATACGATGGATCCTACTATCCCGTGGGGAAGATTGGAATGATATGTTTAAATTGGCACTGATAGCCAAAGAAAACATCGACATCAATAACCTCATTTATTTTTCGGATCCAAAAACAGCGACTCCGGCAATATTCCAAGAAGCTCCAGACCCCAGACACAAAAAGCGACCAAGAGAAGGCAATAAGACTAGACAGATAACTAGAATCAAAAACGTAGATACGAAGACAAAGAAAATGCGTCAACCAGGATAGAATTGACTTTGTTTGGCGGGATGAGACAGGAGAGGAGGAAGAAAATAAAAAAAATCGAGTTCACGTTATTTCTAGCCTTGGGAATGAGAGAAAAATACTTTTTGCTCAAAAATTTACAAAAAAGGAAAATCCTAGGGATAAAATTCCACGAGTTTAGGGAATACCTGAACCTCACCTTCATCAGAAAATCAAACATCACTTTTGAAGAGATGCTAAACAGAAGACAGCGAGATCAAGAGAGTCTCAAACAGTTTTAGGAGCCCTTGCGAAAAAGGCCAAAAAGTGTGATACACCCTGCGGAGAAGAAAAGGAAACGAGATATATTTAATAAAAACAGGAAAAGTTACGGTATCCAACGAGGTTTTTAGCCGACACAGTGGCACTACTAGATGGATGAAATAAATCCAGCTATAGTAGACGAGGAGGGAATATCAAACTATCTCAAAATGACAAAAAAACACGATATCCCAGAGTTATCAACAACGTTTCCATCAAACCTTAAGGTTAAAAGAGAACAACAAATTTAAAAAGGGTAGCTCGCAGTTTGTCTGGCAAAGGACGCAGATTGTACAGCTTGGAACTATAAGGGCCATTTTAGAAAGAATTGTAATTCAAAAACAAATGTCAGTTTCGTCGATAGTTCCAATTCTGTATATAACTATGTAAATTCTCCAGGTTCTACAGGATTCTGTATTTTTTAAAGTAACTAATCAAAAAAATTAACGCAAGGAAACTAGCTGGACAAAGTGATATCAATGAATACTCAGTTCTGAACTTAACTACGATTTCTAATTCCGACGGAAAAGAACTGAAAAAGCTGTTAAACAGTGGCTTAGGAGAGGAGTACCTCGAACACATGAAAATTCGAGTCGACTCAGCCAGCCACCTTAGTTTTATGAAGAAGAATGTCATCAAGGAATAGAAATTCCGAGACCCTTTTTTAAAATTCACCCAGTAGACCTAGCAAATAAAAACCTATACTTAGGACTCACGGACGACGCAATAAAAGATATCGGAAAAGCCGAACTTCTTATCAGATCCAACAGATGGTCACACAAATATACACCGCATTTCTTAACAGCGCAATACCCTTGGGAACGATAATCTTCAGAAAGCTGGCAGAGAAGTAAAGCAGAAGGTTTTCCATATCTGAAATCCGAGACTAAAATTTAAAAGATTAGGTCAATGTCGCCTGTAAATAATGTCGAAAAATAAAACCAAGGTGTACGAAATATCGTGTAAAAAAAAACAAAAAAGTCCAGAAAAAAATTTAAAAAGATTAAAAATCAACCAAAAATCACACACTTTCACAGCCCTTTAAGACCAGTACAAACAAATATGATTAATAGTCTCATAAACATTAATATCCGAAAGACACAAGAAGAATTTAGAAAGTTACGATATCGACTATTCTGCAAGTCCTTGTGATAACCTGTAAAAAAACAAATCAATCAAATAATCACTCGACTCGAAGTTTGTCATCAATTAAGTGTACAAAAATAAGAACCAAATCACACACATTCGCCGTTTGGTAGACAACGTAGCCGCAAAAACCGCAGAAGTAATCGAAGGAGACAAATTTAGACAAAAAATGCCCATATTCAAGTTTTTCTAGATAAGACAATGCAACTGAAAGAATAGTCGGATGAAATTTGACCGCAACATACCAATTTTTAACTGAATTTTCCTTGCTTGGTGATATGCCATACGAATTTCCACATTTCATGAATTAAACCCTTGGCCCAATTTTTTACTGCATTTTACATTGACGACATATTAATTGGATCCAAACGATCTCTTAAAGAACACAAAAACATTATCAACCCAGTTTTTTCCATTCTGGAGAACCAAAAACTTGCAAATAAATAGGCAAAAAGCCCATTTTTTGAAGCAAGAAATTGAGTCGTTAGACATATAAATTGCAAGATTTGGAACATATTTCACGGAGGGTAAAACGCTCTCAATTAATGGTTTATCCGTTTCCAAAAATAATACGACCTCTTTCAAATAAAAAGTTGATTTTACGTGCTATAATAC
Organism: Symsagittifera roscoffensis; assembly: GCF_963678635.1. Taxonomy (NCBI): domain Eukaryota; kingdom Metazoa; phylum Xenacoelomorpha; order Acoela; family Convolutidae; genus Symsagittifera; species Symsagittifera roscoffensis. The sequence goes on along the minus strand of NC_087063.1, from coordinate 42,301,053 downwards.
ACATTCAATTGCATTCGAGAAGATCAAAAACAAATCGTAAAATGGACGTATGAAATAATTCAAGAGTGAAAACAGACGTCTCTCACAGCGGTCGCGGTGAATCCCTAGAACATTTCAACTCCATAGGAGGGTTTGGAAAACGGTCGCTTTTGTAAGCTTGTAAGCAGCTTCCTTAACACACATGAGCAAAATTATTCCAACAAAGAAATAGAGTTCTTAGGACTAGTATGGGCGGTCGAACACTACGAAAAATTATCTGAATGGGTCAGAGTTTGAAGTTTTTACCATAAAGCACTTTTATCAGCCTTATCCAGTATTCAACAAAAAAAAACATCTCATTGCAGTTAACACGCTGGGTAGACAGATTAATATATTTTAATTTCACAGTTATATATCAGGCGTGAAAGGATATGGGCTTATCCGATCTTTTTTCAAGAATTCCAAATGGAAAACCCACCTCAATTTCACACTTGAAGGAAAATTGGTGGCCGTGAACAAAATAAGAAATATATTTTCAAATCTTTTGGATACAAATACTCATTCTGTAAATAGCAACAAATTGATTGATCACAGTTTGGAATTTTCCAATGACGCAGTTTGACGTAAAAAAAACTTTTGAGCTCACTGTTACAGATTTTTAGATCTGCTTGGAAAGTTTGTGATTCAAACCATATTTGATATCATTTTTTCTCCTCAAAATGTATTCCTCTGGATTTCGTATAAAATGATTTATGAAAAAATGGTTTCTCAATTAAATTTTTATTATTCCTTTTATCAATCAATCCAAAAATTTTAAAAAAACCCAAAAGATGTAAACATTTTAAAAAGTATAAACGAAAATAACCAATTTGTAGCTATTCCTACTTCCTCGTGCATTCATGTTTCCTTTGATAAAGAGAACCCAAAAACAAAACTTCTAGCCTTGGCACATAAAATATTAGCACCTCTGGATATTAACTCTTCAATACCAGAATTCTCGATCTTCCTACTGAACAAGATGATTTCCTCAAACCATTGCTTAAAGTCTTGGAGGAAAAATGGGATTTGCACTCAAAACAATTTGGAAAAAAATTCTATCATTTTTACCTCAACTTCCACAATTCCAATGGTAGTGCTGTTTGCATTCAGAGGTGCAGTGATGAAATTTCATGACCAGACCCAAACTGGACATTTTGGAATGAAAGTTTTCTCTGAATATGCGTGGCGGCCTCACATCAACCGACTGATCTGGTTTCACAAAAAAATGCTCTGACTTCGTTAGTGCCGGTAAAATTTTAAAACCCTCAATCTTGTCTTCTGATGTGAAACTACTACCGACCTTCACTGCGGCGAATGAAAAAATTGATTTGGGTTCTGCCGGTCCATTGAATATTAACTGGGCTAACCAAAAACACAGTTTACTCTCTATCGATAAGTTTGCCAAATTCCCATCTGCGGAAATTACCTCAAGCCCATCAACAAAACCAATCATTCAATTCCTTCAAAACTACAATCTTTTACATGGCTTTTCAAAAAAATGTAGAGTGGGTCCTGCTACCTACTTTATCAGTCGCGAACTAAAAACATTTGGTGACACAAACAAAATAAACATACATTCCTGTACAGTTAAAGACTGTCGATCCAACAGACTAGTCAAACAATTGATTATAGTAGTTGAAACTACTCTTAATTACCTCCGAATCAGCTAAACCCTCGCTTAACGAAGGATTATCAAAATTATCTGGAACTTATGGAGCACGATCCAACCGACACTCAATTGTGTCCAATTCGAGAAGCACTACAACAGAAAACCGAACATAATATAGAAAACACTTTCGAGATGAAATTCCAAATCACAGTTTGGATTGCGAGGCAAGTGATAGAGTGGAAGATGGATTCTTGGACCCGTTGGTCTAAAACCAAAAATCAGAACTCTTCGGAGAAAGGTTACGAGTCAGAGCCATCTACTTCCCCAACCAATAAGAACCAACACGCTACCAGACACAAACTGATAGGACTATCAAAAAAGTTAGGTTCTTTCGAAAGGTATTGGTTGCTAAAAATAGAAAACCCCTTTTATCGCGAAATCGGAGACAAAGTTGTCAGCATATCAAAACCAACCATTTATCTGTTGACATTAAAATGTGTAGGAAATGAGACATTACCTTGCTGAACCCCAATGGAAAGAAGGCTTGAACATTAAAGGGAAACATCACTTTACCCGTGCCTCAACAAAAATCTTCTAGCAGGCATTTATCTACTCCAAAACAGGAGAAACGGACCGAAAACTCGAGCAGAAACAGCCATGATATCTTCATCATAACCCTCGTGTCCGAAACTACAAAAACACAGGAGACCACCCCAACCCAAAAAGAAAGGAGAACACTGACAGAAATTTCGCTTCCAACCGAAGAGAGCCGTTCAAGCCTCACCAACTGGTTACTTAGCCGAAGATGAATCGTTCAAATTACAATTTTATCTATGGACTTAGTGAATGGGAATGGGCAATTGATGGTTTTCCATGCAGTGATGTTGGTAGAGAGCCTTCTGTCAACTTTATGGGTTTACTTAGACATCAGGAGGAGGGAACGGATTCCATCGAAAAAAAGAGTTGGACTTTAATATTAAAATAAAAATATGTTTTTCTAGATGGGGAAGATTTATCGAGTCAATAGATCCCTACATGGGATTGCTCGGTCTCAAAAAAACCAGCTCCTACTGCAACCTCTATCACACCTACTACTGCCCTACAAGACTTGAATTTCAGACCGGGAGCTAACACAGATGTATCTCCGCCAGATGCAATCTAAGTCTCGACTTTGCCAACGACTACGACCTGACTAGTTCTTTAAACTGATGCTGACTAGTTCTTTAAACTGGCCGGATAGTTCTTTAAACTGATGCTGATTATTTTTTTTTCTCTTTGTGTCTATAATTGTTGTGATTTATATAATTTTTTTCCGGACATCCTAGGAGAAGATATTTGTAGTAAATTTACAGTAGTTAGTTTGAAACTTTCCCAATTGAGGGAAGTGTTATGATTGTCTATTTAACTATTATTACTTATTTTTTGGTTATGTCTGACTTTGAACATACACACTCCTTCGGAGTGAATCTGTGTACGTTTCAGTGATCGCATTTTATAGAACTCTTTTGATACAGTATTACTTTCGTATTCTTTTACCCTAGTTTTGTTTAGTTTAGTTTAGTGTTTTAAGGGGTACACTATTTTAAAATTTTATTAAATGTAGTCATAATTCGATGAAACTTGGCATGGTGAACGAACTAACCATTGTGAACAGATTTGTACATCGTAATATGAAACCTTCAGCCATAATTAAACGTAAGACAACAATAAAAAAGATAATTTATAAGATGAGGGTCTAGGAAAAAAGGCAACAGCTTGATGGGCCCCCTTAAACCTGTTGGCAGAGTTCGGGCTGTACTGAGAAGCGTAAAGTGAAGCACGTGCAATACACTGGGTGGCCTGACTTCGGAGTGTCCGGCCACTTCAACAAGATAGAGACACTGCTGGACCAGCTGAGTGAGTTCCTGGAGGAGAAGCTAGATGTGGCCACTGACTCATACTACATTCCACTTGTACACTGCAGGTAAAAAGTGTTGATTGTCTCCTAGTGTAAATTAAAAGATATTCAAGATTATTGCGAATGGCTTTGGGCTCTTGCTGCGATTTTAGCCCTCAGCAAACAGATAAAAACATATAGAAATGTTTTCAGCAGGGGTCGATTTCGAGTATGGAGGTTAAAAATTGCAAAAATGCTCGAAAATGAGGCCGTTTAAAAACTATTATGACTATTTTGAAACAGTTTTATCTTCTAGCTATTTTCAACACACAGGCCAAAAAGTCCGTTTTCTAACATTTTTTGAAAATTTATGAATGAAAAGTCCACAAAAATGACCACAAAGTTGTTCAATTTGGCGTTGTGTCTTTCTACTTCATAAATGGTATATTAATTAAGGACGGATTTGAGATTTTCCCGAGAGGAGTTTCAAAAACTTTTTTTAAATTTTGACATTCTTCCAAATCGACCTTGAGTTCGACCAAATTGATTTTCTTTTACAACGATCCATTGCTTTTCCGAGCACCCCGAAACAATCAAGAGACATCATTTGTCCAACTTCTTAGAACTAAAAGCAATTTAGAAAAAAACGGGACAAAAATATTGTTTTTAGGCATTTTTTGGAAAATTTTCTCGATTTTTTTTTTCAATGTGCAATCTTCCTCAAGTTTGGTCAATTGACGCAGAGTCCCCTTACGAAATTTTTGGTTGGCTTGAAATTGATGTCTTATAAAAGTGCTAAAAAGAAGCTCTTTGGGTGGCCAGGGGTTCAATTAGCCGAAGAGTACAGCGGACTTTCAGGCTCTGGTGTGTTCAGTAAAATGATACATCCAGTCGGCCAAAAATTGATGCAAAAATGTATAAAAAAGGAGTCCCCTGAAGAAAAAGTTTGACAAGGAGAAAAAAAGGAAGGGTTTGGTCTACTTTTACGGCAAAGTTTTCGGCCAATTGAACCTAAATTTTCCCAAGAGCACCTTTGGCGCCAAAAATAAAATAAAAAATGTGTGGAAGGATGGCTCGTCAATTTTTAGCCAAATTTTTCCAAATAACTTTGAAACGTTTTGTAAAGGAAAGGGGAGGCAAAACTCTGAATATAAGCGTCTGTGTTTTTACCCCCTCTCTAAATGCACCCCTGCCAACAAACCACACCCAAGAGTTTGTTTTACGAGACAATGAAAACAACGTTTACTGTCTAGAAGAATCAACATGGGCTCTATGATCCGTTGTTACGCATTTTTGAGGAAACTTTTTAAAATATTTTTGTCTCCATTCAGGAGAAAAAGTCTCAGCAAAGTCTGAAGTTTTTGACAGAAAAATAATCGAGATTGAATCTGAAGCCATCCAAAGCAGAGCTAGAAAACGGCATCTCTGGAGCTTTTACACGCAATTTCTGAAAACATGCCTCCCTTTTGAGATCTGTTACTCATTAAAGTTTAAGTAATCCAAAAATGACTGCGACTGTTTTGTTCCGATTTGCAAAGAAAAGATGGATTATTTTTGCTTGGTATGGTTCTGTCTTCAATAATTGTTCGATTTTCAACTGGTCATTTTTGAACGGCGTTTTAAATGTCATCTGATAGGTATTGTTGCTTTGAGCTCAAATTTACAGAATATTTCACCTGTAGTCATTTTTTGCAAAGTTCGGCGGCTTAGAAATGTCAATTTGGCTAACCTGGGACAATTAATTGCTCGATATATTATCGCTTGAGGGGTTGTTTACTCCGGCTCCGAATGTTCAAAAATGATTTGAGGCAAGCCAGTAAGAACTGCTAATACGTTAGTTGAATCTAGTATCATCAATTTTGCTTTAAAAAGCGTCCGGTTGAATACTAAGAGCGAAAAAAAAAATGAAAACCAAAACCAATTTTCAAACCTTTTTTCATCAATTTAGTGAAAAAAATGAAATTTTGCTTAGGCTCTAACGGCCAGTCGGAAAATTCTGGTCTTTGCCCTGATACCAGCTTTTGTTGCTATTAACACAAGAGAGTTCATTTAATCCGGCTCAGAGTTCGCTCCAAATTGAATACTGACAGGCCTCTCTGTTCTAACTATTACGTCACAGCGTGCTAAACATATCCTTTATTCTTCAATTAGCTTGCTGGGAGATGATTTTCAAAAAAAGTTTTGCGTTTTTTTTCTATCTCCTTTTGTTTTACGCGGGATTTTATCTAATTTTATTTGTTCAAATCAAAACTTGAAATACTGCTCCATAGACATTGATGGGCGGTTGGATTTTTCAGGACTCCGTCCTGATATGCTCGTTTTTGTTGTTCCGACTCTAAAAAAAGTGCAAAATACTTATGTTAGCGTGTTTCTCTTTACTCAGTCAAAATTCTCAAATCGAAAAAATAGTTTTAAAATTATTTCTATATAATGAATTGACGATAATGACTCTCTAAGATCAGGTTTAAAAAGATATTTTACCTGCAATTTTTTATAACTCTAAGGGGTTCAATTTGGAATGGCTCTGGACTAATTTATGCTATTTCAATTTTTTGTATATTATACTGAAAGCCTAACGCAATTTTTTTTATGGATAGCAAATTTTCCTTCCAGAAAGGTGATCCAAATAGAATATAGGCAAGCTTATAGGTCATATTATTTAACTACAATTTAAGTTTTTACGTTTGATGCTTAAACTTGTCAAAAATTTATGGTTTTTCAATAATCTTTTGATCAAAAACTGTTCTATATCGATTAAGGGGCAGTCGAACATTTATGCATGGGCGGGTTGTTTTTTTATTCAGTCAATTTTCGAGTTTTTAGTTTGCAATTTTGATGGATTTTTTAAGACCGTCTGAAATTTTATCGGGTTATACCATCTGAAAGGTTATTTTGTTAAATTATCAGGTTTTAAAAATTGCTAACTTAGCCAACTTTGGATAATTAACGCGCGATATATTGCGTTCTTAGACCAAGCGTAAGCGGCAGAATAAAGCGTTTCAAACCGAACTGAAGAAAACTCTTTGGTTTTAAAATTAGTACAGACGCTAAATAAATCACATTAGCGCATGGGTGGATAAATTGAACAAAAAGAATTAAAAAAACACCTTGAAATGACTACTTTAAAAAAACTTTTCATCCAAAAAACATTAAAGTGCAATCAGAACATTCAAAGTTCTACCTTGATTTACCAGCAGTCTTGTTATTTTTTGAATAGGGTTTGATCAGTGGCGTATCTTGGATTTTCTCGAGGGTGGGAGCGGATTTTCCAAATAATTTCGAAAAATTTGTCGACCTTTTTTTTGTTTCTTAGGTTTATCAAATTGATTTTCCGAGGTCTCCCAAGCCACCCAAGAGACACTTATTTAGCCATTTTTTCTGCGCTGCTAGCAAAAGTTTGAGAAAAAACAGGCCAAAAAAGGCGCTCGCCCCTTAAAATTAGTATATATTGGCGCGAAGGCTCTTTTAGAAATTTTTTAGTGTCCGTCAGCCAAAAATTGATATCTCAAAATAGTACAAAAGGGGGACCCTTTAGTTCGGCAGGTGTTCGAATCCCTGGGGGGCGCGTTCATCCGCCCCCCCCCCCCCCTTTTAATCCGCCCTGGTTTTGATAGTTTAATCAACGCTTTTAATACTACGTAATTCATCGCCATTTACGGTAAACCAGATTGCATCAAAGTTATCAGCCGCCCAAAGTAATCAGCCCCATCAAAGAATAAGTAATATTGCAGATACGATAAATAAAAGTGTCTATTGATGCTCACATTTGTCAAAGTTTCACTCAATTTCCTGTTGTGATACCCCAAAATATTTAGCCAAGCTGTGATATATGATTCCAAATACCAGATGTTTACAAGAATATATTTCTTGGGGCATATAGCACAGAAAAATTGGACCTCGCTGCTATTGCGTGTTTGGACCTCACCTCACAAAATAGGGGAATCTTTTGTTTTTGTCTAAAACAGGTCACAGACGAATGTCCGCGATAAACGTCAAGTGTTTAAGTGATGGGGTAGAATTAAATCTAATGAAAACCTATGCAAACCCAACTAAATGAAGCCGAGAATCGTTTTACCAATACTGATGTTGAGTAGTGAATAATTCTTCGGACTTTCGAAAAAAAAGATGGAATAATTTTGCTCGGTGTGATTTGGTTTCAAATAACCGATTTCGACAAAGAATAGAAGAGTTAGAATTTACAAGGGAGATTTGATACTAGCTACAGTTATGGCATATGCTTTATTTTTTGTATACTCGATTATAGGGATGGGTATTCTATACTACCCGCACTCAGTAAAAATACAAAATAATAGATTATAATGGATTTTTATTGTCAGTCTCCATAAATTTCAAAAAGAATTGATTAAGGTTGGATTATAATGTTACTCTTTTTGGAAACAGTAAAAATCATTATAATCGATTACAATCGATTATAATCGATTATTTATTGAATTTATTTTTTCAAATTTTATTGAATTATAATCCATTATTGTTCAACAAACGTCATCGCTTCATTTCGTTTTATTTTTGTTTTGTTTTGTGCGCTTTTCAGTTCATTACTTGTGTGCTTTTCAATTGGTTACCGAAATAAGAGAAATTCTAATTTTGTACTTATGGCCAGGGGCGGATTTAGGGGGGGGGGTGCGACGGACGCCCTTCCCCTCAGGGATTCGACCTCATACCGACCCAAAGGGTCCCCCTTTGATCTATCTTGAGACATCCATTTTTGGTGACGGAGCCTTAAAATTTTCCAAAAGAGCCTTCGGCGCCAATATATACTAATTTTAAGGGGCGAGTGCGCGTCGAAAAAGCGAAATTTTTTGGTCAAAGTTTTCCAAAAATTGCATAAAATTGCCTTTTTTGTCCTGTTTTTTTTTCAAACTTTTGCCTTTTTTGTCCTGTTTTTTTTTTCTTCAAACTTTTACCTTTTGAAAATTTTTCGAAATCCGCTCCCCCCTCCCTCGAGAAAATCCTAGATACGCCCCTGCTTATAGCTTAAAATTAAATTAAATTAGTTTTTACTGTGTTTTCATGCCGAATAGCTAAATTATTATCCATTATAATTGATTTTTTTTGTGAAACAATTTTTTGATAGAAAAAGGATTATAACTTATTATAAAAGATTATAACAGATTATAAGAGATTTTCGGAAAAACTATAATCAATTATAATTGATTATAATTTATTAAAATAACACCAAAAATTTTATCGGTATAATGTATTATAAATCGTTTAAACATCTAAAATTGGCGCTTACCAACAATTTTGCTGAAAGTACAATTATAATTATAAAATAATCAATTATATGCTCTTTTTTGATGAAAATTATCATAACGAGGCGAAACTGTGAACTGAATAGGTGCACAATTTTTTGTCTGTATGTTCCTGGATTCCAGAGACAGGTCTTTAATTATGTTAGAATTTTGTCGAAACGATCAAAGAAAATGAAAGAACAAAATAAGAACAAAGGGAGCGTCCTTGTTGCGGAATCCGCTTAAATTTCCAAAAAACGCACCATTTAAAAAATTGGTCGTTTTTTTCCGAGCTCAAATATTCCGCACCTTCTTCGAAAGTCGGATTTGCAAATTATTTCAACATTTTTTTTTCCAAAATTTCATCATTTTTCTAGAAGAAACACATAAGTCACAAAAATTTTTAAAACCTTCAAGGCCTCGTTTTTATACCAGCAGTTTCATGCATCCTCGTTTTGACTGGTAATCAACATTTTGCTGTCATAATTAGCTTAAGACCAGTTTCAGGTGTTTTAACTGATACTTGACAACGTTTAATTTTTTGGGAAAATGTTTTAAAGTGTACTAAATTACAATATATACAATCTACTTATTTAAAACAGTCGGATCTTTTGAGGTTTTACCCTAATACCATTATTATAATTATGGTTTTAGACTAATTTTAGTAAATAGTAGAAGAAACGAACATATAATCATTACAACTCTAATTATTAAGTAGATTATATATATTATTCAATAATTGGAGTCGATTTAATAGAGTTTTAATAATTAGAGTAAAACATGTTCGTTTTTGATCCACTCCTCCATAAAATAATTTTAAAATCGAAAACGAGACTGTTGGTTTCAAGGTGAAACCTGAAAGGTTTCGACTGTTTTTTATAGTGCTTGAACTAAAATTTCATTTAAAAACTCTAATTAAGAAAAAACGAAATTATTACTTTTTAATTTTCCGCACACTCAATTCATACCACAAAATGATGAATATTTATCTTTTTAGACCTTGATTCACTAATTAGCTTGCTTCACTCAAAATTTTAATGAAATCTGAGATAAATTAATTTGCTACCCACTTACCGAAAAATGGAATTTTTGCGCGATTATTATACCAAACTGACCACAACACCAATATTTAACTCACCATAACATCCCGTCACCTAACTACAGAAGAATTTTTTGTATATTTGAGCCTACAAAACCATATGTGGTCTAAAAAAGTTATCAAAAATGGTTTCTTAGAACATCAAAAAGTGGCCCGAAAGAATAAGAAAACAGTTATTCACTCATTCTCTCTAGTTTTTTTAAAATCTGTTAATTGCTGCCTTAAGCAATGGTTTAAGCGTACAAAACGTAACAAGTTAAGCGTAAAAAACGTGATTTCAGCGCGAAAAAACACATCCGTTTCAATTTTTGGTGGTCGGAAAAAATCTGTCCAACTATTCAAAAAATGCTATTGAATGTTGAAAAAAGTACGGAATGTTTGTGTGAAGCAAAAACTTTAAAAGTTGCAAACGCATATCACAGCTATAGCAGACTGAATTTAGAACAACAAGCCAAAAAGTTAGTGTCATGACCATCAGACGGAAACTAGATACCTTTTTTGAATTGTTTTCAGCGCTGGCTGTGGTCGCACTGGCACAATTGCATGTCTTCTCTACATTGCCAAGCTCATACACAATAAAGTTAGTTTCTGGAAATGTCATATAGGATTGGTCGGGAGTAGTGTTTAAGATTTTTGGGAAAGTTTTTCTGCAAAATGTAATTGGCGCTTCGATGTGTTTTTGAAAAATAAAACCATACTATGAAGCTCAAAGGAAAGTCTAGTAAAAATGAAAACAGAAAAATTAAGTGAAAAAATTTTATCTAGGATTTTTGTGAGTGGGGTTTTCAAAAACATGTTTTATCTAGGATTTTTGCGACGAGTGGGGTTTTCTTTGGCAGACCAAACCTACTTTCCGAGTTTTTGGGCACTTCATGGAAAGCTTTGGGCAACAATCGAATTAAGTACCTTTTAAGCTCTCTAGTTTGAAAGTCGGTGATTTAACGTTGATTAAAATACAATGATTGAAATTCATTTTGTTGCACAGAAACTGCACGAAGACTTCAGTCTAGTTGATCTGGTGCTCCAACTGAGAAGAGAACGCCAGAACATGGTCCAGACTAAAGTGAGAACTAGATTAATGTGATGATTTGTTTCTTTTGAATAATCACCAATAGCTCCAAATGATCCCATTGGCATTTGGACCTAATCCGATTAGAGCCCCAAATTAATCTAACCAGGTTTTTCTTTTTACAAAGACAATAAAAGCAGTTAAAATTGAAACGTACAAAAGCTCCTGCAAAAAAAAGATTTTTCGACAAAATAATATTAATTTTTTGCTGCATCGAAATTGTTGAAAGAAAAAATAATAAGAGAAAAGTAAAACTTTTAAAAACATTTGTTTCTGTTTGTTCAAATTAAGTTTTTTTCCTTGCCCAAATAACTTTGATACCCAGCTAATTTATTTTGAATGATTGAGTCTCGTTTTTAGTACAAAAGTTGTTCTAAATCCCAACTAAAATTGAGAGTCAGAGTTGCAACATTTGTAAGATTAAGAGTGACATCAGTAAAATTAAGTTTCAGCGGTACCTCTAAAACTGAGTAGAATCAATTCCACCTGCTTGTCCTGAACACAGGGAAAAATTTTCCATTTTTTTTTCAAAATTGGTCGCAAGTGAAAAGGGTTTAAACTGATATTCTAATTTATTTTAGCAACTTCACCGTAAAAAAGGGGCTTAAAAATGTATTGTCTTAGATTTTTAATTTTTTATTTTTCCGACCCGTGCGACAACAATTCGACACAAATTACAATTGCCGGCAGTCGACAAATCGTCACAGGTGACAACTGCTATCAATTCAAGAAGCTATAGTTCGTCGCAGAGTAATTTACCATAACATTTATAATACTACTTCGAAATAAAATGCTTTAGAAATCCACAGCAACCAAACGGTAATGCCCTAGGGATTAAGAGTTTTCATTACGAGGCAAAACTGTGCACCGGATAGGCGCACAATTTTGTGTCTGTTTGTTCCTGAATTCCTGAGACAAGTTTTTAAACATGTTAAAAGTTTGGTGAAAATATCGAAGAAACTTACTTACCACATAACCCTAAAAGGGTGAGACAAAACTAAAACATGGAATGAGTTTGTAAGTGGTGTGTTGGCTTCAAGGTCTTTGAAATGTCTTCAATAGTTTCTTAATTTCAATGTTTTTTTTTCGGTTTTCTAGACTACATTTGTTAGGAGCCTGAACTATCATATCTACATTTTTTTGTTACGACCATTGAAAACGGGAAAGAATTTTGTATTCGGGAGTGTTTTAATTTTCTAACCTTTTTTTCTGTGCTACTTGAACAGCTACCGACTATTCTTGTTCTCATTTGTTATCAGCTATCCTGAATCATTTGCCTTTTGACAAAAACAGCATGCTTTTTTTTGAAAAAAAAATTTATATATAAATTTACTTTTTTTTTCAATTGCCTCTGACTAACTCGCTGTGGTCAAATCTACTGTTCTATTTTTTATTTGCTCAGCAACTATCTATCTATATTTTTGTTTCTATATTGTGATTTTTAGAATTTCGAAATTGATTTCTATTACTGAAACTCATATTTTTCATGATTCATATCATCAACAAAAGTCTCATAAATGAGTGCTCATATCATCAACAGAGAAGTCTATTGTTTTGGGGGTGCTTGTTCAGCTTTTGTAGATTGAATAGCCGTTTTTTGAGCTTTTTTAGAAGTTGTTAATTTGAAAAACCTTTTTTTTGAGCGTTCGGACTTCAGACAGTTTTTAGCGTTGGTAATCTGAAATTGGCTCTCGTGAAATAGTGCTGAAAGGGGGACCCTTTGAAAAAACTTGGCAAGACAGAAGTTCCTTTTTGTAGTTTGTCGTTTGCAATGATGATTTCAATCGAATTTGATTACAGCCACAACCTAACGTTGTTGTTTATAAGGTATGTTGCTGCTCAGAAGACGTTCACAAAAATTTCTCAAAATCTAATTTCATCCCTGCGCTCTGAAATTTATGTCAAAGATTTTTAAGAGTCGATGAACGCAGATCAAATTATTATACAGGTCGTTAATTTTTTCTAAAGTTTTTTTTTTCAGTAAAAGTCTCAAAATTTGTTCAGTCTCAAATTTACTTTTTTGCGGTTTGACTTTGATTTCCTTTTAAGTTCAATTCATTTCCTTTCTTACAACTCCATTATCGAACAGCGAAAGGGTAAAGGTCGCGGCTTTGAAAGTGTTTCAAAGGGCTTTAGAACCATCTACTTTTTTCTTTGAAATTCGAAAGTTGAGATTTGTTCAAAAAATCAATTCATTATGATTCTGTTTACTTGCATTCATTGACTCTTTTCCAACTTTCTCTTAGCTGTGTTTCATTTTTTCCATATCTTTAGAAAAAAATGATTAGGTCCCAATCTGCTGCTAACTCCAACCTTGGGAGAGATTTTGTTTGCTTAAGTGGGGCCTATGATACGACAAGCATAAAAATTAGGGTACGTTTTTGCACCCTAACTGTTGAAGGGTCCGGTTAACCAAATGACTTTCAGGGTCAGTATGCGTTTCTGTGCGAGTACTTGTCCCAGTGGATGCTGAAGAAGGAGATTGAGAAGTACAGCAGACGCATCCCGAAACCCACTCAAACATCACCACAGCAACAACAACAACAACAAAAAGAACAACAACAACAACAACAACAACAACAACAACAGCAGCAGCAGCAGCAGCAGCAGCAGCCCATTTCGCCCACCAGACAACACTATGGTTCGTTTCCTGCTTATGTACAGAAGAAAAAAATCAGAAAAAAGTGAATACATTTTCCTTGAGCCACTTAGCAAAAGCAGACTTTTTTCAATAAGTGCACGCCCAGGTTTTTTCTTTCTTGCAAAATAAATTATTTCTTAAATTGAAAGATCATTAGTACAAATCCGTTAGAGCATATTTTTCAAATATTTGCAAAATATCATACTTAGTTAACCTAAACTCCTCACTGTAACCCAGAGACGGGACTTTGCTGTGAATAAAACACTGTTAGAAAAAAATTGCCTCAGCAGTGTAAAATGGCTAAAACGAAGTTAGAGTCGACATTAGAAGTAGAAGCGGTAATCTATTCAAATAATTCAACAGTACTTTCATAAAAATAAGCAAACTCAGAGTCTAATGAGTTAATTTCAGTCAAGAATCGAGCATAACCAAAAAAAATTAAAATTCGTGAACATTTCTTTTTAAAAACCAATTATGAAAATGTTCAGGTGAAACCTAGCCTATTATTTTTAGGTGATTTAGTTTGTTCGGCGTTTTTTTGTTTTTTTTGTGCGTTTTGTGATATATTTTGTTTGGCGTCCTTGGCAGATCTGTGGAAACTTCTATATTGAGTTCCAGGCCCACTTAGGCATGAACATTTGCTGGCTGAGATATGGCTTTTTTGTGATTGTTTTTTGGAAGCGAAATGAAAAGAATAAAATATAACATAAACTTTTTGTCATGTTCATTCATGCCCAAAGCTTTAATTTTTTCCCTAACAGTGATACAGCTTGAAATTTTTTAAAATTCCGTCCTAAAAAATCCGGCCCTTAGTAGCAGGTTCAATTTGATTGGTTAATATGCAACAATTGTATTTTTTTTGAGAACTTTTTTAAATGCTATTTTATCTTTATGTTAAGTTTCCGTCCCTAAACTTTCAAATTCTTTAACAAAGAGTTGCTAAACATTAAAACTTCGACCAAAATTAAGGTCAACGCAAATTGAAAAAGTAAAAATTCAGAGCGTTGTAGCTGGCACCAAAAATAAAAATTTGCATCGTCTGAATTTGCTATAACAAGTTATTGTTCTGACCACCACTAGAAGTGATAAAGAACTATATAGCAGAGTATATTTTTTCCAACGCATTCTTTCTACCTCAAAAAATACTCGTTTTCATAAGATGGAGGGAGGGTTCATGTTTGGTATCATAATAAATAAATTCAGCTGTAACTTTGATATCTAAAGCTGGTTTGAAAAATGACTAACATTCGGAAAAGTTCTAGTCACTTTTGGAGAATTTTTGCTGGTATTCAGACTATATGAGACAAAATTTTTGACGATAATGAACCAAATCAGTTTTCAATTAAAAGAATTTAATATCCAATTCAAAGCTACTGCATTTTTAACGATTTTAAACAAAAATTTAGTTTCGTTCTCGTAATGTACTCATAACTAAAGAAAAAACAACGAGAAAACATTTTTTCAATTTTTTTGATTTTGTTTAGGAGCAGCTAAATGTACATTTCAAGCAAATGTCTTTAAACGTTTTCGGAAATTAGAATCTATGCGCAGAACATGAAAGAACGTGAAACTCTGGTTTTTCTTGTAAGAAAAAAGTTTTTATTGTATGGCTGTTAGCCCTGCAGATTTTGAAAATCCTGGCCACCCAAAGAGTGTCCTTTTATGTACTTTGTAGCTGGCCGACCCAAAAAAAATTCAGAATGATTGTCTTGAGTAGTTCTACATCTTCTACGTCACGATTTTTCAATTTCAACAATCATTTTCGGATATTACTATTTGAGCATAAGCAGAAAAGTTGATTTGAAAATTCAGTTTGACTTGAAATAGTTTTAAAAAAAGAAACAAAAACTTTTATATTTTCTTATCAAATCTAACGATCTGTCTACCCTAGAAAAATTTTTATTCGTTTTTTTTTTGTAAAAATTGGTTGCTCATTGTGAGTTCTTTTCCAAAAAAATGAGAAAAAAATTAAATAAAAGTGGGCGTTCTTGCAGTTGTTTTTCTAAGCAATCTAAAATAATTTGGAATTTAATACTTTTTTTTACTAATGCGAGCTAGCGAGCGTAATGTAATAATATGAATCGAATTTTCTCCAACCAAAATCGCTTTTATTCCCAATCAGTAGCTCTGGAAGTTTCATAGAATCTTTTCTCTGCTTTATTGATGACTAGTGCTTGCTGGTGGTCAACTGACCGAGGGAAGTTCGGGAGATACCATATTTACCGGTCGGAGGTTCGAATCCTACAGTTAGCAAAAAAAAAACTTTTTCAAGGCCCTTTCTTATACTTTTTCTATTTTCACTAGTCTGAGTTGCTTTTTGGCCGTTGTCTCGTTTGTGTTTTCAAACGGCAGCTAAAAATTTTCCTTTAGATTCAATTACCACTTATTGACACCTAAGTTAAGTATTTGTGTTCTTTTTTGATTTTCTAATGAGTATGACAAGCCTATTTTTTTTAAGGAGGTTTGCATTTGATTTTGATTTATCAAATAAATTTTCAGTTATTACCTAAGTTTTGTCTTTCATTATTCATTTCAAAGGATCTGTTGGAAAAACCAGTTCACGTTAGTGTTGAATTCTAAAAAGCGGGAGAAATCCGTCAAAGTCAAAGTTGAGGCGAATGAAATTCGAGATAAAAATGTTCGTACGTTTTTTTACAAGATTTTTGACTTGACATAGACTCGTGACATTATATTACACAAGCAAAGATGGCGAGGATCCTGCCAAAGACAAAATCAAACTCGGAACTATGAAATCATTCGCAAACCACTATCTATGAAAACTAAAAAAACCCTGATTCGGTGCTTTGGTGGTTAACTTTTTATCTGTGATCCAGACAAAATTGATTGATCTGGAACCTTGCGCAAATTATGCTAATTTTGTGACCTTGGCGCACGTCCGACTGTTCGCTGAATTCTGACAAAAAGAAATACGAAACTAAGGGAAGCATGAGCTAATTTCTTGTCGAGGTGTTTAATCATCGCAAGTCTTTTCAAACTTTACCTAGCATCGAAAGCATTGCTTCCAAAACATCAGAAGCCTTGGCATTGTTTCGATTTTCTTAGTTAAACTGCGGTCAAATGTTTCAGAGCGCAGCGGTGAACACTCAAGCTCAGCTTTGGACAGCCGAACGTCAGAAGAACACATAGTATTCGAACACAACAACAATCTCAGCCCAGAATCTCCACATATTTATTCCACTCCAAATCCTCAAAAGAATGGCACTACCACAAGCAGTTCTACGAATTCATCGCACGAGCACCTACTGATTGATTTTGGAACTGATGATTGCTCGGTGAAAAGAGAAACAACGACAGCAAATGCTTCGCCACGGCCAAAATATGCACTAAATTTAAACCCAAACAACCCGTTTGGAGATTTGATCAGCGCTGAGCACGTCAAAAAACACATATCACCACGAAATGTGAGATTGTATTTTACTCGAAAGTGTAAGATTTTCAAAATTACATATCGCTCCTTAATACATAATACATCATGCATAAAATCTCTTAACATTAAATCGTCGGTAGCTTAAAATTATTGAAGAATTTCGGCTTAACCTAATTTCTAGTTGTTTAAATTCTTTTGCCGATGAAAGTTTCATCAAAACTTTTTTAACATGGATTTCTCTGACGCTTTTTCTGTAGGAGGAACCCACTACTCCGACAATACACATCCAGCACATGGACGCTTTTCAGCTCCCACCACCATCCACTGGGTCCCCTCGCCGCGCGGCCGAAAAGCGATCCGACACTTCCAAACTGATTCGACGATCACCAATTCAAAAAGACAGATCGTTGTCGCCGAGAGCAGCAACTCACGAAAGAGGATCTGAAATCAGCTCCGGTGTGGCGTCTTCGGATCAGCCGAAAGGCGAGAGCGAATACATCAGTTTAACCGAGTGCTCTTCGGGTGTCGCAGAAGGTAGTGGGATCAATGTGACCGCAGACGGCTCAAACTCGCAGTCTTCTCGGAGTGAAAACGAGTCTTCATCTTGTAGCTCAGGTAATTTCAAACGTAAAATTCAGTTCAACTAATAAACGGTTAAAGTAATTGCATTCAAGATCTCTACATCTTTTTCTAGGGGGGATTTTTATTTTTCTTCTACATTTCATCTCTTTTTTTGTTCGCCCAAACACTAGAAAAAGCCTGTCTGACAGCGAAGCCTGCCCCATATTCTGATTATTTAGTTTATATTGTTGCCAAAGGAGTCTTACGGAAACTTTTGGGCATCGTATATGAGGATTTGGGTTTTCAAGATTCAATTCTTTTTGAGACGACAGATTCCCCACTCTCCCCAATTGCTGTATTAAAATTTCAACGAGCAAATGAACAACATTTTTCTGCACGTTTTTAAAATTTTCTCAGCATTTATTAAGGATATAGGGTTGAAATTTCTACACACGATAGATGAAGTTATTTCAAAAAAACTAGCAAAGTTTGAAAAACTTAGTTGTGAAGGAATGAAATAGCCAGTATAATATAACTAGATACAGTAATGTTCTGGGAGAAGAAAAATCCTCGCAAACAGCACAAGTAAATGATATTTATGGGCTCAAATTGTTTTTTTTGAGAAGCTGACGAGCTTGACTTTTTAATTTTGCCGCGGAAAAACAGTAGGAAATATAATTGAAAAAGTAACTTGGCCCGGCGTCAAAAATGGCTGAATATTGATAGGCAATTTTACGCTGATGGTTTAAATAAACCAGCAAAAGAACTATTCCAGCTAACTTTTTGTGGGAAAGACTGCTCCATTTAAGAACCAGGAATCTCACGAGCAGTTTTGTTGTCTTTAAATTTAGTCCATCTTTCTGGTGTAAACACCGAAGACCATTTATTGTCTGTATCACTAAAACAGATATGGCCGTTTTTCTGACGCCGAGCAAAGTAACCCTTTCAGTTCTTTTATCTGTTGTTTTTTTTTCCGGCTTACGTGTAAGTCAAGCTCACAAACTTCACTAAAATATAACTGTTGTTCAAAATTTTGAAACTTGTGGGTTATTTGCAAGGATGGTTCTGCAGCAAGAACACTCAGAAAGTAGTTATAATACACTAGCTTTTTTTCACCTCCAAAACAAAGTTTCTCAAATTTGGTTTCTGCTTCCTCTTTTGAAAAAATTTCACGCCTAAATTTTTTGCTCATTGAAATTTCTTGCTCATTCAAAAACAATTTTATGAAACACATAAAGCTTATAAGCTAAAACGCTTTCTCCCCAACTGTTTGTTGGAACTTGCTCACATTTTTACTTGGAAATTGATGCCAACAAAACTTGCTTACAGTTTTCGCAGAAGTATTTTGTGCAATTCCTTCTGCAAAACTCGGCCTGAACTTTTTACCCCAAAAACAAATTGCTTTTGGATTTTTAGTCAATCGAACATTACGCTAAAACTAAAAAAATCCGATAAAATTTATCAAAGTGAGCTTTTTACGCAGTCCAACAAATCTGATCAAAGAAATATTCTCCAAACAATTGTATGCACTCAATTATACTCGTTTCATAGACAACAAATGACATTTTTACCCTATCAAATGCCAATTTTTCCTTGAAAAACAATTCTTAAACAGTTTTCTGCACTTTTTGGAGATTTTTACTTGCTTAGATTTTTGGGCTACGTAAGAGGCTTACTTTTCTGTAGTTTTGTCAGTAACTGGCTCTGTAATTTTAGCGTAGTTTTTGATTGACTAAAAAGAAACAAAATTTATCAAACTTCGCGAAACAGATAACACAATATTAAGTTGGCTAAAATTCTAATGAATTTTTGTCTTCTTTTTTTTTTGTCTTATGTCAACCCAACTTGAGAAAGACGCGTATTATATTTCAAGTTTTATGCTTTTTGTCCGGATAACTAATATCACTGCATGCATAAAGAGGTGAGCTTTTTGATTAGTTATTATTAGTTATGTTATTTCGATTAAATTAGAACTTTATTCCACCATATGCTGTCAATTTTTATGTTACATGATTGTTGATAACTGTTGATAAAAATCTTGTCTTAACATATCATCTCCTAATTGAATAGGACTGTCATAGCTAGAAGTCTAACGAGTACAAGAGAAAGACAAGTTAAACTCTCAGTTCAACTTAAGTTCTTGCATGATTCGAAGAGCATTTGTTCATGAAGGTTCCAACCAACTAGGAGAAAAAAAGATATATGCCTAGCGTTTATTCATACAATTCAACAAGTTAACAACAATGTATCTCGGCTTATTTTATTCATCAGATGAATTAGCACTTCTAGATAAAAGTTATTTTTCTATTAGCAGTTTCAGGTAGCTCGAAGGTAACGCGTTCGTTTGCAAGTCTCCTTCGCAACTCTTCCTTTCGGAGTCCAAACCGGGGCAAAGCGAGCAAAATTCAAAACTCAGCTCACAGCGGAATAACTGGAATATCAAATATGAGATCTTGCGTATCAAATGAAAACTTATCTGAAATTAGTTAGTAATTTTAATTGAGAAAGAATACATTTGAATTAATTCTGAAGTTATTTCAAATGATGCCTTTCAAATGATGACTTCGGCATGATACATTTTTATTTGGAAAATTCAACTAGCATTGGTTGAGCTGCGGTAAAGAAGCTCATTTGTGAGCCGATCAATGGAAAGTTCCCTGGTTCGAGGCTTCATCTGATTCGTACTCGTTACTTGATGGCAAAAGAAACGTTTCACAGCCAAGCAGTTATCGAAAAAATGAATGTTACTCTAAAACAGATACAAGATAACTACCAGAAAATACTTTTAAAAATAATTTAAATTGTAGCAAAGTGCTTACATTGTAATAAACACCATCTTTATACATTTCCATCTCTTACTGTTAGAAGAATAAGCTCTTTGGACAATTTTTGATTCAATAATGCCGAGAAGTTCTGGTATGCTCATAGCTCATCCTTGGTGTTCAGAACAATGTTTGAAAAAATCAAATAACTATGCACAATATTCCATAAATTTTTCAATTAAACTATCTAATGTTTATGGTAATTATGAGAAAAATTATTAGTTAATTTGTTGTGCTTTAGGCAGGGGCGGATCTAAGATTTTCTCGAGGGGGGGACGGATTTTCAAAAAAAATTTCGAAAATTTTGTCGACCTTTTTTTTTTAGGTCGACCGACTTGATGTTTGAGCTCTCCCTAAGCATGGTTTAGTCCCTTTTTTGGCAACATTTTCTGCGCCGCAGGCGCTTTTAGAAAAATTTTTGGGTCGGTTGGCCAAAAATGGATTTCTCAAAAAGTACCAAAGGGGGGACCCTTTGGGTCGGCAGGGGGTCGAATCCCGGAGAGGGGGGCGTCCGCCCCCCGCTCCCCCCCCCCTAAATCCGCCCCTGGCTCTAGGTGAACAATTGGGTAAATTGAAATCAAACAACTCGAAGAAAAGTCCGTCTGAATTTTGGATTTAATTTAACTTATTTTGTTTCGGTGACATATACATGCTTGCCTTCATCTCTTTTTTTTCTATATCTATCCAGTGGTGTTCTTTAATGGTTAAAGTTCATAAGTCAAACTTACCAAGGTTCTTTGTCTGATAACTAACTTAGTGGCGAATTGAACGCGGCTTGAAAAAATATGTCTTACACTAAACAATTTTGAAAATTCAGATGAGCCAAAAGGCAACTACTACTATTCAAAAATATTAGGAAACGCTAGTCATAACAATTTTTATTTATGGAAAAGATGTTTATCTTACAACTCCATAAGATTCCACAGAAAAAAAGTTTTTAATGAAAATAGCCATGCCGAGAAATTTTACGTAGCCTGATAGCCTGTGTGACTAGCATTTTTCTAATTATGAAAATTCATGACTGGTATTTTTTCCGTAAATGGAATTACATGACAAGCATTTTTCCAACAGAGAGACACTCTTTTTTTGTTTGCTTTGTTTTTTGGTGTTTTGCCCGATACACAAAATAAATAAAATTTGCCCCGATACACAAATATCAAACGGCATCAAAGTTGCAGATTTAACCACGTATTGAGATATGCTACGAAAGTAAATCAATTTGAAAAACCTGAAAAAAGTTGACCTTATTTACAAAAAAAATTGAAATCCCGCCGCCATCCCAAAAAAAATTATAAATCCTCTCAGAACACGAAGCAAAGTTTTTTATACTTTTTAACGCCTAAGAATTTTGACTCCAGATATTTTACCAAAAATATCCTTCATTTTTGCCGAGAAGCGTCGCAAAAAAAACAAACTCTAGCCCTGGTTTTATTTCTTGTGATCGCGTTTTATTGTTTCGCCCCTGAGTGTATTTGGACGCAAAATAATAATGATTAAATTTGGCAAACTCTTAACCAAAAGGCAGCAAACAAAAAACTGCTCGTATTAGGGCGACGCCCTGAATGTTCCGACTGCCTTTTAAGGTCTATGGAGCAGTAATAACATGAAAAATTTAATGTAATAAAAATAAATTGAAATTTGAGTTTAATTTTTAAAAATCATCCCCCACACGCCATATAAAGTACAAAGTGATGAAATTTGCTCAGAGCAACAAATAAATTATACAAATAAGCTTATAAGCTTCCTTCAGCCAATTTGGAACGATTTCTAAGACGGATTATATCTCCGCTTACGCGTTAATAATTTGAAATATATCGCACGTCAATTGTCATAAATTGGCCAAAATGGCAATCTTTAAACCCCCATAACTTTACAAAAAATGATCACAGGTGAAATATTTTTTCAAATTTAAGCTCAAGAGAACAATAGCTTTCGAATGATACAAAAAAATTCCGTCAAAAATGGCTAGTTAAAAAGTCGAAATTTGTCTGAAGAAAAAAAATCCACCCCGAGCACAAATATTCGTAACAATAACAGGAACAATAACAGGCTGGGTATTGGCGTATATTTAGCAGATTTCATTGATGAGGGTGGTTTAAATGGAAAAATGAGTTTCAATTTTCAACTAGGATAGCCGGTTACTGTGCAAGAATGTTCCGACTCCAGTCTTAAAAAATACAACTAAATAAATTTTTCAAATTAATGTCGTTTTTTTTCGGCGTATTTCTCTGGACTTCGCAAAAAACTTAAAACCAATGCCAAAAAAGCCTGTAATCCCCATTACCCCCATAAATTTACAAAAAATGATCACAGGTGAAATATCTTAGGCAAATTTAAGCTCAGGACAACAATACCGTTTGAATGAAATTTTCCATCATAAATGGCTAGTTAAAAGTCGAAATTTGTTAATCATAGTTCGGAAGTTTGGAAATTATAATTGAAAGAGCCCGTTTATGGAGTAAGTTCAACTTCAACAGAGCAATTTTTTTTTCTATTTTGCTTGCAAGTTTTTGGTTCTTACATGATTTGGAGGCTAGGAAGAGATCGGAGAGAGACTTCAATATAGAAGAGTAAATTCATCAAAGGTTATCAGGAAGCTCAATACTGAACATGGTAGGACAGTGGGACGCTTGATCCTTGAAATTTTTTTTTGAGATAATAAAAATTGAAGAAAAAAACACTCTACGTTATAGCTACTTCATATCCCGGGGAAAAGGGTAACCGGAAGAACAATAAAAGTGCAAAGTTAATGTTTGGTAATTGAGTAAACTGAAGAAAAAATGGACTCTCAGAAATCGAACAAAACACCAAATTTAAACTAAACTGCTAGTATCAGAGCGAGGCCCTGAATGTTCCCACTGCTTCTTAAGGTCTATGAAGCAGTAACAACTTGAAAAAAATTAAGTGTAACAAATAAATCTGATTTTTTCAAAAAAATTTGAGAGTTATTGTGAAATTCATCCCCCCACACGCCTTATAAGGTACAAAAAATAGTTAGATTTCGCTCTCATTAACCAATGAAACCAATTTGGAACGATTTCTAAGACGGATTTAATCTCCGCTGACGCGTTAATAGCGCGAAATATATCGCGCGTTTGTTGTCCCAAATTGGCCAAAATGGCAATCTTTAAACCCTCATAATTTTACGAAAAAAGATCACTGATGAAATATCTTCTCAAATTTAAGCTCAAGACAACAACACCCTTTGAATGATAAAAAAAATTCGTCAAAATCGCGACCTAAAAAATCGAATTTATCTGAAGACAAAAACCCACCCCGAGCAAAAATATTACGTTACTTTCGTTACAAAAGTCGGATCGAAAAATTGGAAGATTGATTCAATTAGCGCCCAGCTGTTGATTGGCGCATACATAGAGCCCCTCCAAATAAAGCAATATCATTTTTGCTATGCGTAGGAAGTAGTCCTGTGACCCAGAGCGATTTGCCTTCCTTATGTTTTGTTTTTTTTTCCCAAAATCCGGAATGTTTTGTCCATATCGACTGAATAATTTGGACGTGGACATGTTTCAACTGCCTTTCATGCAAAGACTCTTAAGAGTATTTTGACTGCCTCTATCAAAGAAAAATTGTGTATTGTTTTGATCGGATTAGCTCAGATATGTTTGGAACGGAATTAATTTTCAAAAACCGCTCCACACAGGTCATAGGCTTTGAGCGATTTGCTTGCGTGTTGAACTTAACTTATTTTAGTCGCAAATGAAGTTGCTCCTTCCACAATACAAATAAAATTTGCAACGTAGCTTCTGGGATTTTAAAACGGTATAATGAAATAGCAAAATAACATTCTTATGAGAATTGTCAGTTACGAAGTTCTTAATTACGAAAATTAATATGAACAAAAAATTTCAAGATTCGCGCAGCCTTTTTGAAATTAAACAAGACTTTTGTACCAGGGGAAGGCCTGAATGTTCTGATTATCAATTTACGTATGAAAGTCGATGAAATTTTTTATGTTTTTTTCTTAATTTTTTTTTGATAATCCACCCCCAAAAAGCTTTTGAAAGTACATGACAAAATCGTTTTGAAAAAGATCAAATAGCTCGCCTCAATTCAAATTGAAACTTTTTTGAGCCGGGTTAAAATTGGCGATTACGCGTTAGTTTATATCGTGCGTTCAATTGATCAAATTGGCAGTTTTTAAACCTTCAGAACTTCGCCGATGAAGTACAAAATCACAAGTAAGTTATATATATTTTTAAATTTAGCTCAAAACGCTGATATTTTTCAGATGTTATAAAAAATTCCGTTAAAAAATGGTTTCTCTTAAATTGAGTTTTTCTTTAAGAGCGCGGGGTTAACCAAAAAGTTGTTTTCCTGGTTGAATAAAAACGCTAAATGCTAGCCATACATTTTCCTATAATTGGAGACAAGCAAATCATACATTAATTTATTTTACGAGTCTGTAAATGTATACAGGGGTTGATCTAGGATTTTCTCGAGGGGGGGGGCAGATTTTCAAAATTTTTCAAAAAATTTGTCGACTTTTTTTTAGTTCGACCAAATTGATTTTCTGAGCTCTCCCAAATCACTATAGATACCCCAATTTGACCAAATATTCTGCGCCGCAGACAAAATTTTGAAAAACAGACCAAACAAGCGTTTGAGGCACTTTTTGGAAAAAATTGACCAAAGCACGTTTTTTCGGCGCGCGCTCCCCCTCAAAATTAGTATAGATTGGCGCCAAAAGCGCCTTTAGAAAAATTTTAAGGTCAATTAGCCAAAAATGGATATCTGAAAATAGTACAAAGGGGGGACCTCTGGGTCGGCAGGGGGCAAATCCTTGAAGGAGGACGTGTCCGCCCCCCGCCCCATCACCTAAATCCGCTACTGATGGTATAACAAGGCATCGAAAGTTTACAAGAACTTTTCATTCGTTGAAATTGTATTTTTTAGAATCTTGTCATAAACCAAAGCTACATGACATGACATTTACTTTTTTTCATCTACAATTGGTAGTATAAAAACTCTTGAGTCACTGATATCTTAGAAATTTTGCATTGAAATTTTGCATTGTCTGTATATGCATTGAAACCACTTTTTAAATGATATTTTGTACTAAAAAAGTATTGAAAAAAAAAACGTTTCTTTTTCTTCCATTTTTTTTGATTTTTTGGATTTCAATTTTTGAATTTTTTTAATGCCTATTATATGTACATTAAGGCAACTAAAAAATGTTTTTGGGCTCTTTTTACAAACAAACAGTAAAAAATCTGAACAATTGCACAGCTGGGAAATGAAAAAATGTATTTCTGTGAAAAACTATACACAGCTATGAACTAAACTTTGAAACCAATTCAAAGTTTAGCCATCAAGAAATTTTATCAAACTTTTTTCCATAAAAGGACTTGTATGATTCGTTTTTGATATATTTTCCCCCTTATAGATGTTATACACTGCTTTTCATTCCAAATTGGCAAAACAAATTACATCAAAAATTTTAAAACGTACTGAAAATGGTTTGAAAACTAAATAAATAGCGTTTTTTTCCATAGAAATTTTGATCAGCATTTCCGATTTAAACTGAAAAATTTATTTCAAGTAGGTCATCCAAACAAGACAAAAACTAGAAGGGAGTATGGCTGATTTTTTTGCAAGTTGTGGGTGTCAATGTTAATTTCGGTTAAAACGGTACTTTTTGCTTTCTTTCTTACTGCCAACTTTGATTTGATAATTGAAGTCGTTTGTGATATTGAGTTCAACTGCTCAGACTTGCCTCCATAAAATGAAATCTACGGATAAAAGGTAGTGATAAAACATCGTTTTCTAAAAATCGTTTCAAATATTTAAATTCAATATTACATGATGGAAACAAAAAAAATCTTTTTCCTCGTTTCAAGCTCAGATACCGTATTGCTAATCCAATCAAATCATGCGTTTTATGCAAACTCCAAGGTGAAAATAAAAGTCTTCTACAATAAGAATTAATGTTTTAAGAAATCAGTTTAAAATTATGCTGATTTATTCAAATTAGCGTTAACGCCGTTTTGATAAATGAGAGCAGTTCAGCCATTAGGAATATATTTTTATTTGTATCATAAATATTTTCGTAACTTTATAACTAGCTAAAACAATTTTTGTGGTTATATGATAAAAATTTTTAGAATATTGATTAATACGAAAATTGTGTAACAAGCATCTTTTCCAAAACTTGGCGAAAAAAGTAATAGCATTTTAGTCACAAAATTATTTCTTTGCTAAAGCAATCTATTTAAAATTAAGTAAGAAAGGTTAATTAATTAAATTTGTCATTAAAGTGGTACAGAAGCAACCCTTTCAGACAGAAAGGAGAAAGGATCAAAAAACTATAGCTTTTGCGAAAATCTAGAAAAGATTACTACTGTTTAGCGGAGAGATGATTAGGCTGATTATCAAAAAAAGTTGTTACTTTCGACCACTGAAGTTTTCAAAAAAAATAGTTTCAAGTAAAATTCCAATAAAAGTATCATTTTTGTTACAATTTTGTGTTGAACAATACATTAATTTGGATAACAAATTAAGATGTGCATTTTTATGTAAAATTTTTTTAGTTAAACCACGAATTTGTTTACTTGAGAAAATTCTTGGCAAATGTGCAAGAAAAATCTTGGCACACACACACACACACACACAAATATATCGAGAACTTAAGAAACTTAACCATTTTCACTTCACAGAAAATATGAGTAGTATTGTATCGTATCCCAGATCCTATTGTTTCGTAATCCGAAATTTAGACCACATAAGAGTAGTGTAGAACTAAGAGGATAAACAATTTTAGATGAAGTTTCTCGCTGCGCTCGAACCTCCATCTAAAATAGTTTATCCTGTTAGTTTTTACACTACTACATGAAAAGCAACAACAAAATATATCAACAGAATAATTAAAAATTAATTAAAAACAAAATCTGCTTCATAATTTCTCTCAAAATCTCTAACCACTTTCAATTGATTTTCATATTCTTCTTCACTAAATTTCTTAACTCTATCATCATAAAATGTTTCTAATCTTTTCTTAGATCTTCAGATAATCATTTAAAAATACTATGTTTATTTTCAATAAGTCGCATAGCTATTTCTCTATCATTTATTACATCTTCTAATTTCTTTTTCAATTTTTATCTAATAAATGAGTGAACAAGGAACAAAATATTTGTATAATGAAAAAACATTCTGCAAAAGAATTTCTAATCCAAACTATAAAATAAACAATAATGAAATATTTAAAAAAATGAATCTTTCTAAATCATTGAAAACTCAATATGAAATAATTAATGATGTAAACTAAAAACTAATGAAAGAGCTGAATATTTGAAAATAATACATTTGTTGTAATTAAGAAAGAAACACAGATTCAAAAAAATTTAAAAGAGAAGCAAGAAGTAAAAACTAATAGAAGTTTCAGAAGGTGGATGTTCAGACTTAGAATATTGTGTTAGATGTGAAAGATATGGAATTTTTGAAACAACTGAATCTTTTAAATGTATATTTTGTGAAATAGAAAAAACAAAAAGAAAAAATGAAATGATTTATATTGATTATAAAATAACTAGAGATTATTCAACTAGAAAAGTATATAAACAAAAAAAAACTACACGAAATATGGTTTTATGTTTATTGTGAAGTACAAAAACTTATTAGATTTATTGCATCAACTAACTATCGAAAAAAATTAGATTAATTAAACATTTTTTATATGTTCCTAACAAAATATAGTATTAAAAATTTAATTTTAAAAGATGAATATTTAGATATATATGAAGAATATAATAACTTACCTGAAAAACTAGAAACTTTATTTCGTGAATAAATATTTGGAGAAAATAAACCAATTTATTTCTCCAATGAAACTTAAATAAATAAATGGAAAAAGAATTATTTCCTGAATGTGTGAGATGTATAATTAGTGGTCCTTCGGTAGTTGGTTAAACGTATTTACTACTTAAAACTGTTTTTGATATAAATAACTTCAATACGTTATATTTACTTTCACCATCAGTAGGACAATTTCTTTATCAAAATTAAATAAAATGTTTTGAAAATAAAATTCCAAAAAATAGAATAAAAAATTTATTAAACAAAGAAAATATAGATGAACTAGTAGTAGATATTATTAATGATGAAAAATTTTCACCAGCAGAGATCACAAAAAAAAATCAATCATACACTGAAGAACTAAAATGTCCAGAAAAGATTGAAGAAAATTCAACAATTTTTTTAGATGATATTAATGAATTAAAGAAGGATGATAAAATAAAAGCATTATTTAAAAAATCAAGACATCAAGGGATTCAATGTTTTATAATTGCACAAGATTATTATGAACTACCAAACAGTTAGAATGTAATTTATTTGTTCTTTTAAAAGCTGAAAAACATAAAAACGTACAATCAATATTCATAGATAAGGCTTTAATGGATATAAATACACTGAAATTAAAAAATTATGTGATTATGGCTGGTCTGAAAAATATGGTTTTATTTTAATAGATACAACAAAAGTTAAATTCACAGGTAGATATAGAATTGGGTTTACTGATATTTAAATTCCTCAATCTTCTCCTTTTTAATAAACTAAATGGCAATAGATTCAATGAGAACAAAAAAAGATTTAGAAAATTTGAATAAATTGGTTGAAGTTAAGAAACAAGAAAACAATATGAAATTACAAAATAAAATTATTAAACAAACTGATGATTATAAATTAGCAAAACAAACTAACACCAATAACACAATTACAAGAAAAGCAAATAAAAACTATAAATGAACAAACTGACGCAATAAAAGCTATTGAAATGAATCCAACAACACCTATAACACAAAATATGTTTGATGAAAAAGAATATAATATTGATTAACATGTAAACAATTTGACTTCAATAACAAGTAAAAACAATCCTTTTTGGATTTCCCTCTTAAACATTTAAATAAAAATAACTTTGAATTAAATGGAAAAGAAATAACGACTAATGATGATTTTATGACTTAAATAAAGAAGAATATAAATTAACCACAAATGAAACCAAAGCTCTTGCAAATAAACAATTTAAATTTGATGATATGAAGGATAATGAAATAGTTGCTTTTGATAGTTTGCTTAATAATTCAAATTTAAACTTTAATCCTAGAGGTGGAGATAGTATAATTCCTAGATCAATGTTTATTAGGAATAAACTTAAAAGTAAAGTAAGAGAAATTCAACAAAAAAAATAGGATATGAAACAGAATATGATAATGTTGAGACAACAGATGAAGAACAATATGATAGCGTAGAAAGAAACGGTATAAAACAAGAAATAATATATCAATTTCTTTCATCAGACCCAGAGAAATTATTTTTTAGATTAAAAACATTGTTAGGAGTAACTCTGTAAGGACATAATAACACATAATCAGAAGCATCAGCAAAATTAGATGAATTATTAAAACAAAGATATTTTACAAAAGAAGAGTACAAGAATGCAATTTCAAAAATTTCATATTAATAAATGCATAAAGCACTAATAGAAAACATGAAAATTTTATCAGATGTTAGATTACATACAAAACCTAAAATAAAAAAAACAATTTTTACTGGAATGAGTGAATCATATCATGAAGAAGAATTAGTTCATCCTTTGATTTTAGATGATAGTTGATTGGAGAATTGCTGTTACTTCTCTTTCAACATATAATAGTGTTTTTAATATAACAACAAAAAATAATAATATTTTTTATTCATCTGATAATGGATTAACTTGGAAAACAATAATCATAACACCTGGTGCATATGAAGTTAGTATGATTGATCTTGAAATTCAAAGAATTATGAAAATAAATGGAGATGTTGGTGAAGTTGATGAAGCATTTGTAAAAATAATTACTAATGATGCAACATCAAGAGCAATAACTGAAATAACAAATAATTATCAGGTTGATTTTACACAACCAGGAAAAAATATAGGGAACTTTTAGGATTTAATGAAAGATTACTAACTAGTGTAAGAAACACATCAAATAAAATTGTTGATATTTTATCTACAAGTAATTTATTAATTAATTGTAGTACTTCTAATGGAATGATTATAAAAGGTGATATATCAGGAATAATTCATAATTGGAGTTTTGGTGTTAATCCTGACTTGCTCTATGTTGAGCAATTTAGAGGTGAAATTATATGGCATGATTTGATTCAAACCTATCAAATAAATAGTATGACTTTTAAGTTGATTGATAAAGATTAAAAACTTGTTAGTTTAAATGAAGATAATGTAGTTTTCACAATATCGATTCAAGAGATTTAAATATGATAAATGCCAATACTAAATAGAAGTAAAAGGTAACTAAGTTCCGTGTTAGAAAGACCTTATAACATAAAAGAAAGAATAAAAGAAAATCTTTATAAAAAAATATTACACAAAGATTTAAAACAATTTAGAAAAAAAACTAATATCTGGTAAAGGTTTTTATGTTATAAGTTAATGACTTTTTTATTTAATAAATGAGTATACCCACAGTGTTTCAAACTATAAATGAAATAGTTTCAGAAGATAAAATAATTATCATCAAACTTATCATTAGTTAGGTGATAATATTATAATTGAACCAGGTAGACCGATAGAATTTAATTTTGATGAAAATTTAAATTATATACAAGTAGGAGGGGCTTATCTTGAATTTGATATAACAGTAAGAAAAGATGATAACACTAATTTCGCTAATGCTGATCAGATTAGATTAGTTAATAATGCATTAGCTTACGTATTTTTAGAAGCAACATTATCAACAACAACTGGAAATATATTTGAAGAGAATAAATTTGTCGGAAGATCTTCTACTATGATGAAACTACTTACAAGTGAAGATGAAAATACACTAACATATTTTAACGAAGATTCTACTGGTGCAACGCCAACAGATTCTAATACATTACTTAAGAATAGACTTATTAATTGACATGCAAATGATGCTAATAAAGGAAAATCATTTGCTACACATCCACTAAAGGATTTATTTGGGTTTTGTAAAACTTTTAAGAAAATTACAAAAGGATTAAGTTATCAATGCTCTTTGAAGACATCTGATTTTGAAGATGTAGTTTTTTCAACCTTGGTTGATGATAAAAATGTTATAAATAACAAATTGTATTTATATGTAGCAACTTATATTCCATCTACAGAAACAAATATTTATTTTGATCAAGCAATCATGATTGATTTTCAGATATCTTATGATGAATTTGTTATTGCTAGAAAACTTCTGGGAAATGAACTTGAAACGGAGGTTGATATAGGAATTAAATCTAATTCTAATGCACCAAAATATTTAATTTTTATACATCAAAATATTGATAGAGCACATATTGAAAATAAATCACAAAATATTTCAATATTTTATAATAGAAACTTACTAAGTACTTATGTTCATATTGATGGAAAGAGATATCCAAATAAATTTAAAGATATTGATTTTGCTACAGATAATTATCGTAATTATTATTTAACTCTCCTGGAATTTTATAGAAATTATGTCGGAGAACCATGGTTTAATCCTTATATAACATTTGAAGAATTAAAAGAATTATATCCAATTAATATTCATGATCTAAGATTTCAAGATGATTACATTTCACCTAACACTATAAAACTAGTTAATAAATATAGAGATGATCCTGAAAATAGTAGATTATTTTATATTCTAATAAGACAAAGAACTTTAACAATGCGAACAAATGAAGGACGAATTATAGATGTAATTTAATAATATAAATGGAAGAATTTATGAAAAATTAAAATTTAAAAAATAAAAGTACTAACTCAATAAAAATTATATGAAGTATCTTATAAAATAAATTTAAAAAACTTTGGAGTTTATTTAAGATTTTAAGTTTTAATAGATAGAAATGGAAATCAGATGGAAAGTAAATTCAAAGATTGTGGAAAAATTAATATTGATGATGGTTCAAATGGTGGTACACATTGGGTTGCTTTTTATACTACCGTTTATAAAAATTTTTATTTTGATTCTTTTGGTGGTCCACCTATTGAAAAATTAACAAAACCTATTCATTTTTCAGATAATATATTACAAGATAAAGAAAGATCTTTATGTGCACCTTATTGTTTATATTTTCTTTATCTTATGAATCAAAATATTTTGTGATGAAAAAGTTATTATTAAAATTTTATTTGATCCTATTTTGCAATATTAAATGACTATATCAAAATTTGGTGGTTCTGCTAGTAGATCATCCTTGTCCAATACCAATTTTGCATCAAAAGCATATGTTAGAACAAATTATTTAGAAAGTGAAGTTGAAGAAGATATTGGTACGAAGAACCAATTCAAAATTAAAAATGTTCCTGATCCAATAGAAGAAGGAGATGCAGTTAACAAAAGATCTGCAGTTATTGATGATGGAACTTAATGAAAAAAAGATACCACAATATCAGTAAAACAAATCATTATAAATAAGCAACCAACAAAACTTAATGAAGTTGTAACCAAACAATTTTTCGGAGATAATTCTTTTATTGATGATGGAACATAGTTATGAAATATTTCTAATATTGGATGCAATAATAAAATATTATTAAATGTTAATCAAATTACTATAAATGAATCTCCTGTAAATAATAATGATGTTGTTGATTTGGTTACTTTAAATTATGCTATATCACAAGTTTTAACTTTATCTGCGTTTAAAGGAGAAGTTTTAGAATTTGGCATTGGTGCAGGTCAAAGTTTGTGGGATCCTTGGGCCTTCGAAATGTTTGGAGGTTTAAATGATTCTAATTATTTTAAAACAAGCACTAGTACTACACCATCAGCAGGAACTGGACCAACTTCACTACCACCAATAGGAAATTTTTATTGTTTTACAGAATCATCTAATCCTTACTTTGGAGCTCGAAAATTCGCAATGGCAAGGAGAGACTTATCTAAAGTTAAAAGTATTTATTTTATTATAATAGATACGGAAATAGCATGTGTGATTTTAGAGTTGAATATTTCAATTGGAGTTGATTGGCTAACTGAATTAACTTTAACTGGTGATTCTGGTAATGTTTGGATTGAGCAAACAGTTGAATTTTCTGATTACAACTCAATTCAAAATATAAGGTTAGTTTAGGAAGAAGCAAATAATTATTGTTCAGATATGGGATTTTCAAATATCATTATTTCACATTATTAATTTGAAGAATATTTTGAAGATATACTTTTGGATGTAAGATATGAAAGAACATTACTTTTAGTTTATGCTGTTTTTAAACCTGAAATACTATTGGAAATTGGATTTACTCAAACACAAGTTAACTTTTTACAGGATCTAAACGAGAAAAAAATTCAAAGACAAAAGCATATTTTTGGTCAAATAAATGAAGCACTTTGAAGAAATGATAATTAATATGAATAATATGGATGTAACAACTAAAAGAAATCTTTTAATTTTTAGCTTTATTTTTAATGAAAAAAGAATAGATGATAGAGTTAGAAAAAAAGAAAAAAGAGAAAAATTAGATGGAATAGTTTAAAAAGAATTTGATCATTTTTATGATTATTTGAGAAATAAAGAAGAAGCTTTACTTGAAGATTAAATTTTATATCAATAAATGAGTACACCACAACTAAACACTTTTATACAATTAAACAAGGAACTTGATACTATGACAATGCAAGAAAAGTTAGAAGTAAGATTGAAAAAAGAATACAATTTTAATTCGTCACTTTACAATATTCAGGATATTAAAAAGTTTCTTGATGCTGAAGTAATAAAAAAAATGAAACGAAAATTAAAAATGTTAAAAGAGGTAATTATGTTCTATTAGCTGGAGAATTAATTGGAGCTATTTCTAGCATTGCTGTTGGTTCTTCTCTATCTGCTACTGAAGTTGGTGTTATTGTTGGTGTACCTATTGTTGGTGCTAGTGTTAGTTGTGCTGGAGTTTTACTAACTTTAACTAATTATCTCTATAACAAGAAAAGAAGGAGATATTCGAGAATTGAATTATTGGCTAAGATGATGAAAATTGAATTTGAACAATTGCACAAAGAAGCAATGATGGATAAGAAAATTGATGAAAAAGAATATAGAAAACTATATAATAAATGTGAATATTATTAAAATAATAAGAAAACTCTAAAAAGTAAGACTGATCGTAATCCTGATGATTTTTTCAAAATGTTTAATGTACCTGATAATCTTCAACAAGAAATATCGAAAGCAGTTGAAAATTCAATGAAATCAAAAAGTTATAAATATAAATATTAATATTTTTTCTAACAATAAATTTTAAAAAAATTAATGAAAATATAGAATCTTCATTACCTCTCCAAAAATATAGAATCTCCATTACCTTTTTATTCTGAAATATAAGTATTTTTATTTATTAAATGAGTTGTAAACTAGATAACAGTTGGTGTGTGTTGGTGGTAAACATTATAGTGGTTTTTTAAAAGCTTATCCAAATGTTACAGGAAATGGAAGGATGCAAATTGAAGGACAATATAATAGGTGTCGGAGAAATAAGTCAGTTTATTGTACTAATGCCGAAATTGCTAGAGATGAAAAATTGGGTTAATTTTTCAAGAAAGTATGGATTAAAGCTCTTAAACCAGCTGGAGCTTATATAGGAAATAATTTTGCTAAAGATCCAATGAAAGCTTTGAATATGGGAGTTAGTATGGGAGCAGCTCTTGGATCAAAGAATCCTGCTGCTATTATGAGTGCTGGAGCTCAAGCAGGAAAGTTTCTTGCAACTGGTAAAGGAATGAAACGTGTTGGTAATATTCAAGGTAATGGACTCTATATGAGAATGTCGGGAATTTAATAAACAAAATGGAATTAACAAAAGAATTATATACACCAATGAAAAGAAAAATCAAAAGAGAAAAATTAAAACCTAAACTTATTAATGAGTGTCGGTCAATAGATTTAATTGATGTTGATAAAGTTTCAAAATAAACTAAAGGATTTAAGTTTATTCTTACTTGTATTGATAACTTTAGTAAGTATTCTTGGGCGATTCCATTAAACTAAATCCTCAATTTCAGTAACAGAAGCTTTCAAAACTATTCTATTTTCAGGAAGAAAACCTAGAAGAGTTTGGTGTGATCAGGGAAAAAAATTCTTTAATAATGACTTAATTACTTTTCTTAAATCAATTGATATTGAATTATATCATACTTATATTGAGTTGAAAGCAGTTTTTGTAGAAAAATTTAATAGAACATTAAGAGAATTATTAAAAGTTCCTGTATTTGTTGAAGGTGAAACTGACTAGCTTTCTATTCTTTCATCTACAGTTGAAAAATATAATAATACAAAACATAGTAAAATAAAAATGACTCCAGTAGAAGGTTCAAAAAAGAAAAATGAATAAAATTTCCATAAATTATTTTATGATAAAAGAAATTTTAATCCTCCTAAATATAAAATTGATGATTGAGTTAGAATTCCAGATGAAAGACATATGTTTAGTAAAGGAAATTCAACAAATTGGAGATATGAATTATTTAAAATTTATGAAATAGTTTATTATGAACCACCACAGTATTTGATAGAAGATGAACAAAGAGAGAAAATATTAGGAAAGAATTATGAGCCAGAATTATTGAAATCTTCTTTTTCTTTTCTTGAAAATAAAAAAAAATGAATTGCTTAAATATATTTTAATTTGAAAAATCAATTTAAGAATAACTTCATTATTAAATGAATTCAAATGGAAGAAGAAAAAATAAAAATTAATACTCGTGATCGAGAACAAATTAATAATCTTAGAAATAATATAAGATTATTGAATGATCTTAATCAAGAAGAAAATCTTATTGGAGATCTTTTTAGTGAAAGAATACTAAGAAATGTAAAAAATAAATTTTGGGATGTTTGTGATTTCGATGTTCTAACTAATTCATTTGCTAGAAATAATAAAAGTAAGAAACATCTTGAAAAAGCTACAGGAAAAAAAATTAAAAAAACAAAAAATAATATTAAAGTAGAAAAGATTTCATCATTAGAAGAATTAACATTGGAGAAATTAAAAAATGAAAGTATTAATTATGAATTAGAAAAAAAAGCTCATACCCTTTAAAATTTAAATTAAATATTATGATATTGATATAAAAAGTCATTCAGAAAGCTATGAAAAAATTAATTTAAATATTTATGATGTAACAATGAAAGATACAAATCCACTTATGAATGAATTAATTTTAATTTATAGAAAACTTATAAATCAAAATATGATTAAATTTTTTAAAATTAAACTTTAAATGTATATTTTCACATAATAATGAAACAAGATTAGTTTGTTTAGCAACTGAAACAAAACAAATAAATGTTTATTTAAATGAAAATATTAAAACATTGTTAGAAGCTAAAATTGAAGATCTTGAAAATAAAGATTCTGGATTAATATTTGAAAGAATTAAAACTATGAATGTTAAATTTTATAGAACTAAATCTCTTACAGGTGGAATTTATAAAAAATAACCTTTTGATGATAAATCAATTTTAAATATTCAGAATGAAGATGATAAGTTTTTGTTTTGGTGTTTAGTTGCACATTTTCATCCTTCACCAGATCCTGTCACACGAGTAACTCATTATAGGAAACATGAATCAGAAATAAAAATGACTGGAATTGATTATCCTGTAAAATTAAACGATATTCCTAAAATAGAAAAATAAATAATTTAAAAATAAATGTTTATAATTTATTTTATAGTAATAATCAAAATATTCTCAATCCAATGTATTGTCTTGTTGCAAATACCACTCATGAAACTATAAATATTGGCTATTAGGATAGTCATTATATATTAGTAAAAAAAAGTTACATACATTTGCTTAAAATAGACAAACAAATAAAAATCTTATGTGTCATAGATGTTTATCTAGTTTTAGTACACAACAATCTTTAGATAATCATTTAAAAATATGTAGTCAATCAGATGCTATTATTATGAGATTGCCTAATGAAGACTACTTAAGATTCAATAAATTTCATTATAAAATTAATTTTCCTTTTAGAGTTTATGCAGATTTTGAATGATACAATGAAGTTATTGATTTAAAGAAAGGAACTATAGAAAGAAACATTGAACAAAAACCTTCTGCTGTTGGATTTAGTTTTATTTCCGATCAAGAAAACTAAATTAAATCATTTTCAAAACTATGTAGAGGAAATGAACATAATAAATGATTTGTGAATGGAATATTGAAATTAGAAAATAAAGCTAGTTATATTTATGGACAAACAAATATTAAAATGGATGAAAAAACTGTTATGGACTCTAATCATTGTTGGATGTGCTTGAAACAATTTGATTATATACAGGAAAGTTTAGATGAATGGATTTTAATAGTTGTAACTTAGCTGCTGATGAAAATCAAAGAAAGTTTTCAACAGTAATGTTTCATAATTATTCTAACTATGATTCACATGTATTCTTTTAATATTTATATCTAAAATCTCAGGAAAGAAAACTTGTGTTTAAAGTTTTAGCACAAATAAATGAAAGATATATTTCAGTTCAAGCTGGTTGTTTAAGATTTTCAGATTCTTGTAGATTCTTCAGCGAAAGCTTAGATAAATCAAGTTCTGGATTGAAAGAATTTAAGTTTATTGAAGATTAATTGTTAACAAAAAAGTTAGCTCATCCATATGATCTTCCTAAGTACTTAGAGGATTATGATAATAAATTATTAAAAAACATAAACGAAGATGATTTCTTTTCTCTATTGAAAGATAGTAAACTATCAAAAGAAGACATAAATAGAACATTTTATATTATTGAAAAATATAATTTAAAAACATTTGGAGATCTAACAGATTTATATTTAAAGAGTGATATTGATTTTTTAACAGATGTATTTGAGAACTTTATAGAAATCAGTTTGAAAGAATTTGGTATTAATCCATTATTTTGTTATTCATTAAGAGGGTTTACTTGGTTGTGAGGCCTTAACTATACTGATGTTGAACTACATTATTTGAAAGATGATACTTTGATTAGATTAGTAGAAAATAATGTTAGAGGTGGAGTTAGTAGTGTTATGGGAGATAGATATGTTGAAAGTAATGATGAACAGAAAGTTTTAAATAATGATGCTTATAACTTATATGGTTGGGCTATGAGTGAATATCTACCTTTTGTTAAAATCAAATTTGAACAAGAATATAAGTTTAATGAAATATTAAACACTGCTGATGATGCTGATGTAGGATATTTTGTTGAATGTGATTTGGAATATAGTAAAAAAAATAAAAGAAATAACCAAATATTTCCATTGGCTCCAGTTAATAGTTGTTGAAGATGAAGATTTAAGTGAATATCAGCAATCTGTAAATGCTAGTAGAAAGAATAAAAAAATAGTTTGTGATCAATTAGTTAAGAAAGATTATCTTTGTCATTAGAGATTATTAAAATTTTATGTTAGATTGGGAATGAGAATAACTAAAATTATTAATCTAATAAGTTTTAAACAGAAACCTTTGTTGAGTTTTTTTATTTATTTAAATACTAAATATGAGCTGTTTCTACTACAGATTTTGAAAAAGATTACTCTAAATTGTTAAATATTGCATTTTATGGTGAGACGGTTGGAAAATATTAGAAATAGAATAGATGTTAAAATCTTCAGTAAAGATTATTCTGATAAAATAAAAGAATTTAATAAAGTTAATTTTAATAATATTAATGATAATTTTGAGAACTTTGATGTTTATCATTAAAAAAAAATAATGTAAAGTTTGATAAACCATTATATACAGGATTTACTGTTTTAGAGTTGAGTAAGTTACATATGTATAAAACTTATTATGATGTGCTGCAACCTTATTTTGGTGAGGAATCATTGAAATTACATTATGTTGATACAGATTCCCTAATTGTGAGTATAAAAACTAAAGATATCACTTAAGATCTTAACATTTTAAAAGATTATTTTGATTTTAGTAGCTTGAAAAAATGGCCAGAGTTATATTGAAAAAAAAATGAAAAAGTACTAGGTCGGTTTAAAGTGGAGACTCCAGAAGGTCTTTGGATTGATAAATTTATAGCATTGAAATCCAAAAGTTATTCTTTTATTGAGAATGGAGAAACACATAGAAAGATTAAAGGAGTTTCTAAGGTTGCAAGTAAGAAAATTACATTTGAAGAATATTATAGTTGTTTGATGAATTATGATGTAGAAAATCCAATTAAGCATACTGTTTTATCAATTCAGACTGATTTTTATGAGATATATTTGAGTAAAATTATTAAAAATTGTTCAAGTAGTGCCGATAGCAAAAGTTACTTTTTAAATAACATTGAAAACGTTCAATTTGGATACTTCCAATAATTCATTTAAAGAAGAAGTGTTATAGTAAATGGGAAATCATTTGAGTAGAGCAATTATTGATTTTGCTGCAACAAAACGTTGTAATAAATGTGATTTCATTTGTTTTACAGAAAATTGTTTTAAAAGAAAAGATTCTAAGGATGGATTAAGAAATGAAGGTAAAATTTGTAGATTGTATTATAGTAAGAATTATAGAAGTGAAAGTATAGAAAAAATAATTGAATATCAAAAAAATTACTATTAAAATAATCGAGAAAATTTTATGAAAACTGTTTGTTTGTATGCAAAGGAAAATATAGAAAAATTTTGTCGAAAGAGCAAGATGAAATAAATTCAGAAATTATTCAAAAGGGGAGCGGCGGTAGCCAATTCAAAAGTCGAACAGGGTAAGGCTGAATTACCCAGCCCAGAAAAATTGTCAAAAAAATTGCATGCAAATTTGAAGCAGGGGTGCTATAGCAGTTCTCCATGGAGAGCTGAATAGCTCGTATATTGGTTTTGACCTTGATAAATAAAACATCTAAACTTAAAATTGGTCTACGATTTACTTCGACACACAAGATAAGAGTTACAAACCTCCGTCATTGACAGAAATTTTGGTCTTTTATTTCGTAATTGTGGGAAAAAAATAAATTCTACAACTCCATGTTAGCAAGAACTTTTTTTTACTATCGAAATATCAGATCAACATATTAGTAATATTTTTTTGTGTTCCGGATCCTAAGGAGGTCCTTCCTAAGGGAGGGGGGTGTGGTGGTCCTCACGTTAGGCAAAATCCTTGTAAAAAGGTCATTAACTTCTTGGAGGACCCTCATCCTAGGATTTTGTAAAAGAAAAAACTTTTCCAACCAAAAAGCAAAATTTCCCCTACTCAGGATCTTTTTAAGCTTAGCTTAACATCAAGGGACATAATACGAAGTTATTTCTAATTCCATTCATTTTTTTGGGTCGTAACTATTGGCTCTGGTTAATTATCTGAGTCATGATAATTGTTACATTTGTTTCGGGCAAATGATTTTTTGACCTAGTTGAAATTTGATACTGGAAATTGACTTTTAAGGGGAATTGTCTTTAATGGTATATAATAAAAATGTGCCGGAAATTTTTGAAGCGCAGCTTAACTGTTGGCAGCAGTAAACTATTACCCAACTTGTGTTATGTTTTATGGTGAAAAGGCAGTAAATTGAAATCATTCTCTAAAGGCGGCGGTCGTTTCTGGTCAAGTTATGATAAAATGAGTATAAAAACTGAAGATATTACTTAAGATCTTAACAATTTAAAAGATTTTTTGATTTTAGTAGCTTGAAAAAATGGCCAGAGTTATATTGAAAAAAAAATGAAAAAGTACTAGGTCGGCTTAAAGTGGAGACTCCAGAAGGTCTTTGGATTGATAAATTTATAGCATTGAAATCCAAAAGTTATTCTTTTATTGAGAATGAAGAAACACATAGAAAGATTAAAGGAGTTTCTAAGGTTGCAAGTAAGAAAATTACATTTGAAGAATATTATAGTTGTTTGATGAATTATGATGTAGAAAATCCAATTAAGCATACTATTTTATCAATTCAGACTGATTTTCATGAGATATATTTGAGTAAAATTATTAAAAATTATTCAAGTAGTGCCGATAGCAAAAGTTACTTTTTAAATAACAATGAAAACGTTCAATTTGGATACTTCCAATAATTCATTTAAAGAAGAAGTGTTATAGTAAATGGGAAATCATTTGAGTAGAGCAATTATTGATTTTGCTGCAACAAAACGTTGTAATAAATGTGATTTCATTTGTTTTACAGAAAATTTTTTTAAAAGAAAAGATTCTAAGGATGGATTAAGAAATGAATGTTAAATTTGTAGATTCTATTATAGTAAGAATTATAGAAGTAAAAGTATAGAAAAAAATATTGAATATCAAAAAAATTACTAATAAAATAATCGAGAAAATTTTATAAAAACTGTTTGTTTGTATGCAAAGGAAAATATAGAAAAAATTTATCATAGAGTGAGAAATTATAGAAATGCACAACATATAAAAAACAGAATAAGATTATCACTAAGACGACAAGAACAAAATAAAGAATTTAAAACAATTCAATACTAAGGATGTAGTTGGAAGTTTTATGATGATTGGTTAAATCATCAGCTAAAACCTATCAATGAATTAAATGATTATCACATGGAACATGTCAAGACTGTTATTTCTTTTAATTTAGAAAATGAAGATGAAGTGTTTGAAGCTTTTAATTGGAGAAATTGCAGACCAGTTACTAAAAGAAAACCTTTCTAAGGGTGCCAAAATTGATTAAGAATTATATAAAAAACAATAAGAAAAAGCAGAAAATTTTCTTTCAGAGTATGAATTTAAATAAAATAATAACTGGTTAGCTTTCAAGACCTAATTGATGACTATTTTATAACGTTTCTTTTGATGAAAATACGATTATGAATTATTAAAATAGAGTTTTGAAATTGTATAATTTTCTTTGTTATTTGATTAATATGTCTTCTAATTTTTCTATCAAAAAAGTTTTTTACAATTATACATTCGAAGTCTGGTTTCATATCTTTTATTTTAAAAAATTTGTTTAAAATTATTTTTCATTTTAATATGTTTATTTAAATGAGTTACATTTGTCCAATGAATGAAGTTGGTATTAGATATCCTTTATGGTGTAATGATGGATATATAAGAAATACTTTGTATTCAGGAATGGTTGAAATCAAAAAATACATCACCTATGACCAGAGAAATTATTAAATTTATCAGAAAAAATAATAATGAAAAATGTTTTAATCATGAGGTTTCTAATGATATAGACATATTTGAGGAATATGATGTAATTGAATTTGAATATAATTTATATAACTTAATTTTAAATCAAATTGAAGAGAAAAATTAGAAGATGTAAGAAATGATAGAGAAATAGCGATGCGACTTATTGAAAATAAACATAGTATTTTTAAATGATTATCTGAAGAACTAAAAAATGATATAGAAACAATTTATGATGATGGAGTTAGGAAATTTAGTGTAGAAGAATATGATAATCAATTGAAAGTGGTTAGAGAATTTGAGAGAAATTATGAAACAGATTTTGTTTTTAATTAATTTTTAATTGTTCTGTTGATAGGTTTTGTTGTTACTTTTCATGTAGTAGTGTAAAAACTAAGAGGATAGACTATTTTAGATGGAGGTTCGAGCGCAGCGAGAAACTTCATCTAAAATGGTCTATCCTCTCAGTTTTTACACTAATCATAATGCTCGAAAATGAAAAGCTTTTTCAATTGCCGGCCGCAAACTGAAATAAAAAACTACAGGAATTGACCTTGCAATAAAAGCTACTTCATCTTTCTCCGATATGCTAATCCAATTAACCCTTTGCTGCAATTACTTTTTGGTTCATTAAAGTCGTCATCATCAATTATAGCCGAGCAGATGGTTCTCTGTATACGTGAAAAAACTTAACATGAAAAAACTTCCAAACCTCTTCAACGAAATGTCACGAGGTAAAGCGGATATCCCGAGCTTCGACTTAGACGAGCAGATGTGTTTAATATCAACAATTTAACTAGGAGTGTAACTTTTTTTTATTGCTGCTTGTTACAAATTTGCGCACGCATTTTGCTCTAAAAAGTAAGAACTAATTGCGCTTTCGGGTTTATTTTAAAAAAACTTAAAAAAATTTGCATTAACAATTTTTTTGCCATGCGGAAATCAATAATGCAGCGAGTTAAAATCTTGAAAATTATACCCTTGCAACCAAGTCGCGAAGAAGTAAATTTTGCATTTGTCAAACTAAAAAAAAACTAAGCAATTTTCAACGAACTAAGGAAAGCTTGATTATTAAATTTATATAAGCCGCTTTATCAATCCCAAAAATCCCAACATGGTTTGATTAAAATCCCTATCTAAATGCTGAAATTCGGGAGTTTTAATGAATTAATTTGATTTTGTCGAAAGAGCAAGATGAAAAAAATTCAGAAATTATTCAAAAGGAGAGCGGCGGTAGTCAATTCAAAAGTCGAACAGGGTGAAGCTGAATTACCCAGCCCAAAAAAATTGTCAAAAAAATTGCATGCAAATTTGAAGCAGGGTTGCTATAGCAGTTCTCCATGGAGAGCTGAATAGCTCGTATATTGGTTTTGACCTTGAAGAATAAAACGTCTAAACTTAAAATTGGTCTAAGATTTACTTCGACACAAAAGATAAGAGTTACAAACCTCCGTCATTGACAGAAATTTTGGTCTTTCATTTCGTAATTGTGGGAAAAAAATAAATTCTACAACTCCATGTTAGCAAGAACTTTTTTTTACTATCGAAATATCAGATAAACACATTAGTAAAATTTTTTTGTGTTCCGGATCCTAAGGAGGTCCTTCCTAAGGGAGGGGGTGTGGTGGTCCTCACGTTAGGCAAAATCCTTGGAAAAAGGTCCTTAACTTTTTGGAGGACCCTCATCCTAGGATTTTGTAAAAGAAAAAAACTTTTCCAACCAAAAAGCAAAACTTCCCCTACTCAGGATCTTTTTAAGCTCAGCTTAACATCAAGGGACATGATACAAAGTTATTTCTAATTCCATTCAATTTTTTGGGTCGTAACTATTGGCTCTGGTTAATTATCTGAGTCATGATAA
This sequence comes from Symsagittifera roscoffensis, assembly GCF_963678635.1. Classification (NCBI taxonomy): domain Eukaryota; kingdom Metazoa; phylum Xenacoelomorpha; order Acoela; family Convolutidae; genus Symsagittifera; species Symsagittifera roscoffensis. Next base: position 42,256,761 of record NC_087063.1, on the reverse strand, counting down.
TTGTTACATTTGTTTCGAGCAAATGATTTTTTGACCTTGTTGAAATTTGATACTGGAAATTGAATTTTAAGGGGAATTGTCTTTAATGGTATATAATAAAAATTTGCCGGAGATTTTGGAAGCGCAGCTTAACTGTTGGCAGCAGTAAACTATTCCCCAACTTGTGTTATGTTTTATGGTGAAAAGGCAGTAAATTGAAATCACTCTCTAAAGGCGGCGGTCGTTTCTGGTCAAGTTATGATAAATTTGTCAAATTTTAAAACGAAAAAAAAAACGACTTTAGAAGAAACTAGGTGTACTGAAGAAATTGATAAATAACTTGTACAATTTAGAGGGTTTTCAACCATACAAATAGCTTAAAAGCTCCGAGCCGGGGAGGAACACTATGCCGTGGTTCTCGGGAGGGGAATGGAAGTTTCAACGGGGAAAGGACGAGTGGAAAAAGGAAAAGGGGAAAAGAATAAGAAAGAATGCACCAAGCTTTTTGCAAAATCTTAAATATTTTGCAAAACAAAAGTGTTTTCGTCGGTTCATTTGGTTATTTAACGCCGGAAACAAGAGAAGTCTAAAAATATCTGCTTTGTATCTTTTATCTTCAATGGCTGATACTAAGCAGGTTGGAGAGGGATTGAAAAAAAAACAACGAAATTGGAAAAAACCTAGTAACCCCATTTGATATAGAAATAATTCAACTAATGTCGTCCCTAAAACAAGTTTAGAATGACAGTTCTAACCAAAAAAAAATTTTGTAGCTGTTGTACAATTTTTGTTAAATCTAATAACCAACCTTATTTACGACGTTTTAACTAGGTTGAGACCCTATAGCGGCTTAGTTGGTATCAAAAAAGTTTCTTCGAAAAATAATTGAAGGACTCCAAGTTTTTTTGATTGCACGCTTTTTTGCACGATGCAGCCGGATTAAAATTTGAACTTATCAGAAGTGTCCAACTTACTGTTATATGTAGCCCCCGGACTATAACAACAGATTTCTAGGACATTTGAGCGGAATAGTTTTCTGTTTTCTCATTAACTTGAAAAAAATCTATCATTGAGTATTTTAGCTGCAGAATGTTATGCAGTTACCTTTTGAACTCTGGCAGTCTTAAACTCTGTCATGTGCACACCACAATATCTCTACAAACCATCGATCTCGAATAAATTTATTTCTCCCCCCTGCCAGACAAATATTATGAGTTTTGAGACCTATCAGCAACTTTTCAGCAGTCTCTTGTCAGTTAATGGCCTTGAGAACGGTTTCAAAATTTGGATAGCGTTCATTTGAGCCGCTCAGTAATTCAAAAATTATTTGCTGCCTTTCTTATTTGCTTATTTACCGTTTAATAACTGATTTATTTACTCACATAATTTCTGTCTCACTTATCTTTTACTTATTCTTTTTTTCCTTTACTTTCTCTCTTAGTTCATTTACTTTACCTAACTTCTAACTTTTTTTTCATTTTTCTTTTTTATTTTTTTTCACCTTTTTAAGAGTCTTTTCCTACCACTTTTGATTAAACCTCTTTTCACTTTTTGATATTTTTTTCGACTTACCTATTACTTTCTTGCTTTAATTTACTTGATGTTTTCTACTTAATTTATTTCAACTTATTTAAATTACTTTACATTACGTGTTTTAAATATACCTAATTTCATACTCAATTAATAGCTTACTTACAATCTTACTCATTACTTACATACTAACATATAAACATTTTTCACACATACATAAAATCATACATACACTTAAATACGTTCAGACAGACAAAACAACCAGCATACATTACTTTACTTTGCCTATCTTTACTTTTTCTACTTAATTGAATTTGTTTTTCTAACATGACTCAATTTTACTCTATACCACTTAGTTATCTTTGTTTTGATTTTTTTACTGGAGTTTGTGTTACTTTTTTCTACTTTATTTTACTTTGACTTACTTCATTTTACTTTCGTTTACTTTAAAAACTCAATTTACTGACTTACTTACCTTTTTACTTACTTACTTACTTACTTATTTACTTACTTACTTACTTACTTTCTTGCTTACTTCCTTACTTACTTACCTACTTACTTACTTACTTACTTACTTACTTACTTACTTACTTTCGTACTTACTTTCTTACTTACTCTTTACTTTTTTACTTACTTACTTACTTACTTACTTACTTACTTACTTACTTACTTACTTACTTACTTACTTACTTACTTACTTACTTACTTACTTACTTACTTACTTACTTACTTACTTACTTACTTACTTACTTACTTACTTACTTACTTACTTACTTACTTACTTACTTACTTACTTACTTACTTACTTACTTACTTACTTACTTACTTACTTACTTACTTACTTACTAACTTACTTACTTACTTACTTACTTACTTACTTACTTACTTACTTACTTACTTACTTACTTACTTACTTACTTTCGTACTTACTTTCTTACTTACTCTTTACTTTTTTACTTACTTACTTACTTACTTACTTACTTACTTACTTACTTACTTACTTACTTACTTACTTACTTACTTACTTACTTACTTACTTACTTACTTACTTACTTACTTACTTACTTACTTACTTACTTACTTACTTACTTACTTACTTACTTACTTACTTACTTACTTACTTACTTACTTACTTACTTACTTACTTACTTACTTACTTACTTACTTACTTACTAACTTACTTACTTACTTACTTACTTACTTACTTACTTACTTACTTACTTACTTACTTACTTACCTACTTACTTACTTACTTACTTACTTACTTACTTACTTACTTACTTACTTACTTACTTACTTACTTACTTACTTACTTACTTACTTACTTACTTACTTACTTACTTACTTACTTACTTACTTACTTACTTACTTACTTACTTACTTACTTACTTACTTACTTACTTACTTACTTACTTACTTACTTACTTACTTACTTACTTACTTACTTACTTACTTACTTACTTACTTACTTACTTACTTACTTACTTACTTAATTACTTACTTACTTACTTACTTACTTACTTACTTACTTACTTACTTACTTACTTACTTACTTACTTACTTACTTACTTACTTACTTACTTACTTACTTACTTACTTACTTACTTAGTTCTTACTCACTTACTTATTTACTTACTTACTTACTTACTTACTTACTTACTTCTTACTCACATCTTCACTTACTTGCTTACTGACTTACTTATTGAAATGCTTACTCCTTTCTTTACAATAAAATTACTTTCATACTTTATTACATACTTACTGATTGTCTTACTTAATTACATATCTACTTACCTATCTCCTTTTTATTTACCTAATTACTTTGTTACTTACTATCTTAATTTTTACTTATTGACTTACTTGCTTACTGACTTCCTTACTTACTCCCATACCTACTTCCACTTTTCTTTTATTTATACGTACGTTTAAGCCCATTTTATTTTTTTATATCTTATATACTTTCTTTTCTGTTTATTTTTCTTTGTTTCAATTTAATTTACCTTACCTTTACTTTATTTTACCAGCATTTCTTTTTTGTTTACTTTAAATTGCTTTTTTCTTTTATTTTTGTTAGGTCATTTACTTACCTAATTACTTACTCACTTATTTACTTACTCAAATGCTTACTTTTTTTCCTAATTACCTACTTACCTACTTTTTTAATTACTGACTGACTGACTCACCTACATATCTACCAACCTACCTCCTTTTCTATTTACCTACTTACTTTTTAAATTACTTTCTTACTTTTTACTTATTGACTTACTTGCTTACTGACTTGCTTACTTACTCCAATACTTACTTACTTTTTTCTGAGATACATACGTACATTTATGCCCAACTCACTTTTTTTAAATCTTATTTATTTTCTTTTTTGTTTACTTTTCTTCATTTTAATTTAAGTTTACTTTTTCTTACTTTTTTGACCAGCACTTCGTTTTGGTATACTTTATTTACCTTTTTTTTCTTTATTTTCATTTACTCACTTACTTACCTCCTGCTTACTTACTTACTCACTTCCTTACTTACTTACTTACTTACTTGCTTACTTAGTTACTCACTTATTTTTTCGTTTACTTACTTACTAACTTCCTTTTTCGCCTACTCAGTTACTCAACTACTGACTTACTTACTGACCACTTTACTGACTTACTTACTTACTTTCTTTCTTTCCTACTTAGTTGTTACTTTCTACCTTGTTACTTAATTACTTATCGGTTTTACTTCACTTTACCTAATTTAAATTTAATCAACTTTTTTAACTTTATTCCTTATTTACGTAAATTAAGTTTGGGCTTTTTTCAAAACTTTATTTTCTATTAACTTACTTAATCGTTTTTTTACCCAGCTTCTTTACTTTAGTACACTTAAAGTTACTTCCTTTACTTTTGTTTTACATTTATAATTATCAAATTACATTTTTGTAGCTTTTCTTTACTTTACTTTACTTTGCTTTACTCTATTCTAATTTACTTTAATTAACTTTATTTTACTGTATTTACCTAAACTCTAAAGAAACTTACTTGAAATACTTAACTTTACTTTTATTTTTTCTTTTTTTTCCCTTTAGTTTCTTTCCAATTGTTTCTTTTGTAGTTGAGTTTACTTAACTTACTTAACATTACTTCAATCTCATTTAGTTGAGATTACTTTAACCTTTCTCCAATTACTTCCTGACTTAATTTTGTTTTTGTAACTTCTGTAATTGACCGTACTTAATTTTCGTTCCTTTATCTTTTCACATTTACATACTCCAATTTACCTACCTAATCTTACTTTAAATCATTTTTCGTTGTTTCTCCTACCTAATTTAACTTAACTTCACTTTAATGTATACACTTATACCTACTTACATACCTGTTAAGTCAATAATTAACTTACATAGATACTCATTTAGACACTTTCTTACATACTTTCTTTATACCTAGACAAAAAAATCTACACACATACTTTTTCAATTCTTTTACACAATCCCATTGAACGTTGAACGATTAGCTGGTGAAAGTGTTAATCTTTACAGCAACAAAAAAAATTCAATTCCTGTAAAGTACCTGAATCCAAAGTACGGTAGTAATAATAGATAATTTGAAAACTCAGGAAGTCAGCCAATTTTGTTTAGAAAAAGCCATATCTATGTGTAGTGAAACTTTTATTTCAAAAGAAAAAAATATTGAAACTCTGAATGCCTGGATCTGTGGACGAGAAATGCGATTGGTGGCTGGACGTCTGGCTGGATATCTAGACCGATGAAATGTTTGCTGAACGGATAATTTTTGTACTAACTTATTATATGCTGCCCTGCTCTCTTTAGGCATTGCTGTATACGATACAACTAAACATACGATGCAAACAAATTTTTATTTTGTAAAAGATAGCTCAAATATGGCAAAAAAATGTTTAAAGCATATAAATGAAGCAACCCAAATATTCATTGTCTAACAAGCAAAATTACCACATGAAATTTTCGAACACTTGTCATACAGTTATTCATCCAAACATCCATCTAGCCATAACTCCATGCTGTCGGTTCACCCGGCTGTTTATCCGTCCTTCAATCCAACTATTCATTCAGTCATTTATCATGCTATTAAGCCAAGCGTTCATCTAATCTGCCGTCCATCCATCCAACGAATCAGCCAGTTAATCAATTGCCCAACCAACGAGCCAACCAGCAATCTATCTGTGCATCATCCAGCAAAATATCCGTCCAAACATCATTTTAACCATTTTTCTATCAATCTTCGATCATTCCAAAATATCCAGCCATCCATCCAACTTTCGATTCATTTATTTATCTGGCTAACCCTACGTCCATCAAACAATCCATGCATCAAGCCATCCATTCATCAAGCCATCCATTTATCAAGCCATTCACGCATCATAAGTCCATCCATCCATCATAAAATCAGTCATCCCTCAAGCCATCCTCCATTCACAATTGTCCATGCGTATGTGTAGTCATTATCCATCTAACCAACCAGCCATCCGCCAGTCTGACCAATCCCCCCATCCGGCTGTCTAGCCATTTATTCATCTAACTGTCCATTCAACTGTTCATCCCTTCAGCAATCCATTCATCCAATCAGGTTTTGATCCAACCAGCCAATCATTGGTCCGTCCAATCATACAGTCATCGATCTGTTGGTAGATTTAGCTGTCCCTACGTACATCTTTCCAAAAAACCCACCATTCAAAGTTCCAAATTTTTTCTATTTAAATAAAGGTGTCACTACACATAGGTTTGGCTACTCATAAACAAAATTGACTGAGTTTTTGATATTTCAAACTATCTATCATTACTACCCTACTTTGGATTCAGGTACTTTACAGGAATTGAATTATCTTTTGGTACTGTAAACATTAACACTTTCGCCAGTTAATCGTTCAATGGGATTGTGTATTTAGAAAATTGAAAACGTTTGTGTGTAGATTTATATCGGTATGTAAGCAAATATGTAAGAAAGTATCTATATCAGTACCTAGGTACTAAATAGATACTTTCTGATATAGGTACTGATATAGGTACTGATATAGAGACCTACGTGCTAAGATTTGAATAATTTAGCACGTAAGTATTTAGGTATAGGTTTATAAGTTAAAATGAAATTAAGTTAAATTAAGTAGAAAAAAGAGTATGTAAATGTAAAAAGGTAAAGGAACCAAGCTTTAAATACAGTCAATTCCAGAAAATTAAAAAGAAAAGTAAGTAAGGAAGTAATTGAAAAAAGATTAAAGTAATCTCAGCTAAATTAGAATGAAGTTATGTTACGTAAGTTTAGTAAACTAAACTAAATTAAAATAAATAAATGTCTAAAAAGTTAAAGTGAAGATTTAAAAAAATAAAAGTAAGGTAAAGTGAATTAAGTAAGTTTTTTTGATTAAAGCGAAGTAAAGTAAAGAAAAGAAATAGAAGTATAGTTAGGGAAGTATACAAGTAAAACAAAGTAAAGGCAGTAAGCTTAAGTGAAGTAAAGTAAAGAATTTCAGTAAAAAACATTCGGTCAGCAAAAAGAATAGAATTATTAAATTAGCCTTAGACTTAATTATTTTTGTAAAATGAAGTAAAACAGGTAAGTAACTAAGTAACAAGGTAGAAAGTGAAAGTAAGTAAGTAAGTCAAAAAGTAAGTATTTAATTTAGGTAAGAAAGAAAGAAAGTAAGTAAATAAATAAGTAAGTAAGTAAGTAAGTGAGTAAGTAAGTAGCTAAAGTGGTCAGTAAGAGAGTGAGTAGTGTTTAATTGAGTAGGTAAAAAATTAAGTGAGTAAGTATTCAAGTAGGTTAGTACGTAAGTAATAAGTAAATAGTAAAATTAGTAGGTAAGTGAGTGAGTATTTAGTTAAGTAAGTAAGTGAGTAAGTAGTTAAGTAAGTAAGTGAGTAAACGAAAAAAAAGGTTGAGTACGCAAATGAAGTGCTGGTAAAATAAATTGAAGGTAAGGTAAAATAAGTTAAAACAAAGAAAATTGAACAAAAAAAGAAAATATATATCATATTAAAAATTAAATGGGCATAAATGTACCTATGAATGTAAACAAAATGTAAGTAAGTATGGAGTAAGTAAGGAAGTCAGTAAGCAAGTAAGTCATTAAGTAAAAGTAGGATGGTAAGTAGAAAAGTAAGAAGGTTAATAAAAAAAGTGTTAAGGAACTAGATTTGTAACTAAGTAAGACGATCTGTATGGAAGTAAGAAAGTAAGTAAAAAAGTAGGTAAGTAATTATTTAAGGAAAGTAGGAAGTTAGCATTTCAGTAAGTCAGTCACGAAGCAAAAAAGTGAGGTAGTGAGTGAAAAAAAAAGAAAGTAAGTAAGTAATTGAGTAAGTAAGTGAGTAAGTGAGTAAGAATGTGAGTAAATAAGTTGGTAAGTATGTAAGTAAGTAAGTAATTAGTAAGCAAGTAACTAAGCAAGTAAGTAATTCGTAACTAAGTAAGAAAGCAAGTAAGTAATTAAGTAAGTAAGTAAGTAAGTAAGTAAGTAAGTAAGTAAGTAAGTAAGTAAGTAAATAAGTAAGTAACAAGTAAGTCAGTAAGTAAGTAAGTAAGTAGGTAAGTAAGTAAGTAAATAAGTAAAAAAGTAAGCAAGGAAGAAAAATGAGTTCTTAAAGTAAACGAAAGTAACATGAAGTAAGGCAAAGTAAAGTAAAGCAAAAAATAAGTAACACAAAAACCAGTAAAAGAAATCAAAGTAAAGTTAATTTAGGTGGCGTAGATTAAATTTGAGTCAGTAATAAAAAAAAAGTGAATCATGTAAAAAAGTAAATTAGGCAAATCAAAGTGACCTATGCCTGTTGTTTTGTCCGTCTAAATTCCTTACAAGTTGAGTGATGAAGAAAAACAAGTGAATTAAGTGAAAGAAATGATGTTAGGCAAAGTAAAGTAATGTATGCATGTTGTTTTTATCTGTATGTATGTATGTAAAATGTTTGTATATTAGTATGTAAGTAAAGAGTATGATTGTAAGTTAAATATTAAGTAGGTATGAACCTAGGTATATTTAATTTAAGTAAAGTAAAAATTAATTAAGTAAATTAAATCAAAATAAGTAGAATTACATAAAATAAAGTAAATTAAAGCAAGAAAGTAATCAATTGAGTTGAAAAAAAAAACGCAAATGGAACGAGGTTGAATGAAAAGTAAATAAAAAAGTTAAAGTTAAAAAATTTAGGTAGAGTAAGTAAACTAAGTGAGATAGTAGGTAAACAAAAAATAAGGTTAAAACAAAAAATAAGTAAATCAAAAAAATCGTTAAAAAATGATAAAGAGACAAGTAAGAAAGCCAAAAAGTGTTCTTGGAACTACTGAGCGGCTCAAATGAACGTTATTCAAACCATGAAACCGTTCTCAACTCCAAAAACTAAAAAGGTACTGCTGAGAAGTAGCTGATAGGTCTCAAAACTCCAATTATTATTATGACAGGGGGGAGAATCAAATTTATTTGAGATCGATGGTTTGTAGACATAAGAAGGTGTGCAGTTGACAGAAACACTTTTGTTTTGCAAAAAATGCACCAAGTTTTTGCAAAAAGCTCGTTGTGTTTTTTCATATTCCTTTCCCCTTTGCTTTTTTCAACTCGTCTGTTCCCCATTGAAATTTCCATTCCACTCTCGAGAAACACGGCATACTGTTCCTCCCCGGTTCGGAGATCGTATTTTTGTATGGTTCAAAACCCTCTAAATTGTATAGGTTATTTATCAATCTCTCCAGTACACCAAGTTTCCTCTAAATTCATTTTTTCATTTCAAAATTTGATAATTTTATCTTCTGCTAGAACTTGCCCAGAAATGACAGCCGCCTTTTAAAAAATGATTTCATTTTACTGCATTTTCACCAAAAAATATAGCACAAGTTGGGGAATTAGCCTACTGCTGCCAACAGTTAAGCTGCGCTGCCAAAATCTCCGGAAAATTTCTATTATATACCATAAGAGACCATTCCCCTTAAAAGTCAATTTCCTGTAACAAATTTCATCTAGGTCGAAAGTTAATTTGCCCGAAACGAATATAACAATTAATTTGATTCAGATGATTAACCAGAACCAATAGTTACGACTCCAACAATTGGAACTAGAAATAATTTCGTATCATGTCCCTTGATATTAAGCTATGCTTAGCAAGATCCTTAATAGGGGGTCTTCTGCATTTTGTTCAGAAATTATTCTTCGTTTAAAAAATCCTAGAATGAGGGTCCTCCAAAAAGTTATGGACCCCTTTCCAAGGATTTTACCTAACGTGAGGACCACCCCTCCCCCCATAGGAAGGAACCCCCTTAGGATCCGGAATACGATAAAAAACTATTAATATGTTTATCTGATAGTTCGATAGTAAAACAAAGTTCTTGCTAACAAATAAACTTAAAAAAAGTGTTTAATTTTACTCAAACTTTTTTACTCTATGGAGTTTTTTACTCTATGGAGTAGGATTAGTTTTTTCCCAATATTACGAATTTGAAGGACAAAAATTTATTGTCAACGACGGAAATTTGTATCTCTTATCTTGTGTGTCGAAGTAAATCGTGCACGAATTTTTAGTTTAGGCGTTATATTCTTCAAGGGCAAAACCAATATACGAGCTATTCAGCTCAACAAGGAGAACTGCTGTAGCACCCCTGCTTCAGATTTGCATGCAATTTTTTTGACAATTTTTCTGTGGGGGGGGGGTAATTCAGCTTTACCCTGTTCGACTTTTGAACTGACTACCGCCGCTCCCTTTTTGAACATTTTCCGAATGTATTCTATCTTTCTCTTTCGACAAAATCAACAAGCAGCAATACAAAATTGAGACTCCTAGATAAATTGTTGATATTAAACACATCTGCTCGTCTAAGTCGAAGCTCGGGATATCCGGTTTACCTCGTGACATTTCGTTCAAGAGATTTGGAAGTTTTTTCATGTTCAAAATTTTTAACTCAAAGCTAGGAGTAGTTTAAATTTCAAAGTTTTGAATTGTTATAAAGCTTTTTTATGTTTTGCGGCGTTTTTGCGAATAAAAACACGTGTACCGCAATGTAACCGTTTTTTTAAAGGCTGATCTTTTAGCTTCGTAACAGCGGATATTTTGTTTTCGTCAAAATGCTGTTATCCATGACATTGAATTTAACTTAGCTTATATCAAGGTTATGATCTCTTAACTGTTAAAAAATTTTATGCAAATTCTATGTTATCCATGACATTGAATTCAAATTAATTTCCTCTTTGCATAGTGCGAAAAACTATTCCTGTTGTTTCAAGATGTTGGATTGGATTTAACTAAGGACGTATACAGAGAACCATCTGCTCGGCTATAATTGATGATGACGAATTTAATGAACCAAAAAGTAATTGCAGAAAAGGGGTAATTGGATTAGCATATCGGAGAAAGATGAAGTAGCTTTTATTGCAAGGTCAATTCCTGTAGTTTTTTATTTCAGTTTGCGGCCGGCAATTGAAAAAGCTTTTCATTTTCGAGCATTATGTGGTCTAATTTTCATTTTTTTTACAACTGAGTCCAATATAATTATCGCAACCGAAATTAGGTACTTTTCCTGAAATTATAGCAGTGGTAAAAAAAATTTGAGGTTGAATTGTTTTTAATACTTAAAAAAGAAGTTTTTGTCGAACTTGAAAGTTCCCTAAAGTTGTGAAATTTCTCAGCGCAATTTTTGGGGCCAAATTGTTATTGTTATTGATCGAAAATATGTTTGAAAACCTTAATTATTCGAAAAAATATTCAAAATTTTGTCAGTCTGATATGACAGAACCGATTATATCAAAATAACTACCAAAGAATTTCTGGTTGGGGAAGGAATGCAGAGTGGAGTGAGATAGTAAAATTGCCCAAGGAGTAACTGAGTTCCTTGGCGTGTCTTCAATTTTACATTTTCAAAAGTTAATTGAGACAAATCTGAGAACGATTTCCGCATCTGTGTTTCTTATTATCCTTTTCACCCTATCAGTTATTGTCTTTTTCTTTTCTTTCTATGACATGTAGTCAAACAATTGCCGATTCTAAATCCAACTTCGGTCTGAAATTTTTAATTGGAATTATGTTTCCGTGGACACAGATGTCATTGGGAATCAATCTAGTCGAAAATTCGAAAGTGTTTTTTTTTACCAAATGACTTTCATAATTTCTGCAAATAGAAAAATTTAGAACTTCACCTTTTAACTTTATAAATTCTTTCTTGGTCTGATATTTGAAATTAATTGTTTACCTTAGCAAAGTGATAAAATCTCACAAAACCAGCAGAAACTCAAAAAGCTTTTGGAAACTGGTAATATTGCAGACGGTTGGATAAATTTGACTGAAAGTTTCTGTGATTTGTGATCAGAAATCACAACTTTTGACAAATCACAGGTTCTAAGAAGAAACAAACTTGTTTATTCCAAGACGTTCGTTTGCCCTTGCCGAATTGAAACACTAACTTATCGCATTTTGGTGGAGCCATTTCTTATTCATAGTTTGAGCTTTTACCTCTCACCCCTCCCCCAAACCGCCAATAGCAATCTTTAAACGCCAAGTTATGCAACTTTAAAGTTCTTTAAACAACTAGTACTATGTGAACTGCTTTCGATTAGTTCGATTTGCTTTTGCTTTGTGTTTACTTCAGAGTTCAAAAAATATTGAAATTTAAATGATTGAACTTTTTGTATTATTTAGTTCTAGTACCATTCTTTTTCGATCGAAAAAAATCGTTTCCTCTTTTTCCCCGCCACTCCATTTTTAGATGTTGAAAAAGGTAGGTTGAATTTTGATTTTGTCTTTCTTCTCAAGTAGTTCTCATCTTTTGAACTATTTTTTTTCAGAATACCAGAAATTGATTTAATTTTTCAATGGAACTCGCGTCTACATTTCAGGTTAGTCAATAATTTGGTATAAAATCTGGGCCGACGAACGTAGCCTCATTCTTTTTTTTGCTTATTCTTACATTTTTTGCGGTCTTTTTTGATATTTATGGCACGAAACCTTCCAAAAATTGTCTCATTTTTGCTAGTTTGTTGATTACCTGACTTGAAAGTTTAAAATTTTTGTCGAGATCTTTTGTAAATTGTCTGGAATCTTGGTACTGGAAAAGTTACCAGAAAAAACTTATACCACTTCTACTTGGTATTGGAGGTAATAAACTAGTCGAAGTATAAACCAGCCGAAAAATTACATTATATCATAAGAATGAAATTTGCATAACTTTCGTAACCTTTACAGAATTGTTGCATAACTATTATATAACACTTCGGCTGGTTTATACTTTTGCTGATTTAAAAATCAAGTACGTGCGTTTGAAAATTGCGAATTTGTTTTCATATGAGTCATTTATTGTTCAAAAATCAAAAATGTGCGTTTGAAAATTGCAAATTTGTTTTCATATGACTCATTTATTGTTCTGGTATTTGTGGTAAAAGTTTCATATTCAGGGTTGCCGAGTTTTTGAATTTTGAAATAATTATGGAAGTGTTTCTGCAGGTCCTTCGATTGATACTTCATTAAAGTTTTCGAAAAAAAACTCTGGGTTTATGAGACATTTAAAATAAATCAGAACTGCGGTTTCAGTTCTTCAGTAGATTTCTTTCATTCCGTAGACGTCAGTTATGCAGTAGGATTAGTGGTTCAGTAGATTGCAGTGATTCAGATATCTTCAGTTTTTGATCCTTGCGGTCACCGAATAAGTGGTCATCGAGCTCTTTGTAAGTCATTGCAGTTTGGTTCCGCCTCATATTGGACAGACAACTGAGCTCCTGTTTTATTTGTCTGATACCAAACATGTAGCAAAACAGATTTACCACAACTTCTGAAAGTCATAAGAACACACTCTCAGTACTTATTTCAAAATAATTTCTTCTATGACGCTTGACCTATTTACTGTCTAGTGAAATATCCCAAAATCCTCGGCGATTCAAAACCTCAGAAAAAAAAACAAATTTTGAACAAAAAAACACCAGACAATTTATGCGTCTCCTCAGACTTAGAGCAAAAAGTTGATTTCTTTTTGTTTTCTTATATTTTACGACGCCCATTTCACCCAAATCAATCGATATTTTACATAAACTCTTCATGAAATCCTAATTTTTTCGCTCCTTAAAAAGCACTTCAGACAAATGGTTCCCAAATCTGTCTATTATCTTATGGTTTTGGAACCAGTTTAGAACTAGTAATTATATCCAATTATATTATTGATAAAACTATCTCTGTAAAGTATTTCTAACTAACCAATCATGACTCATATCTAACACTTGATATCAATTGTATAGCTGAAACTATTCATAGTTTCAGCAACAGAACATGATACATATAACTTATCAAACAGTCGTTCTTCTCCAGTATTGAGACTAGGAGATATAAGAGTAAGATTAAGCTTGGTATTAGACTAAGAAGTTGCCATAAACTATCCGGCCGAAAATAAGACACCGTGACGAACAGACAATGTACTTCATCTGAAATTACTCTATGAGTGAGCCACCCCGGACATAAACTCATCTGGTGCGACCAAGAGTCTCGAGCAAGACCTCATCAAATTTAAATTTAGCAAATTCAAAACAGAAATATGATCAAAAACACACCACAAAATGTTGGATAGTATTGCAACTAATTGAATATATCTCTACGTCTCAATAAGTCTAATCATTTCAAACAAAAGATACCGCTTAAAACAGGTCAAAACCCGAGCAACAGACCGAGCTCCTATATTGTGAAACGACGCAGGCTGCAACGATTATTTCTCTGCAAAATTCTCTATGCAGTAGACTTTCAATCACAAACATGAATGCAAAATTACTTGGAGCAGTAACATTCATTTCCAATCATATAAATGATGTAAATTATGTATAACAATTTTGTATAACATCATAACGACTGATAAAAAGATACGAATGTTGTTCATTTCAGCAAATCTGCAGTAATTTTAAAACTTTTGTAAATTTAACAAGTATTTGAATAAAAAATACAAAAGTTAGTTAGTGAATCATTTTCAACTTAGTTTTATTAAATTTGTAAAAAATTCCGAATTTCCAAAGGACTCACAGTCTCATCCTTCCACAAATCAAGTTTCCTTGTTTATTCGTCTAAGCCATAGCCATAATCACTCAGAAAATAAATCAATTGAATCTCTAATTTTTAAATCAACCCTTTCTCTAAACTTTAACCTGAGAAAAGTTCAAGGCCTATCCTTGTTTTGTAACAACCTAAATTTCTTTTGAACCAGATCATCAAGGCTATCCTTGGACCTTTAATTTTTAACCTAATTCTAAATTTAAGTCTTTCAAAAATAATTGATCATCAAGACTTTCCTTGGATCAATTAGAACAGTTTTGTTCTCCCCACGTCTTATCAAAAATTGTCCAACGACCTCAAACGTCAATTCACTTTCCAACCTTTACCAACAACCAAAGACTATTAGAAATTTTTGAATAAATAACCATGTTTTTAAAAATAAACTGTGAAGAACTTCGGTTACAAATCCTTCACTTGAGCCCCTCCTCCTAATCTACCAAGGCTCAGATACATCTAAAATTAGTAAGAATTAAAAAAAGTATCTAAAGATGTAATCGTTATGTACTTATAATTGTACCCTGTAGATTGATTTATTATTCGTCAACCCTCGATCACAAATCAAAACCCTAAGTAAAATTAAGTTATTCTCCTAAAACAGAACTTAATCACCGAGAAAGTATAATATCACTCTCTCTCCAACCCGTCTACATTCGACAATCTATACTCCAAGATTAAGACAATCTCACAAAGATTGTACGAACTAACAGTTTAGGAAATAAAAAAATCTAACCTCTGCATTTTGCAACCACCATTCTAACACTTAAGTCAAGAGATAATCTAGGAAACAAACAAACAATAGTACTTCACAATTGTTTAATTAAAAACGAAAGACATGATCTTGTAATTACACTTATACCAAATAAACAAAAAATAGGATATATCAGGTCAAAAAAACAAGCAAGAAAAAGGCAATAATCTAAAACCAAAAACAATTCATTAAAGAAAAATTTCCTAAACACGAAAAGCAGTTTTTTTTAATTTGACTCAAAAAACAAGAAATTCAAATTTTTCGAGATTTAATCGACATTAAAAATGAACCAATAGACGACAAAATTTTTTGGGTTTAAAATCTACAACAGCATCATCTAGAAAAGGTAAACGCAGAATAAAAAGTTCATACCACAGAATAAAAAATTCGCAAATCAGTAGGACTCTATAATTGGAATCAACCAATAAGGCATATTGAAAATTATTCCTTTACCATAAATCCGCACAAAAAATTTTTTAATCTGATAAAAAGTTTGACGATGATTCTATTTTCTTCTTTGTCATTCACCCAAAAAGCAACAGCGCTAGAGAACGAGTACAACTTTGCCATAATCTAATCGCAAATGTGTTCAAAGAAGGACATAGCCCTGTAATTAATAATTTCTTAAGATACGAATCAAAAGACAAGTACTCGATCACATTTTTTTTACCAGGCATTAGTATTTTAACTTCACAATACGGTATGTTCATCACTGAAATTTTACCACCACAATCATCAAATCAACCACCACACCAAACAAACAAAAATTATATAGAGTTAGATTTCTCAAAGGTTTTCACAGACTATATCAAAATATACAACACCAAAATTCACAAAGAGCAAATTCAGTTTTCTTAAACGATCTTTTTTTTACATCACTTATAGCTATGTTTGTATGTTAGAAACATATGACCAATATTATTTATCTCCACACGCAATAGTAAAACGAGAAATAAATAATTTCACATGATTTCTAGATTCAATTCGTGAAACACTAAGTGATAATGAAATATCACAAAAAAAATTGATCTGCAAATAAGCCTAGCATGGTTCATAATAGATTGTTTCCAACACAATTTAGATTCAATCCCACAAGCAAAAAAAATTTTCGACCAGAAACTTTGGACGATGAAACAAAACTAGCAACTAAACAGATTTTGTATGGGACCCTGAATGGTCTCATATACTGTTTTTCAACATCTCAAACAAAAATTCAAGTGCAGCAATTTCCACTATTTCTGTAATAGAGATTATTTAAGAGTAACTGCACTCACAACTGACAGCACACCCTTAAATTATAATACAAAATTATAGAACAAGCAACATTAGGTTAAATTCAACGTTCATAAACATAGAAGACATTTTTAACGGAAATAGAAACTTGACACAACAACACATCCAAACAACATCACATTCCGTAATTTAAGAAGTATCTGAAACACTACTTACAACAACACAACAAATATTTCCCTTTTTCACCCAACTTTTACAACACCACATAACAAAAAACATTAACCATTTCCCGCAAACTACATAAACATCAACAAATAAACCATCTGTTATCCCCAAATACTCGCATATGGATTATCAGATACATAGACCAATAACCGAAAAAAGACCATCAAATAAACAAAAACATGCAAATGACAAAAACTTTGCAAATGAAAAAAATGATTTTTTTGCCAAAACCAATGTTAGCAATCCCAAAGCAAAACTAAGTCTTCAAACACAAAACCAACCTCAGGAACATAATTATAATGAGCAATTACCAAACCAACATCTCAATCAATAAAATTGAATGATAAAGGAAAAACCCCGACAGACCGCACTGCAAATTGGCCATTTTTTCACAGACAGTTCACAAGAAACCAACCATAATCATCTGGAGATGAATAATACTTTCATCAGAACCAGCAACAAAATAATTGTAACCAACGGAAAAACCATTGGAAAAATAGAGATCAACCAGATGATATGATCCAGCCAGACCTTTTTGAACCTTATACAATCCTCAACAACTACGACAACCACATCAACAAAACTTTCCAAATACACAACCAAGCACAGCCTATTATTACTATAGTACCACAAAATCATACAAAAACTTAAGGTTACCGACCCAAATTAATGAGAAACGATATCCCATTACCATACTACTTACAACAACACAAAATTTCAAAAAATCAACTTACAATTTTTACAGAAACATCAAACACAGCAGAACAAATAAAAACGACAATGAGACCACACCAAATGAGCGGATCATCTATAACATCCAAAAAACCACTCATGGTGATTACAGGAGCATATCCTGAAATTGAGGAGAAGACCTTTTAAAATCTGTTAGAGCAAATTTCATCTTAAAAATAGGCCCAGAACCTATGAACACACATTCACATCAAAACTGGATACAGACAAACGGCATTATTCCAAACCACACTCGATGGCGCAGCTGAAAAATTGTTTTCAATATTAACCATAGAAATTAAATCCGATTGGAAAAAAATTACACAAAGAATTTCAAAATTATTTGACTCTGAGCGAAATAAGCAACTTCAAATAATTATTTGAATGGAAAATTGTAGACTACCGAACAAAACAATAAAACAACTCGCAGAGACAATCGAAACTCTAGTACTAAAAGCGTTTTCTCTTAAAAAACATGATTACAAAAACATGAAAATGACAGAAATTTTAATGATGACTTTAACACCACAAATACGAAAAATTGCAACAAAAGAGAGCATCACATCCAGCATTGATCCGAGAACCCAATATAAATTTTCCAGCAAGTTTGTAGACAATTTATAACAAGCTGAAGTCACAATGAAACTAGAAGAAACATAATTTCAAAACTACAATACGTAAATAAAGTTCAAACAAGAATTTCCCATATTGCTAATTTTCAAGAATCTGCCAATGATATAGCAGAAAAAATTACTCAAATCCTAAATATCTATGAAAAGAACCCAAATTTCAAACTTAAGCTATCGTTCAAAAAATGGTGTGTCTTTTGTCGAAGATATCGACATAGCATTGCTGAATGCAGATAAAAACAACAAGTCAGTTTAAATAGAACACCAAAACACAAAGAACTGAAAATTTTTTATAATCAATACAAAAAAAAATCAGAATTTACCAAAAAAAAAACATTCTAAGTAAAAACAGCTCCGGCAAACCACTTCTAAACAGCTATAGTAATAACAGATCACAATCCTCCTATTCAAATACTTTTCGTGGAAGATCATCAGATCGACAAAATTCACAAATCTATTCAAAAAATAGATAAGTAAGATAAAACAGTCTAAAGAATCGGTATCAAAATAATTACTCTAGATCAAGCTCAAATAGAAGTTACTGCTCAAAATATAATAGAAACTTTTCGTAATCAAACCTTCGGAGTAGATACTATTCCAAAGACCGTTCACGAAAATCTTCGAATAACCGAACTCAAAACTATTCAAGAAATCGAAATCGAAATTATTCACACAAAAAAGCACAAAAAGGTTCTAATAACAGACCTTATCATAATATTTGTAATAATGGATCCCATGATAATTCTAGAAAAAAAAACGACACCACAATTATTAAAACAGATCAAGAAATTATTCTCAGTCACCACATCAAAAAACTTTACAATTAAAACTTTTCACACAATAAATTTCAAACACATTTACATATCCAAACAAACCTGTGCGATGCAACCCATAATTTTCCTTTTCACGCAGAAATCTCATCCAAACCATAGAGTGTTTAGCTTTCAACTTATTCAAATGAAACTTTCAAACCTACATATATTTTGCACAGCAGGCAAAAGCCTTGCTTTACCAGATTTACTTAGTCGAAAGACATCACCTGAAAGTTTTACACGAAAAACAACTGCAAATATATCACATGAAATACAAAATTATTTCTCGCAAAAGCCGAAACATCACCCTGACCAGAATATAAAAACGCACTAAAAACTGACTCCGATACTAAACAACTAAATACCTTAGAACATTTTCCGCTATAACTAGATTGCGAAAACAACACTAAAGAGTAGATTTATTAAGTAAAGTTACAATTAAACCCATACCAAATTCATTATGGATAAAAAATAATACACAAATGGAACCATATCAACCAAAATTACAAAGAAATAAACCATTCCCGATAATAAAACAAGAAGATCTCACGAGTATGATAAGTTTTTCAGGCTTCCCCGTTTCAGGTAAAAAATACACAATCAATAAATCATTAGAATTACAAGATCCTTTATATACTACACCCCTAAACAGAAAAGATATTCAAAACATTTTTCTCCCAAACGCAGAAAATTTGCCACTTCAGTTATCACAAAAACATCAAAATCTCCGCCCTGTTATCAGACAATTTAGATTTTGGTATAGTTACAAAACAAACCCCATTAGAGCAGAGATCACAATTTTAGGAAATAAGACAATACTCCAATATTTTTGAAAATTTAGCAAAACAATATTTGTGAAAACAGTGAATTTTTAGAATACCATTATCAAGAGACGAAAATACCCTGTCTATCACTAAGCTTAATATCAATCGCATTTCAAATTTCCCATTTCTTATATACAAAAGGACAGGTAAGATCAGAAGAAAACAGACTCGAACTTCACTCAAAATTTGTATGTTCCAAATGCACCAATATGGTGAAAGTACTAGGTAATGATTGCATTACATGTCAATTAAACAAAAATTTTCCACACCAAAAACAAAAGCAGAAAAACAAGACTTTAAAGGGTAACGACAAAGTTTATATTTCATTCATAGAATCTCATTCGATACAAAAGGCCTTATTTTAACTTTCTCAGAAAAAAAATCGTGTATAAGCGTCATAATATATGCAATTAAACATTATTTAGCACTCAATTATGTACCCATTGTAACGCTTATTATGCTTACACAATACTATAAGAACACTGATTAGCAAATTTTGGATTACTCGAAATCCCTAATACAGATATTGGAACAGATTTCATAAAAAAGAAATAATTGCATCATGTCACCAATACAATTTTAAACCGAAACGAAGAACATCACATGCCCCATGGATAAACGGACTACATGAAGGCATGAACCGCTCACTACAAGAAAATCTTCGGGTTACAATTAACGGAAACAATAAAAAAAACACCGAACGGTCAACAGACGTAAAATTATTTCCATTAGCATATAATTACCAAATTACTAAAACATTTGGACTATCACCATATGAATTGGCTTTTGACCAAAAGCGACGTAAGCCATTAACGTTCAGAGCAAACGCCTCAAAAAATTCACAAGGTTACTGTCAACCAAAACAAGATTTAATTTGTTATAACCTAGCAGTCATAACGAAGATCATTTTCACTATCCACATATCTTAGATTTAGCCTCTGGAACCCATACAGAATGGTTTTTAAATAGAGATAAGAACATAATGAAATTTATCAGAAAAATTGAAAGAAATTGTTACAAAGACAAAATGTCCAATCTCAAACAATTTTACGTTTTACACCAGCATCAAACCTAAAAAAAGAATAACGGTTTTGATCCCAATTTTTATAGTTCAAACAGAAGTTTCAAAAAAGCTACAACCTATTCGAAAAAGGACCATATCAAATTATAGAAAAATCCACCATTGTCAGATATACACTCATAGATTTTAACGAAAAAAAGCGTACAACAGAAATAATCTTTTACCATAATACCCGAAAGAATACGTCCTTGGTGAAATAACGCAGTTATCTTCCTTCGCAGGACTACACATTGTCGACACAAAAACAGACCCTAATAAACAATCGCAAACACCACACTTCAATCATTTACCACAACCATCTGATCTAACTCATAATCAAGTACCAGAAAAACATAAGCAACCCACAGTTCAAAAATAAAGAATTAATCGTAAAATACAAAAAAAAATCCATACCTGAAATCAAAGAAAAATCACATAAACGCGAATCATATTGCCTTCGAAATCAACCAGGAAAAAACTAAAATACTGCTATTCCACAATCTAAAATAATAAAAAAAAAATGCAAAAACCCTCTAAATAATTAACAACTTAGATAATTTTATTTAAAACATAAAAAAAAAATTGCATCATAAACATTCATTTTCTCTCAAAAAAATTAGTTCAGAAACAAACAATAAAAATGGCTAGACATCATCTCATTCTAAACACCACTACTATTTTTAGCCGGTATATCTCCATTTTGAACTAGATCTATAACAATATTTCAAAGACCTCCAGGTGAAAAATAAGCAGTGACCTCTTATATGTCAACTTAAATAAGTAACGTAAAAAGGTTACAACACTATTCTATTAATCAATACAAAAGCAACAATTCTGTCTAACATTGTAACCCGAGTTAAACCAAAAAGGAAATATTAAATAAACCTAAAGGCAAAGATCAATCTGATCACTTAGCCTAAAGACACTCTACCTCCCAAAAACCCCTAATCAACCCCCAAAATAACACAAGAATCGGAAAATTAGTACCCAGACTTCCCTACACCAAAAAATCTCCATATTCAATAAACTTGACAAAAATCAATATACAATTGGACTCCACTTGATTTAAGTTCTGAAAAAATCGGCGAAGCAAATAACTTTCCGAATCCTTTTTTAAAATTCAGTTACAAAAATAAAATAAATATTTCAAGTTTTCTTTCAATCTTTTCAAAATTTTTTTTCAATTTTTGTTTTCATAACTGACTTTTTTACCTGCCGACCTCGTTTTTCAATCTATTTTTTTTTAGTCCAGTCATTTTTGTCAATTTCTCCATCCAGAGCTATCTTTTCCTCTCCAAAACCAATGATCACCTAATCAGGTACAAAACTTGATAATTCTACAAATGTTTCAAAGTTTACTAAGTCGAAAAAAAACTTTTTATTCTTTTCATATTTGTCTCACCTTTCTAGTTTCCCTAGTTCTGACATTTTATAAATGCATAAAAAAGGCATCCAATGAAGAAATACTCAAAATGGCTTACCTCAAAAATTCTAACCCTAATGGCGTTCCCCCCTTCACCCCCCTTCAACCCCCACCCCCCCCCAAGCAACCCATCCCAAGATCCTCCAACAATTCCTACATCTGGTCAAACAAGTCAACCCCAATCAATCACCCGAATCTCATATGTAGAAAACCCCTATACTTTTTAAGAAAGACACGCATCATTGTCTGAATCAATAAAATCAACCATTCGTCAAGCATCCCTCAGTGAACCACAGTACGAACCAACCAGAAATATTTACCCATCATTACAACAAGATCGTAACAAAACAGGACATTTAAGTCAAAATCAAAATTAATTAGTACAAAAAACAGACGAAATATTCAACCCTGACGCAATAGAAATTTAATCACACCAAGAGTACAATTCAATATTCCCTCATCACTATCATCAACAACTCTAGACTTATCAAATACTACGATACAAAGCAGCCCTCCACCGCTTCAATACTTTTCCCAACAAAATACCCTAAACATTCCATCTAATTATTTAGGTTCAATTCCTACTTCTGAAAAAATTCATGAAAATCCCTTTAATCACCCGACTTCATCACAACGAATCCCGCATTGGATGACCTACACAATTTCACAAGGCGAAGCCAACCTTGTAAATGACCCAGTAGAACTTTCTTTATTTACTTTTTTTTAACACTACCAGAAAAATTATGACTTCCATCAACACTTTCAATTACAGGTCAAACACCATCAACTATAATCCCTACAAACTTTCCAAGTCACCTAGATGACAGATCTCGTGAGCTAAAAGGTACAAGTACACCTTTACAAGTACACCCCTCCCCTCTTTTTGGCCATTATCTTGGTAGCAAAAGACTCCATAATTGGGCACTCAACAGGTTACAATACAGACACGATGTTCAAAACAATATTCAAAAACAAAGCATCCAAAAAATTTCACAACAGAGCCTAACTCTTAAATTTGAAATAACAGTAAAATTAATTAAATTATTAAATCGTTCCGTGCCATTGTCATCACCAGACATCACAGCTCAATCTTTACAACCTCCATTTATTTCAACAGAACTAGTATATAAATACGAAAGATATACAAAAAGACTATAGGTTAAATAGCATTTTACAATCCCTTTTCAGTACTATTTTACGTATGTATCTTTTAAAAGATTTTTCAATACAAAACCCTTTCTCTATTAACACAACTTAAACCCAAAAATCATGAAAAAACTTCCCTTCGAACAGGACTACAAGATCTCCTTGTCACACATTATGATTGTGCAGTTGATCAACAGAAAACACTACACAAGTACGCAGTTAACATAGTCACACAATGTGAATCTGATCCACAAAATATCGAATCAACAGCCATAGTAGCTACACTTTTACTCGAAAGACAGGCAACCATAGTATGGTTCCCTAAAGACACATGTACCACATTCCAAGTTGCTCAAACTCACGCAAAAACAATAAAATTTTACAAAAAAGTCTTTTATTGTATCAATACCATTCGAAAAGAAATACCTGATCAATCAAGGACAAACCCAAATCCATATAAAACATACATGGTGTGGAAAAAAGTTGACACGGTTTTAAATCTAAACTGAAACTGAAGTAGCCTGCAAATACTCCAAACCACTCTTCCGAACACAATATTCAGAATTTCGTGTTAAATAGGAAAAAAGATTCGGACATGAAAACAGGCAAACTAGTTCTCGACATGCACGAACCAAACCAAAACAGAGAAGACAAAAAGTCTTACATCCCTGCATCATTTTAAAAGAACAATGGTACCACTGGAGGAAAAGTTTGTCCAGAAAACAAAGATAGCACAAGGTTACAAGAATTTTCACTAAAGAATAACACTTACTTTGGCTCAATACACTATAATGCTCACCCCGATATGAAATTAGATTACACAATAAATAGAATGTTTCAAGAAATGTCACTTTCCCAACTAGAAACTCTCCATAACCAATGTGAATTAGAAACCCTACGCGGAGCATCTAATATCAGGCAATCGTTCAAATTTTATTGACTTCGAAGGAAACCTTTTTCGGTATTAGACTTGAACCAAAAAAAAGTTTCACCACTATGTTTTTGAAGACAAAAGATGCTACCAACACATACCAATGTTTTATAGTGATAAAGTACATTCTGTAGATACTTTCTCACGCCTAACATATTTTTGGGATACAGTTATTCTATCTAGTTCTGAAAATAACCACAATGTAGTACAGCACCCAAATTATATATTCTAACTCCATACCCTACTTTAGTTCCACCATCAAGGAGTTTCCCACCTTAAGGTTTACGCGCAATCGATCCTAACCCACATATAGGCCTATAACCAGTAAGTAAAACATGCGCAAAACATACACAATGAAATACACAACCTAGCGTAGCACGCATTTTATTTGCAGGAATTTTCGGCATTTTTTCCACATTAATTAGTAAATAACTAATCAATTTTGAAGTTTTTAAACTGTGGCGGGGTGCCGACAGATATTACTCGGTAGTTGAAAATCTGCCCCCTAAAAACTACTGCGTAAAGCGTTTTTGGCAGTTTTATGACTTTTTCAATTAAAAGAAATTTTGAAAAATGTAACTGTTCTTGAAGTTCTCAATCCTATGATTAAGTGATGTCCGTATATATTCAGGAGTACTGACAGGGTTCAGCTACGGCCTCTGGCATTTTCTGCTTCTATTTTTTTGGTTTCCGAGATATGCCGTTTCTCATGATTAAAATTTTTTTTTGCAGAATTTGAACTTCTCAGCCATTTGGTGGATTGCTGTCAAGGTACACTCAGGGGTAGCAACTTTGGAAT
The DNA here is from genome assembly GCF_963678635.1 of Symsagittifera roscoffensis. NCBI lineage: Eukaryota > Metazoa > Xenacoelomorpha > Acoela > Convolutidae > Symsagittifera > Symsagittifera roscoffensis. The sequence continues at coordinate 42,231,675 of NC_087063.1, read as the reverse complement.
CCAAATATGATTGCTCAAACTTATGGTTTCCGAGAAATTGAGTTTTGTATGTGTTTTTAAAATATTTTCCACATCGGTTGGAATTATTTAAAAATGAAGTTGAAGTTTTAGAAACTAAATCAAAACAATTTTATTTTGCTTTCACGCGTTTCAAACTTTCCGCTAACTTGTTTTCAAGGAATGATAAACAAGCTTGAACTAAGCAACGCAGCTTATTATTGCCACAAGACCAACCGCATGTATGAGAAACTCCCACGGTTACCAAATCAGATTAAACCCAGATTAAAATTGGATAAATTACTCTATTGAAACTCACTTTCACGTTTTTTTAAAACCACTTGAAACACTAAATTTTCGAAAGAAAAACACAAATTACGACAATCTGTTTGCGATAAGAAGACACAACCAAAAGACAAAAAGGAAAACTCCTGATAAAAAAAACAAAGAGTAGAACACTAAAAGAGACTATGCTCACAGAGACGGTAAAATCATACTCACACAACTCGCCAAACCCACTAGTAAAGTACATCCTGAGCATGCTCTTTAGCCGGCCTTACCACCCGCGCTACACCACGCTTAAGACACGCACTCCTATTTTTGACAATAGTAGCTCTAGCGTGAGCAACTTTTTAAAATAACCGAAACTAAACAAAACGCTTTCGCGGAAACAAAAAAAATCATAGCTAAAACTTATATCACCAACAGGGTGCAGATTTAAATATGCTAAGTGACATCAAAAACGAACTCGTAGCAATTTTAGGATGGCCATGCTATCTCTTAGAAAGATTGACTATAATATACGCAATGTTTATTTTCATACGATTTCTCTTCTCTTTATTAGGGGAATCTATAATACATGCTCAAAACGTACACAACTTTTGGTTCGTATTTCTAACGATGTATTACAAAATGTTCTGGCAAAAATGGATTCAATAGAAACGCAATAAATAGTCAATTCTGTAGTAAATTTCAAAAGTTGGTATAGTAAATTAATAAAGAAAATAGTAAATTATTGATCTCTTACCTCTTTATATGAACTTCTTCTTTAGAACTTGAATAATTGATATTCACTCGCCCACATTTCATGCACTCTTCCCGCACAAATATGCAACTCTCCCATTCAGAATTGTTTTTTTTATAAATGAAGTTCAAGTTTTAGAAACTAACTGATAACAACTTTTTTTGCTTTCGCGCTTTTCAAACTTTCCTTAACCCGGCCTGAAGCAGTTAGAAATAATCTTGAACTAACCAACGCAGGTTATTAATGCCACAAGACCAACCGCATCTATGAGAAATTCTCATGGTACCCAAACCAGATTAAACCCCGATTAAAACTGGACAAACTCTTCTTTTGAAACCAACTTTCAAGTTTTATTTAAATCACTTGAAACACCAAATTTTCAACAGAAAACCACAAATTACGACAACCTGTTGTAAAAAAAACACACAAACAAAAGACAAAAAGGTAAAACACCTGATGAAAAAGAACAAAGTGTAGAACACTCAAAGCGACTCTGCTCACAGAGACCGTAAAATCATACTCCCACAACTGGCCTAAACCGCCAGTAAAAGACGTCCTGAGCACATGCTCTTTTAACGGCCTCACCAACCGCGCTACTCCACACTTAAGACACGCACTCCTATTTTCGACGATAAAAACTCTAGTGTGAGCACTCTTTAAAACAACCGAAACTAAACAAAACGCTTTTGCGGAAACAACTAATAAAAATCATATCCATAACTGATATCACTAACAAGATGCCGATATAAATATGTTAGTAAAGAAATTGCTTAGCGCAAAAGAAACGAGCAGCAAAAAGAGATTAAAACTCGAAGACATTCCGATTCTGGAAGGGCAAATTTTTTGTTTTGTTGATGTAGTCACAACCCTCACATAATTCAAAGTATGGACCCAACATCGCAGAAAAGGTACCCTTTGAAGATGAACAATGGCTAATCGATGTTGATCTCACATACGAATTCGGTCACTTGGCGCTTCACACAGAGATGTCAAAAAACCTCCTCGCTATTCGGTGAATAGTTGAGAATACACGTATTCTCGCTCTAACTTAACGAAATCAACACATCATTGCATAAACCTTAAACCCGAACACGATCACTCAACACGATAACCATTTCTGAAGAACGAACAACTGTACCACTTCTCTCCATGAAGATAATTACTCCAAAACACAAGCATCTGTTTCTTTCTCCTCATTCACGCAGCCACTGCTTTAAACGAGTCTACTTTAAGATTCAAAGAATCTCGCCATCCATTCTTCACTACAAAAAACGTTACGGTTCGTATTTTTAACGATGTATTAGAAAATGTATTTAATAGAAACGCAATAAATAGTCAACTCTGTAGTAAATTTCAAAAATTGGTATAGTAAATTAATAAAGAAAATAGTAAATTATTGATCTCTTACCTTTTCATATGCGCTTCTTCTTTAAAACTTGAATAATTGATATTCACTCGCCCACATTTCATGCACTCTTTCCACACAAATATGCAACTCTCCCATTCAGAATTAATTTTTATAAAAGAAGTTCAAGTTTTAGAAACTAACTGATAACAACTTTTTTTGCTTTCGCGCTTTTCAAATTTTCCTTTAACCCTGCTTGAAGGAGTTAGAAATAATCTTGAACTAACCAACGCAGGTTATTAATGCCACAATACAACCGCATCTATGAGAAATTCTCATGGTACCCAAACCAGATTAAACCCCGATTAAAACTGGACAAACTCTTCTTTTGAAACCAACATTCAAGTTTTATTTAAATCACTTGAAACACCAAATTTTCAAAAGAAAACCAAAAAATACGACAACCTGTTGTAAAAAAAACACACAAACACAAGACAAAAAGGTAAAACACTTGATCAAAAAGAACAAAGTGTAGAACACTCAAAGCGACTCTGCTCACAGAGACCGTAAAATCGTACTCCCACAACTGGCCTAAACCGCCAGTAAAAGACGTCCTGAGCACATGCTCTTTTAACGGCCTCACCAACCGCGCTACTCCACGCTTAAGACACGCACTCCTATTTTCGACGATAAAAGCTCTAGTGTGAGCACTCTTTAAAACAACCGAAACTAAACAAAACGCTTTTGCGGAAACAACTAATAAAAATCATATCCATAACTGATATCACTAACAAGATGCCGATATAAATATGTTAGTAAAGAAATTGCTTAGCGCAAAAGAAACGAGCAGCAAAAAGAGATTAAAACTCGAAGACATTCCGATTCTGGAAGGGCAAATTTTTTGTTTTGTTGATGTAGTCACAACCCTCACATAATTCAAAGTATGGACCCAACATCGCAGAAAAGGTACCCTTTGAAGATGAACAATGGCTAATCGATGTTGATCTCACATACGAATTCGGTCACTTGGCGCTTCACACAGAGATGTCAAAAAACCTCCTCGCTATTCGGTGAATAGTTGAGAATACACGTATTCTCGCTCTAACTTAACGAAATCAACACATCATTGCATAAACCTGAAACCCGAACACGATCACTCAACACGATAACCACTTCTGAAGAACGAACAACTGTACCACTTCTCTCCATGAAGATAATTACTCCAAAACACAAGCATCTGTTTCTTTCTCCTCATTCACGCAGCCACTGCTTTAAACGAGTCTACTTTAAGATTCAAAGAATCTCGCCATCCATTCTTCACTACAAAAAACGTTACGGTTCGTATTTTTAACGATGTATTAGAAAATGTTCTGGCAAAATTGGATTTAATAGAAACGCAATAAATAGTCAATTTTGTAGTAAATTTCAAAAATTGGTATAGTAAATTAATAAAGAAAATAGTAAATTATTGATCTCTTACCTCTTTATATGAACTTCTTCTTTAGAACTTGAATAATTGATATTCACTCGCCCACATTTCATGCACTCTTCCCGCACAAATATGCAACTCTCCCATTCAGAATTGTTTTTTTTATAAATGAAGTTCAAGTTTTAGAAACTAACTGATAACAACTTTTTTTGCTTTCGCGCTTTTCAAATTTTCCTTTAACCCTGCTTGAAGGAGTTAGAAATATTCTTGAACTAACCAACGCAGGTTATTAATGCCACAAACCAACCGCATCTATGAGAAATTCTCATGGTACCCAAACCAGATTAAACCCCGATTAAAACTGGACAAACTCTTCTTTTGAAACCAACATTCAAGTTTTATTTAAATCACTTGAAACACCAAATTTTCAAAAGAAAACCAAAAAATACGACAACCTGTTGTAAAAAAAACACACAAACAAAAGACAAAAAGGTAAAACACTTGATCAAAAAGAACAAAGTGTAGAACACTCAAAGCGACTCTGCTCACAGAGACCGTAAAATCATAATCCCACAACTGGCCTAAACCGCCAGTAAAAGACGTCCTGAGCACATGCTCTTTTAACGGCCTCACCAACCGCGCTACTCCACGCTTAAGACCCGCACTCCTATTTTCGACGATAAAAGCTCTAGTGTGAGCACTCTTTAAAACAACCGAAACTAAACAAAACGCTTTTTCGGAAACAACTAATAAAAATCATATCCATAACTGATATCACTAACAAAATGCCGATATAAATATGTTAGTAAAAAGATTGCTTAGCGCAAAAAAAACGAGCAGCAAAAAGAGATTAAAACTCGAAGACATTCCGATTCTGGAAGGGCAAATTTTTTGTTTTGTTGATGTAGTCACAACCCTCACATAATTCAAAGTATGGACCCAACATCGCAGAAAAGGTACCCTTTGAAGACGAACAATGGCTAATCGATGTTGATCTCACATACGAATTCGGTCACTTGGCGCTTCACACAGAGATGTCAAAAAACCTCCTCGCTATTCGGTGAATAGTTGAGAATACACGTATTCTCGCTCTAACTTAACGAAATCAACACATCATTGCATAAACCTGAAACCCGAACACGATCACTCAACACGATAACCACTTCTGAAGAACTAACAACTGTACCACTTCTCTCCATGAAGATAATTACTCCAAAACACAAGCATCTATTTCTTTCTCCTCATTCACGCAGCCACTGCTTTAAACGAGTCTACTCTAAGATTCAAAGAATCTCGCCATCCATTCTTCACTACAAAAAACTTTAAAATTTAAAACTCTCTAAGCCCCTGATGGGTGGGACCATCTTAAAACTAGTATTTATATCCAATTATATTATTGATAAAACTATCTCTGTAAAGTATTTCTAACTAACCAATCATGATCCATAACTAACACTTATTATAAAATGTATAGCTGGAACTATTCATAGTTTCAACAACAGAACAGCATAAAAATATTTTAGCAAACAGTCGTTCGTCTCCAGAACAGTTTTCGATATCTTATCTTGCAAATACCAGTATACACTAGATCTATTGAGACTAGGAGATTAAAGAGTAAGTTTGAGATCTGTATCAGACTAAGAAGTTGCACGAATCTATCCAGCCGAAAATAAGATAGCGTGACGAACAGACAGTGGCACCTTATCTGAAATTACTCTATGAGTGAGTCTCCCCGGACATAAACTGAGTTTTATGTATCTTTTGGTGTTTTTTAGCCTATTTTTTTAAAATAAGTCTTATTTTAGATAACTATTCCTAAATTTTAATATATACGCATTCTCCAAAAGAAATCTTTTTTCTTCCTTTGACTTTCCAAAAATATTTCAAAATATTTTGAGGGCAGTAAGCCTGTCCCTTTTTAGTATGTGTGTTTTACGACACCCAATTATTAACAACCACTGAGATTTTCTGAGGGCATATTTAGCATCTCCATATCCTAACTTTCAGGGTACAGACCTCAATTAAACGCTCGATTTTTATAATTAGAGCTTTGTAAAACTGCACCTAATGATGGGATAGTAACATCCCCCGCCTGGAACATCAATTTGGTCGACCAAAAATATCGACTAGACTTTCAATTTTTTTTGGAAAAGTCATCTTTCTCTCTCGCAAAAATCCTTTACCGATCGTTCTTGATCTTGTTCGAAGAAGTCCAGTTGTCTTCAGTAGGCATCGCATCCTGCATTTGAGGTAATTGTTTATCCCTAAATGGGGCATCAAAACGAATCTACGCAAGCTGGTATTACACCTTTTTGAAACTATTATATTATCGGGACTATTGCTGGCAATGTTTTTCAACTAATTAACCAAAACTAATTTCATCTTCCTTCAGTAACGTATAATTTATTTCAAACTTTTACTTACTCCCTAAAATCAATTTTTTATGGTATCGAAGGCCACAATTTTCGATGCGAACAAAAGAATCGTTTTCTAATAAATCGAGGATTTCTCTTCACAATATCCCGCATCCTATACTTCGGCAGAAGCGCAAAACTTTTTCCCCGGTGTACAAATTCAGAACTTAATTTTCAAAATGTATGTTTTTAAGACTCAATTTCATGCTGAATGGCTCAACCATATTACTTCACCCTTCATATATCATTTTTGTGATAGCTCGGAAAATCAACTTAGTCAGCCTAATATAAAATGGTCATTCAAAATTGTTTCAAAATCCGTCATATCGCTTGCGAAGATCCTAGATCCACCCCTACATACAGTGACGCCAAAAAAAATAGAGCAAGCTGTGTTCTAATAACAACTGAAAAACGCCATTGAAAAAGCAAGGGCATGGAAAAATGTTTTTAAGGTATCATACGCCTCACTTTCTGAAACTAATAACCGTTAAATATACAACCGTGACTTGTGGCTCCAGAAGGCTCCACTAGATTTGCAAAATGTAACTGAATTACAGTTTTCAATGAAAAAATGGAAATGATCGAATATTGGAAACCTATGCATATTTTGTGCACTGTTGGTTATCCCAATTGTACTCCGGCTGTCAACAGAACATGCGTGTTTTGTTCCTAATCAAGAGTTTTTGGACTATAAAATCAGATTTTATGAGTTTGGTCGCCTTTATGCTGAAAAGCAGTCCACTCCTTTTTTCAATCTTCATTCATAGTTAATCGCAGAAAAAATATCAGTTTTGATTCATTGTAAAAAATCATCCAACCAGTATGCTGTCGGTTAGTTCTTTCTTAATCTTTTGTGAATAATTGCACAAGAAATATTACGGGGATTATTTTCAGCAAACATTTTTTTAAACTTTGAAATTTGACGAAGTGGACTTAAGAAAATATTATAACAGCTGAAAAAGCCGACTTGATTTTAGAATTTTCCGTAAAGAATAAGTTATCGAAATTTTTTGCGTCGTTTTGTTTAAAAAAAGATATAAAAACGCCGTTCTCGAGTTTTGAAATTGTTCCATCGTCCCGTAAGCAAAAAATTTCATCTACATTTATCCAAAAATGGATATCGGAATTGCACCAAATTATATTTTTTTAATTGACACAGGGTCAAAATACTGAAACTGAGCTCGGCTGCACAATAGAGCCGCTCGCAATTAGCTCATTATATTGCAGCAAAAAACTGTTGTTCTATTTCATCAGTGAGCACTTTCTTAATGAATGACCCATTGGAAATGTTGCGGCCAGCTTCGATAATATTAATCTCCCAATTAGGGATTTTAGAGGTTGTTTTTCTAATGCAATTTCTCCGCAATTGATGGTAGAACTGAATACAAGATTGATCAGTCGACAAAAATGATCACAATAAAACGCCCCGAAGCGTGAAATCTTTTGTGGTTCGCTAATCAATCCCTTCTATGCGTTTCCCTTCCCAATTACTTTCGTCCTTTTGTGAAAGAGGTCAAACGCGGCCTTAATTTTAAGCTACAGCTCTTATCTTTGACTCTTTGACCGTTAAAATCCTCCAGTTTTATTCTTTTGTTCAGTTGACGATGAAAAGAAATGAAACCGCAATTTCATAGTCAATGATTTTAGTCATCTTATATTTTAAATGAGTGACATCAAATCAACATAAGGCCCATTGTTTAGGGGACTATTAAGCAAAAAGTTTGAACGTTTAAAAACAATCCAATCCGTTCAGCTCGGCAAGAATATTCTAGAACACCAAACAATCTGAATCACGAGTTTTCCAGAAATTTTTTCCAAGTCATCTTTTCAGACAAGAGCAACTTGAATGAACTTCAAGGCTACCTGCTCGATGAATTGATTGTCTGCAGCCTTTCCTGGCAGTTTTCATTTCTGTGATGAGCTAACTAAGAACAACAAAATCTCTTTTTGAAGTTTTATTGAACTGGCATACGCTCTAAAACTACTTGAAAGATTTCAGAGTTTCATTGCTTACTGACATGGGTTAGAAAAATACGTTTTCCGAACCAGTACAAGCTGTGAGTTTCTTCAAAACATTTTTTTGAAAAGTTTTATCGATTGAGGACTTGCTTAGAAAAAATTTCGTTTTTATCTCCACATTGATTGATGCGATATCTCAACTTAATTCGAAGTTTCATCGGTTGATAAGATAGCCTAAAAAACCGATTCATGTCATAAACCGAAGTTTTCTTGCTTGACTAGGTTGCTCAAATACAGCGTAAATTGCGTAGTGTTTCTCGCTGTAAATTATTTAAAACGCTTTGAAGTTAGTCGCTGCCTGCGCTGATTACAAAAAATTAAGCTCTGTGAATTGTTTCTAGCTAGTACAAAATGATTCATTGCCTGATACTTTATTCAAAAATCTTCAATTTTTTTTTGAGAAAAGACATGTTTTAAATTTCAGCGCTTCATGAGCGTGCTACAAAAACCGTAATTTGCCAACCAATCGAGTAAACGAAATTAAGTTTTTTTATTTATGGGCTGTTATGGGTAGTAAGTTATGGGTTCTGCCGTCAATGGGATCTGACAATGGGATCAGACAAAGGGATCTATCCAAAACTGGTTTTTTAATTATCCAAAACTAACTGTGGCGGGATCACTATGTGTTAGTTGCACAGCAACCATTTATTTAGTTTTGGTTCGATATTTGCTATGTTTAGCTATTTTCCGTATAAAACTGCATCTGAGCAAGCGAAATTATGTTTCTTTTAATTTATAAGCTGTTATGGGTAGTAGTAGTAACTTATGGGTTCTGCCGTCAATGGGATCTGACAATGGGATCAGACAAAGGGATCTGTCGAAAACTGGTTTTTTAATTATCCAAAACTAACTGTGGCGGGATCACTATGTGTTAGTTGCACAGCAACCAGTTATTTAGTTTTGGTTCGATATTTGCTAGGTTTAGCTGTTTTCCGTATAAAACTGCATCTGAGCAAGCGAAATTATGTTTCTTTTAATTTATAAGCTGTTATGGGTAGTAAGTTATGGGTTCTACCGTCAATGGGATCTGACAATGGGATCAGACAAAGGGATCTGTCCAAAACTGGTTTTTTAATTATCCAAAACTAACTGTGGCGGGATCACTATGTGTTAGTTGCACAGCAACCAGTTATTTAGTTTTGGTTCGATATTTGCTAGGTTTAGCTGTTTTTTGTATAAAACTGCATCTGAGCAAGCGAAATTATGTTTCTTTTAATTTATAAGCTGTTATGGGTAGTAGTAGTAACTTATGGGTTCTGCCGTCAATGGGATCTGACAAGAGGATCCGACAAAGGGATCTGTCCAAAACTGATTTTTTAAATATCCAAAACTAACTGTGGCTGGATAACTACATTTTAGTTGCAGAGCAATCATTTATTGTTCCGACTTTTGATACAAAAGTGACGGAATATTTGTGCTCGGGGTGAGTTTTTTTTTCTTCAGACAAATTTCGACTTTTTAACCAGCCATTTTTGACAAACTTTTTTATATCATTCAAAAGGTATAGTTGTCTTGAGCTTAAATTTGAAAAGATATTTTATCTGTGATCATTTTTTGTAAAGTTATGGGGGCTTAAAGATTGCCATTTTGGCCAATTTGTGACATTTAACATGCGATATACAGTGCTGATTTAAATTAACCGGACAAAATGCGTTAAACTTGAAATTTTAAACGCGTTTTTCTCAAATTGGGTTGAGTTTAAGTGAAAACTTATGCAGACAAAATTTGCTTAAAATTTTAGCAGAATTAATATGGTGAAATTTGTTTTGCAAAATTCGGGCCAAAAATTTTACCTCAAAAATGAGTCATTTTGGCTTTTCTTAGTTAATCAAAAATTAAGCCAAAAACAACAAGTTGATCACAGACATAATTATATCAAAGTGAGCCCTTAGGTAGCCCAACAAACTTTGTGAAGGGTATATTCTCCAAAAAAATTGCAAACCGTTCAAAAATTGTTTTTAAATCAAAAGTGGGTATTTTATATAGTAAAAACGACCTTTTTTGTCTATCAAAAATAAATTAATTTATACAATGTTTTGGAGAATATATCTTTCCTAAAGTTTGTTGGGCTACGTAAGGGGCTTCACTTTGATATAGTTATGTCTGTGATCAACTTGTTGTTTTTGGCGTAATTTTTGATTAACTAAGAAAAACCAAAATGACCCATTTTTGGGATAAAATTTTGGGCCCGAATTTTGCAAAACAAATTACATCATATTAATTCTGCTAAAATTTTAATCAAGTTTTCTCTTGATATGTTTTCACCTAAACTTACCCCAATTTGAGAAAAACGCGTTTTAAATTTCAAGTTTAACGCGTTTTGTCCGGTTAATTTAAATCAGCACTGTTTTTCGCGCTATTAACGCGTAAGCGGAGATTTAATTCGTCTTAGAAACCGTTCCAAATTGGTTGAAAGAAGCTTATTTGCCATAATATATTTGTTGCAAGTAGTGAAATCTATTCTTTTCTACTTTATATGGCGTTTGGGGGGATGATTTTTAAAGACAATTTCAAATTTTAGAATTTTTTTAACCTTCATTTTATTACATTTAAATTTTTTCATGTTATTACTGCATTAAATTCCTTAAAAAGCAGTCAGAACATTCAGGGCTTTGCCCTGATACGAGCAGTCTTGTTTGATTTTGGCTCAGTTTTTGCTATCTTTAGCCATTTTTCTTATAAAACTGCATCTGAGTAAACGAAGTTATTATTTTTTTTATATATGGGCTATTTTTATGGGTAGTCATGGGTTTATAGGTAGTTATGAGTGTTTAAAGTAAAAGAACGGCCGTGACATTATCACAAATAAGCAGGTTGCGCAAGTTGTTTGGAAGCTATTTTATAAAAAAAACAGCGTTGATAATTTCTTTCAAGTTGCTTTCCATTGGCATCAATTTAACTGCCTGGCAGCATACGAAAACTCTGATGTAAAAAACCTCCGTATTTTAGTCAGACTCCGTATGTGTTAGTTGCACAGCAACCAGTTATTTAGTTTTGGTTCGATATTTGCTAGGTTTAGCTGTTTTTTGTATAAAACTGCATCTGAGCAAGCGAAATTATGTTTCTTTTAATTTATAAGCTGTTATGGGTAGTAGTAGTAACTTATGGGTTCTGCCGTCAATGGGATCTGACAAGAGGATCCGACAAAGGGATCTGTCCAAAACTGATTTTTTAAATATCCAAAACTAACTGTGGCTGGATAACTACATTTTAGTTGCAGAGCAATCATTTATTGTTCCGACTTTCGATACAAAAGTGACGGAATATTTGTGCTCGGGGTGAGTTTTTTTTTCTTCAGACAAATTTCGACTTTTTAACCAGCCATTTTTGACAAACTTTTTTATATCATTCAAAAGGTATAGTTGTCTTGAGCTTAAATTTGAAAAGATATTTTATCTGTGATCATTTTTTGTAAAGTTATGGGGGCTTAAAGATTGCCATTTTGGCCAATTTGTGACATTTAACATGCGATATACAGTGCTGATTTAAATTAACCGGACAAAATGCGTTAAACTTGAAATTTTAAACGCGTTTTTCTCAAATTGGGTTGAGTTTAAGTGAAAACTTATGCAGACAAAATTTGCTTAAAATTTTAGCAGAATTAATATGGTGAAATTTGTTTTGCAAAATTCGGGCCAAAAATTTTACCTCAAAAATGAGTCATTTTGGCTTTTCTTAGTTAATCAAAAATTAAGCCAAAACAACAAGTTGATCACAGACATAATTATATCAAAGTGAGCCCTTAGGTAGCCCAACAAACTTTGTGAAGGGTATATTCTCCAAAAAAATTGCAAACCGTTCAAAAATTGTTTTTAAATCAAAAGTGGGTATTTTATATAGTAAAAACGACCTTTTTTGTCTATCAAAAATAAATTAATTTATACAATGTTTTGGAGAATATATCTTTCCTAAAGTTTGTTGGGCTACGTAAGGGGCTTCACTTTGATATAGTTATGTCTGTGATCAACTTGTTGTTTTTGGCGTAATTTTTGATTAACTAAGAAAAACCAAAATGACCCATTTTTGGGATAAAATTTTGGGCCCGAATTTTGCAAAACAAATTACATCATATTAATTCTGCTAAAATTTTAATCAAGTTTTCTCTTGATATGTTTTCACCTAAACTTACCCCAATTTGAGAAAAACGCGTTTTAAATTTCAAGTTTAACGCGTTTTGTCCGGTTAATTTAAATCAGCACTGTTTTTCGCGCTATTAACGCGTAAGCGGAGATTTAATTCGTCTTAGAAACCGTTCCAAATTGGTTGAAAGAAGCTTATTTGCCATAATATATTTGTTGCAAGTAGTGAAATCTATTCTTTTCTACTTTATATGGCGTTTGGGGGGATGATTTTTAAAGACAATTTCAAATTTTAGAATTTTTTTAACCTTCATTTTATTACATTTAAATTTTTTCATGTTATTACTGCATTAAATTCCTTAAAAAGCAGTCAGAACATTCAGGGCTTTGCCCTGATACGAGCAGTCTTGTTTGATTTTGGCTCAGTTTTTGCTATCTTTAGCCATTTTTCTTATAAAACTGCATCTGAGTAAACGAAGTTATTATTTTTTTTATATATGGGCTATTTTTATGGGTAGTCATGGGTTTATAGGTAGTTATGAGTGTTTAAAGTAAAAGAACGGCCGTGACATTATCACAAATAAGCAGGTTGCGCAAGTTGTTTGGAAGCTATTTTATAAAAAAAACAGCGTTGATAATTTCTTTCAAGTTGCTTTCCATTGGCATCAATTTAACTGCCTGGCAGCATACGAAAACTCTGATGTAAAAAACCTCCGTATTTTAGTCAGACTTTTGAAAAAACGGAAGGCGTTTCTCGTTGCGATGTTTTTGTTAAGCAAAGTTTGACATTTGAACAAACAATTTAGTAAACATTGAAGTAAATTTCACCTTTTTTTGTTGTTTGAAAAAATGCGTTGGTTTGAAGGCTGCCAATTTAGCTATCTTTGGATGAACAGTTCGCTCGAACTTGCTAGTTCTTCAATAACGCGAGGTCTAGCATTCGTAGCGAACAATGTCTCTCAGTAACTACTAAAAACTAAATTAAATTATAATAATTAGAAATAGCTACAACTGAGTTAGTTAGAGCAAAACTTATCTTGTTTTTTTTTCATATTGGTTGTGAGGGGTAGTTTCTAGAAGAAAAATATTTTAAAATTTTCAAAATAAAAAAAAAACATTTCAAGCCTTTTTCTTGGCAAAAAGGGAAGGGAAAGTCGGGTCATTCAGAGCTTCGTCCTGGAACCAACAGTATTACTTGCACTGAGACTCCATGGCTAATAGTGGATAATAATTGATTTTCGTATTCAAAAATGTTGTCATTAAAATCAATATAATGGTTGCTGGCTGAAATTGGAAAATTACTTTTTTCTTATGGAAAAATCAAATAAGAGACCCGTATGAACTACATAGAAACTGAGGAATTGTCAAAAAGTATGCTGACAAAAAATTGCATGAAATTGTTATGCAATTGCAAAATTGTGGTCTACTGTTACGCAGATCTCAAAAATGCATCAATCGTCAGAAAAAAATTGCTTTAAAATACACTGAAAAAACAGAACCTTCATACAGATTTTTTTTTAATGATTGATAATTTTCCGCAGTGGTTAAAAACCATCAGTTTATTATGATGATCTTCTTGTTTGGTTAAAAACACACAAACATTTCTTCTTCATGTAGCATTTTTTTAAAATAGGGAGAATTTTAAAAACAAAAATAGTTGTATTGATTTGAAAAGAGCAAAATGAACTTGAACTTGAATTCATTTAGGTAATAATGAATATTTGTAAAAAGATATTTAACTTCATTTACATTTCAGTAACACCAAGGACATACAAAAAGCTGTTCAGCTTGTCGAAGTATGCCCTAAAAAACTTTTACATAAGTTGTGAAAAGATATCGAATAAGAGTGCAATAAAAAAAATGCTCAAGTGTAAACTTTTGCTTTTGATGAAATAACAGTAAAAACTATGGTTGAACTGTTTTTGTTTATGTTCTGAAAGTTGTTTGAGATTATCTGGAATAAATTGATTCGAACTGAGAAAAAAAACATTTTAGAGAAATTTTACGCCATGTTCGCTGCATAGTAGAAGCAGGAGACGGAGATGAAGGCAGGATTTTTAGAAAAATGGCGTGCGTAAAATTGAACGATGTTTCTCAAATGCTAACGGGCAAAATTATAGAGGTCAAATGCGGAAATTTTTCTGTCAACAAGGTCGAAAACGGGAATGGTTTGATTCATAAATATGAAAAGACCATCGTTCGACCGTTTTTGTCGAACCATGAGTGGAGCACCTCAGCCCGGGAAGAAGCTGGTTACCGCGAATTCCAAAAGAGTGCATGAGTCTGTGAACCGGTTTCTTCAACGCTGTTCTTAAAATCGTTTTCTTTATTCAAAAAATGATTTTTTAGGGCTACATTGAATTTAATGCAGTTTCGATTGAGCGATAAAATTGAAAAAAAATAACAAGTCAACACAAAAAATTAAAACATTTTTTTTTGAAAATTAATGAATCTTTTTTGAAATTTTCTAATTGTTATTTATCCTTTTAAATTGAATGAAAAAAAATTAGCAGCGACACTTGCTACTATAATTTGTGGGCATTGAGATTTCAATTTAATGAAAAAAAAACTTACTATTTGTCGATGATTATTAAAATTTGATGAAATGTTTAGTGATTATTTATCAATTCAATGATTAATTTATGTCGGCAAAACAAGGCAAAGGAATACACTAATGTTTTTTGCTGAAGTTTTAATTAAAAATTAATACAAAAATTATGAGTATTTATTTTTTTTCATAAGGTTTTGTCTATTTAGTCAGTTAGTTGAATCATGAAAACTGCGCGTTTCTATGGTATAATTCTGCGTGCAAATTTTCTCAATAGTTGCATAATTGTTGGAATAAGTATGCATAATAAAGATGCAGATTGCTATTTTATAATTTTTATCAGTAATTAAAATTGGGGAAAAAATTATTGGTTTTAAATAATGAGCAATTTTTTTACGTTATGTTGAACGTTATTTCACTTTCTGTTGTTAAGATTTGTCATCGAGGTTTTCGCGCAGTTATTCTTATTATTTTTTATTTTGATTGATTGAGCTTGTTTTCAAATACTGCCTATTTCATATTAACGACGTTTTGTATATATTTTATTGATTAATTTTGAAATAACCTTGATAGTTTTTTTGCCTGTTGTAAAATCTTATTTCCTCATACGCTATTTTTTCGCAATTATAAATTTTCAATTTAGGCTACGCATCTCATAACATTTCAGTGCATTCCTATTGAAATAATTTTTTCCCACTTCCATCGTTTACGGATTGCATTCAATCATTTTAAATGATTCTTTTTCTCAAACGAATTCTTTTTCTCCATCGTTTACGGATTGCATTCAATCAATTTAAATGATTCTTTTTCTCAAATTATTCAAACTGAAATTCCAAATTTGAAACCGAAAAGCATGCTAAATTATGTGTGAGTGTTATGTTGCAATATATATTTTGAAGAAGTGTTTTTTTTTCATCAAAGTTGATAACGCTTGCGTCCCTCTCCATCTCAAGTCAAATAATTAATCATATTATTTGTCAATTGATTTTTGAGGGCAATATAAGAATGAGGGCAATAAATGATATTCCAAATTTTATTTTTATAAAGGAGAGTCTTACACATTTTTTTACATGGTCCTGAGAATCGGCACTCATGCTAAAAAGCCGCTCCCCACTCAGAACTTCAAAACTTCCAAAAAACGTAATTTTTTTTCTCTGTAACCATAATTTGACTGCCCAAAATCAGACCAGAGACCAGGTTTTTTGTAAAAACTTCCGGAAGAACGTTGCGGAATATTTGGGCAGCAGACAAACGTAAATTTCTTATCTAAACATTTTTGAGTTAAAATTTAAAAAAGAGTCCACCTGTGATTAATTTTGGCAAATTAACAAGTGTTTGAAGCGAGCCAATTTGTACCGATTGGGATAAGCAATGCGTGCTATTCGCCAGAACGAATAGCAGGCGGCAGAAAATCTTCAAACACATGACAATAATGCATGACAAGATGAGAATTGTATCATTTTTATCTTTAACTACTTGCAACTGAAAAACTTGCTGATAAAAAAAAGATGTATGTTTGAACTTGTATTGTATTTGAAGCTTTTACCATTCTTCTCTGAAGCAAAATTTATTTTAGATACTCTAACGGAAGGGGAAATTGCTCTTTCCTACATACAATCTTGTTGTTCCGACTTTTGTAACGAAAGTAACGGAATAATTAAACTCGGAGTGGTTTTTTTTCTTCAGACAAATTTCGACATTTTAAATAACCATTTTTGACGGAACTTTTTATATCATTCAAAAGGTATTGCTGTCTTGAGCTTAAATTTGAAAATTATTTTATCTGCAATTGATTTTCATAAACTTATGGGGGTTTGAAGATTGCCATTTTGGCCAATTTGGTACAATTAACGCGCGATATATTTTGAGCTATTAACGCGCAGGCGGAGATTCAATCCGTCTAAAAAATTGCTCCAAATTGGTTGAAGGAAGCTTATGAGCCATAATTAATTTGTTATAAGGAGCAAAATTTATCAATTTGTACTTTATATGGCGTGTGGGGGGATGATTTTCAAAAAAAATTCCAAATTAAAGAAATTAAAGGTTTTTTCTTTTCATTTGAGGCATTTAATTGTTTGTTATTTTTTGCTTCATAGACTTTAAAAAGCAGTCGGAACAATTTTGATTTGCTTTGGTTCTTCAACAACGAAGTATAATGAGATTGAAAAAAAAATTAGATCATTGATTTGGACAATTAAGATGTAATACTAACAAGACTGCTTGTATCAGGGTGAAGCCCAGAAAATTCTGATTGTCTATGGAGCAGTAATAGCAACAAAAAATTAAATGTAAATTATAAAATGAATTTTTTTGCTTGAGTTTTTTTTTGTAAAAATCATCCCCTCACACTCCATATAAAGTACAAAGTGATAAACTTCGCTCCTTGTTAATCTTTAACCATAAGCTTCATTTAACCAATTTGGAACGATTTCTCAGACTGATTAAATCTCAGCGCGAAATATATATCGCGTGTTAATAGTCCCAAATTCGCCAAAATGGCAATCTTTAAACCCCCATAAATTTATGAAAAATGATCACAGGTTAAAATTTTTTTTTAAATTTAAGCTCAAGAATAACACTATCTTTTGAATTATATAAAAAAATTCCGTCAAAAAAAGCTGTTCAAAAAAGTCAGAATTTGTCTGAAGAAAAAAAAACCCACCCCGAGCACAAATATTCCGTTAATTTCGTTAAGAAAATCGGAACAATAATGTATTAGCATACCTAGCTTAGATCGCTCAAAAAATATTGGATATTTTTTAATATACGGCCAAAAACTCAGTCAACAATTTCTTCAACCTGATTATAGGAAAACGAGCAGTTTAATGAACCCCTTTTTGTCACTATATGAAGTCAAATTATAGCCTGTGACGACAGATATGCCATGGAGCAGAATTTTGAAGTTCTTACACCAATAACACAGCTACAGCTGTAAAAAAAAACGTTTCTGTGCTTTCCTGAATATGAAAAAAGTCGAATTAGCTGTTCAAATGTTTTGTCTTTCATTGTATCTCAACTGGAAATTGCCTGTCCAATTTACAAAAGCGTTAATTAATGAAGTTCAAATCAACACTGTCCCCAGCGGATTTCGGGGGGGGGGGGGGGGGGGGAGGGCGGACGTCCCTATCCCTCAGGGATTCGACCCCCGAAGGGTCAATCCCTTGTACTATTTTGAGATATCCGTTTTTGGCTGACTGATCATAAAATTGTTTTAAAGGTGCCTTCGGAGCCAAAATATATCAACTTTGAGGAATGAGCGCGCTGTGATTAGAACTTGGGGATTTTTTTGTTAAACAATCAGTTGAAAGATAAGAGCAGTGAAATGGAAAATCTTATAAAGGTTCTTAACACATTTTTTTTCAAAGAATTCAATTTTCAATTTTTTTTAACAAAGGCAACAAATTTTTTATGACATTTTTTGTTAATTACTAGGTCTAGCTCAGTAGAACAACATGTGTATTTCAAAAATTTTTTACTTTACTTCGTTTCAAATATTAAATCATAGAGTAAATCAATTTACAAAGAAAAGAGAAGAGAAAAGTTGAAATTAAATGACTGAGCAGTAGATTAATCTGCTTCAGGTTTTTTTCTCTACTGCTACTATTTACTTTATAATGAGGTAATTAAAGTATACCGATGTAAATAGACGCTAGGGGTTCCGCAACCATTGCTTCAACTAATAAACATTGAAATCCAAATTAGATCGCAGTGAAGCAAAATATCAAAGGAAACAAGGATAGGTAGCAGCTGTGCTAGTAGCACAGAATATTCCGACGGCAAACTGAAACAAGACTGCTCGTATCAGGGCAAAGCCCTGAATGTTCCGACTGCCTTTTAAGGTTTTATGGAGCAGTAATAACATCAAAAAATTAAATGTATCAAAACAAATTTAAAAATTTTTTTTTCTTGAATTTGAAATTTTTTATGAAAATCATCCCCCCACGCCATATTAAGTACAAAAGGTAAGATTTCGCTTCTTGTAACAAATCAATTATGGCAAATAAGCTTCTTTCAACCAATTGGAACGATTTTAAGACGGATTAACTCTCCGCTTACGCGTTAATAGCGCGAAATATATTGCGCGTTAATCGTCACCAATTGGCCAAAATGGCAATCTTTAAACCCCCATAACTTTACGAAAAATGCTCACAGCTGAAAAATCTTTTCAAATTTGAGCCCAGGACAACAATATCTTTCGAATGATATAAAAAAATTCCGTCAATAACGGCTAGTTAAAAAGTCGAAATTTGTCTGAAGAAAAAAAACCCACCCCGAGCACAAATATTCCGTTACTTTCGTATCGAAAGTCGGAACAACAACAACAAAGCTTTTTTTCTGCATTCAGACAAAAAAAAATTGTAGTTGTTTCAGTTTGCGGTAGGAATATTCTGTGCTACTAGCACAGCTACTGCCTATCCTTGTTTCCTGTAATTTTTTGCTTATTTTACGTAGTAATACTACTTAGCGGTATTCTGTGCTACAACAATTGTCATTTTTGTGCGAGATGTGATGCGAGTATCATAATAATGTGTAGAAAATTAGTGAAGTGGGCTTAATGTACAACATTTCTCTTCTAAGGTGAACAAGACTGCTGGTATATCAGGGCAAAGCCCTAAATGTTCCGACTGTTCCTTAATTCATATCGAATAGTATTTGGGAAAAAAAATTGATGAAAACTATTCAATTTTGGACAATAACAAAGTGTGATATGTTGAGTCCTACAAAAATTATACGACTGATTAGCTAGCCTTGATTCAATTTGGAGCAATTTTATTGTCCGGGATAAATTGCCACGCATAAATAATTCGCGTCATGCTCTCAGCTTCATGAATAAATTCTTCAAACCACGCAAAATTTAGTCCAGAACATGGCAATTTGGCAATTTTCAAAACCCCAGAATTTTACAAAAAAAAATTGGAAGTAGAAAATCTTTTAAAATTTGAAATCAGGAAGTTGATGTCTTCAATAGGGTACAAAAAACTTTTGTTGAAAACGATTATTTCAATCGGCAAAATTGACTGAATAAAAACAAAAGTTGGAACAATAACAAAGATGAAGATGATTTTTTTGGTTTTTTTGAAAGCTCTTTTTGCCACAGAAGCGAAATTTAAAAAAAGTAGTTTGGCAGTAGTAAAACTGAGTTTATCACTGCTTGACTGAAAACTAAAACCAAAACTGAAAAAAGTCCAAACTTTTGCTAGCGAAGCGAACGAGTAGGTCTTGCTAGTAGAAAAAAAAGTCAAACCAATTTTTCTGCACTTTTTAATTTGGAAATAAATGGCCTAGTCATCATTGAAAGAGATCTAGTTTGATGAATCAAGTCAATTTTACCTTTTAAAACTCTGCAGAAGTTCTATTATAGACCCTAATTTTCTCCTTTCTTTAAAAAAACTGGAAAGTAAGATTATCAGAGCCGTTACAAAGTTTTGTCTTGCCGATTTCGGCGTGATGCTTGCTCACTTCCTAATTAATTTTTCAGCTTTGATGATGGATCTAAGGTTTTCTCGAGTGAGTGGATTTTCCGAGAAATTTCCGAATATTTGACAACCTTCTAAATTGATCAACAAATCGACCAAAATTTTTTCCCATTAAATTCTCCTAAAACTTTTTCGAGAGGCAATTTTGTTTTTAAAAAAGAGGGGATAAAAATGTCATTTTAGACCTTTTTTGAACGTGCTCACATTTTTTGGTGCGCACTTTCCCTCGAATTTTGTAGACTTTGACAGTCGTAAAGAATATTGAAAGTTTTTTTTTGAAAACAAGGGGTCTGAATTCCTGAGGGGTCAAAAGGATTTTCAAACTCCAATGGCTGGTTCAGTAAAATGGTAGAACCAGTCGGCTAAAAATGCATGCAGAAAAGTATAAAGATGGGACATTTCTGGAAAACAATTTGACAAACAGAGTCAAGGGAAGGAGTTTGCTCATTTTGTTAAATCGGCGGTTGGTGAGAATTATGGGTAATCATTTGATGGAAACAGAAATTGAAAAAATTTCAGACCTAATATTTGAGCGCACCTGATACAACTGCAATCATTACTTTTTACATAAATTTCACATATGCCGAATGTTTTTATTCCATTCAGATATATAGTTAAACCAATAAGGTTTATCCTCTGGCTATAATTTCTACTTTGTAACTGGACACTGGAAAACTAGCAATGAACCCATATAACCTATAATTGAAAGCCGTCGAGCTTTTCAGAGGTCAGGTGTGATTGGCAGGTTGTTAGGTATACCTATGATTGGCTACACATTGAAAACTGTCATTATAGCAAAATGATCACAAAAGGGATATAAAATCGGGCCAAAAAGAGAGGATTAGTTTGAATTGGGAGCAGGTATTTCAATCTGTAATTATATTGAACAAATGCGAATCAGCTTTGGAAATATTTATCTGCTGATAAACTTACTCGATACTATTTGTTCGCAGTTTTGTCCATTTGTTACGCTTTCGAAATTAAAAAGTTTTGAATGCTTGCCAGGTTGAATGAGTCATCAAAAATTTTAATTGCTTTAAAGGTTACCGCCGTTGACAACAAATTAAAAAGTACATTTTTGAGCAACTGGCACTAAAATTATGACCCTAAAAAGTCATTATTTGCGACAAAATAAATTAAGTTACCAGGAAGTTCAGGTTCAAAAACCTATCAAAAACACCTTTCAATGGCGTTCTTGCATTCTATTTCAAACTACTGTCAGCAATACAAAAAAAAACTGGAGCGGATTAAAATTTTCTTGATCCGAAATTTGAGGGCAAGATGAAACACATGTCCTTGAAAAGATTTAACCAATTCAATAGGGAAAAAAAATTTATCTAGAAAAAAGAGAAATTGTTCTTCTAAAAACATTCTCGCTAAAATATTGTTGTATTGTCCAAAAGTTGGAACAACAAATTATATGTATTATTGTTCCGACTTAAGCTCGGGATGGTTTTTTTTATTCAGACAAATTTCGACTTTTTAACTAGCCATGTTTGACGAAATTTTTAAAATATCATTCGAAAGGTATTGTTGTCTTGAGCTTAAATTTGAACTACTGAGGTTCGATCCCTCTACTTTCAGCTTTGTAGCCATGTATGCTACTTTTGCCACATCAAGACTTAGATATAATCAAGTTGAATTGCTTATCAACTCACACTCAGAAAGCTAGTAAAATGAGTTAAAACTTCTTAACTTTTAGCGCTGAATCATTCCTGAAAAAGCTTGAATGCAAAAAGGTTTAAATGCAAAAAACTTTGATTTATACATGAATCAGCGCTGGAAAATAGCGATCACTGGGATACTACAGAAAAAGCGATAATTAACGGTGGAACTTCAACCCGGGTATCGCGTACTCGTAGATATAATCCGTCTAAAATATCGATTCAAATTGGTTGAAGGAAGTTTATTTGTAATAATTGGCTTGTTACTATGCTCGAAACTTATCATTTTGAACTTAATAAGGCATGTGGGGGGAAGATTTTTATTTAAAAAAATCTCAAATTTTGATTTTTTTTTTCATTTTGTTTTATTAAATTTAATTCTTTCTTGTAATTAGATCTCGTAAAGTTAAACGACGTTAAGTTTTTGCAAAGAAATTAAACCATCAAAACTAAATATCAAAATAAGAAAACAGAAAAAAACTTGCTTTGGACACTAAAGAAAGTAGATTGCAAAAACAGAGATGCCAAAGAAAGTTAAAAAAAAGTTAAGTGTTAATTGAAAATTAATCAAAGATACCGTTCCTCTTTGGAAAACAGTTTTGCATGCAATATTTATTCAGTGAAATCTGACCAAACTGAAAAAAGTGCGTTACATTTGCCGATACTTTTTTTGGGTCTGAGAATGACTTTTTTTCAATTTGATTGCTGCAAGAAAACAAGTCAGAAAAACTTATGCTGTGGATTTTTCGAAATTTATCATTAGAGAAGTAAATATAGATTATTAGAGGGGATGGATAACAATTTTTTTTCTGAGTTATTATTAGTGAAGAACCCGAATACGGTAGGGTTACTAAGTTCGTCGTTTTTGTAGGCGGTGAAAGGGTGTTAGATTTCTCGATTAGTTTTAATATACAGTAGGAGCAATGGCGTGGGCAGAGATTTTTTTTAGCGGGGGCGGTTTTTTGAAAAAAAATTGAAAATTATGTCTGACTATTTTTTTGGGTCGACCAATCTGAGCTATTTTTATGAGCTCTCCCAAAAGGTTCTTTTTCCTTTCCCCCACCTCACACAAGCATCAATTTTATGGTCTAAAGAGTAGTTTTACAAGGTTAATTATGAAGACCAAATTTGTTTGTCATGGCTTAATTTATTAGCTTGTCATTTTTCATGACAATCGGACAATGTGAACAGTAATTTTATTTATGAAAAATTGCAGGTGGGGGGGGGGGGGAGGAAAAAG
>NC_087063.1:42157498-42208239 GCF_963678635.1 Symsagittifera roscoffensis | reverse complement strand
ATTGTTCCTACATGAGGTGAAATTATTTCTGTTTTCAATGGATGGTGTCTGAACCCACTTTTTGTGTAACACATTTTGGTTATTCATCATTTTCTTGATTTTCAGATTAATCCATGGGTGGTTGTTTTTATTCTTTTTTCGGATTTTTTTTAAGCAATACTTTGAAAATTCATCAATCAGGATTTGGGTCATTTCAATGATGTAAAGGTCAGGATCATCATCATTAATTTTGTTCAGTCAATTTTTTAGCGAAAATAAAAATTTTAAACAATAATCATCATTCAGTAGTAAATCATAGTTGAAATCCTAATGATAAGAATCCACGTTTTGCTTTTCTGAAATAATTTTTAGGTCACACATAAGTCCATAATGGTCACTAATAGTACATTTTTTTGTTGTTACCTGAGTTTCCTCCGCCGCAATTATTTGGTCAATGCATGTACTTGATGATTTAGTTACTCTAGTTGGCTCAATATTTTGAACTTCTAAATCAAAGGAAAGCAGAAGATTTTTGTAGTCAAAAAAGTTGCGCTGGTTACCTATAATATCGACATTTAAATCACCCATTAGCAAAATTTCGCCACGTAATGCTTCCAATTCAAGCGAAAAATCTTCAAATAATTTCAAAAAAAGTTCTAGTTTGAGATTTGGTGGACGATATATTATGCAAACATTTAGTGTAGTGTGATCGACAAAACACATTTTGATAACGATGTGCCCCAAACTGACTGGTAATTTAAAATATTATAGTTAAGGCCAGTTTCAATAAAAGCTGCAACGCGCCCACCTATAGCGTTTACGCGGTTTGCACAGACAGTATTGTCATAACCTTCTAAGTTATATATGCCAATAGGATCATTGTCTGAGAGCCATTTTTCAGTCAGCCCGATTAATGCAGGCTTGTTATCAAAGGATTCATTTAAAACTGATAATTGGTCATGATGGGCTTTTATGGATTGAACATTTAGGAAAAATGCTGTTTGCATTGTTGTCAGGTCAGTCATATCTCGCAAAAGGTTTTTTCTAATGAAACAAAAGAGGTTTACGGCAAAAAACTGTAAATAGAGTTGAAATGCTTTTGCCACTAATCAGAATCGTTTTCATGATTATTATTTCCGTTGTTGGCGAATTTGGATTGTGGAGAATCTCTTTGAAGTGATTCTACAAATTGCACCAACTTGACGGGATCCGATACCCTACTGAACAATTCATCAATCAGATGGTTCTTTCCACATTATTTGGGGTTATTTCTCTGTCACGTTTCCTCACTGAAACAATAGGAGGGCGAGAAAAATTGTTTTGTATTTTTTGTATCACACGAGGGTTTTGTTTTCTAGCAATATTTGCCTGTCTTGCCATCAATGGATTCTTGTTTTTGAAAATTTGATCAGCATCCTTAATATCAACTAAGTTGTGCCTTTGAAATCCACCATCTGCTTTCGAAACGAAAACTTGAGGAGCACAATTATATGTAACTGTGTACATTCCCAAACCCCGAGAATAATCAAGAAGCTCCGAATCGCGCTGAGTAAGTCTCTCTGTTATATACACTGGTTGCTTATTTACAGGGTGCAAAAAATCTTTCAATAACTTTTTCCTGCCATTAATTCTATTTTTTATTTCAAAGTAGACAAATTTCACTATAATCACACATTTTTGGTTTTGACTCACAGGGCCGAGGGGATGGCATGCCTTCAGGTCGTAGCTGTTCACCTCCACGCCCATAATTTCGTTAAAAAAGGTCAGGACATCTTGGGTAAAATTTCCGGATCGTAAAGGTAAATTTTGCATAATAACACAATCTTTTGAGCTATATCTTTCCATTTCATTAACTTTATTCTCTAGAAGATGCACCCGATTTTGCAATTCAAGAATGATATCATCCTCACCTTTTACATTCTCAATTATACCTTGTAATAGGCCTTTCAATTTAGGATCAATATTTACTGCATCTTTTATTTCATCGAATAAAGTATTGAGATTCGCCATTGAATAAGTTTGCGATGTTTTAAATCCGTGGCAAGCAAAAAGAGCAGTTTAGAACCGACTGTTTTTCATCTCATTTATATATTTAAATACATATAAATATATATTTATTTTGCTGTGCGGGACACTTTGCCACGCATAAATAGTTTGCGTTACGCTTTCAGCAATATGAATAAATTCTTCAAAGCGCGCATAACTTAGGCCAGACATTGGCCAATTTGGCAATTTTCAAACCCCAAAACTTTTTAAAAAATAATCGGAGGTAAATTTGTACTCAGGAAGTCGATATCTTTAATAAGGTTTAAGAAAACTTTGTTTCGATCGGCAAAAATTGACTGATTAAAAAAACCACACCGAGCATGAAAATTACGTTTTCATAAATAAAGTCGGAACAAGTAAGATGACCTTGAAAACAATGCTCTGAAATGAGCTAACAAGGCCGCAATCATGTTGATTCATTGTAGCGCATCAATATTAAAAACTCTTTTCAAAAATTTCAGCAGCAAAAAAAAACCTGAAAATGTAGTTTTTTGAAAAAGTAGTTAGCACTTTGCTGGGACTAAAGTTATTGTAATCCGGAAAAAAAATTTAAAAAAAAACAATTTTTATTGCTCTGAGGAAACATGCACACGTGAAAATTATAATATGTATAGAATATTTTCATTACAGTTAGTAAGGGGGTTTGATGAAGAAAAAATATATATTTTTGATATTTTGTTCCGGCTGAAAATTGGAAGAACACTTGGTCTTCGGGTGTGATATTTTTACTTTCGTTTTTATTTTTTTTGCGCTCGAAATTTGCTGCCGCATCAACTGTGGCTTGAAATTAAATAAAAAAACTGTTCTCACTGCCTAAAAAAGTTAGATTGAAGTTTTTGAGCTTCAGTTTGCTTCAGAGCAAAACACGATTAATCAAGCTAAAAAAGTACATAAGTTTGAGCTTAACACTACTTGTTTTGTAGTATACTTGTTATGAAGTATATTTAGCGCTTCCCCAGTTTTGAAATTTGAAAAAAATTCTTCAATCATAGTGAACCAAAATTTCTAAAAGGTTTTAGAAATATTCTGTTTTTTTTGTATATGCATTTTTTTTGCTTCTTCGTTCACTTACTATGTTTTAAGAATCCGTTACTTCCTGTATTTACGCCACGGCTAAAATTGTTACAAAATGTTATTAGCTTGCAACTTGTTTCCTTTGAAGGTTTTATCTAAATTTTCAAAACCTAATAAAAATTAGTTGAATAATTTCTGACAGTTTTCATACAAAAAACATGGCTGGGGTCGCAATGGAAATCAGTTTTTTAGACCTATGAGGAGTTTACAATTTGCATAGTTTTGAAGTCATATAATGATGATAACATGAAAAAGGCTTTTTTATAAATGAACACATATGACATTCATGCGCTGCTTGCTTTTAATCTTCTCCACTTTCGGGCCGACTTCACACATAACCAGATAAGCAGAAAGTATATGTTGGGTTAACAAGGAAAATATTGGATTTATCAGAGCGATTGAACTTTGCTTGGTAAGCTTATCTATTGGTACATTTTCTGGATAGAACTGAATTCCCCAAATTGTGCGTAGAATCAAATTATATACTAAGCAGTTTAGTATTTACTGACATATGGCCGTGTTTTTTCTACAAAATAATTGCAAATTTTTAAACTACTTTATGTCCTTTTTGGCATTTATTGATGCGTAATGTGATTGATGTAATTGATGGCGCCTATATTCAATGATATTTTTATTATTGTAGCAAAATTTCAGGAAGACCATTTACGAAACATTCAATTAAATTTCTGCATTTTTTTCTCTCTCCATAATTGATTTCTGCTAAGGATGATTTCAATTTTTAGACGACCAGTTGCCGCAATTTCTTCATTAGCTATTTCGACCAATTCACAAAAACTAATTTGCCATTAATAATACATAAAATAACAAGACCACCTGACGCCTAAAGTCGGTCTCAGAAATCATTTAAAGAAGAATAGATTTTTACCTAATATGACAATAATTGTTAAACTCAAATAACTGCTTCAACCATATTTGACGCCATGAATTAATACACTTTCATGTTTTTTAACCGACTTTAAAAATCCCGTGAAAAATTGAGGAAAAAAAAAACAAATGCTTCATTTTACGGAGATTAAGATTGCATTTAATCAGATCAATTACTCGCTTGGCTAAGAATCTATTGGAGCCTTCAGGTAAAGTTTTCCTCAATTTTCACGATTTACAGCATTTCAAGCGTGATCGAGTTTATAGTATAAAGACGAACCGTAAGTAATTTATTTCATTTTATACCCCTTAGGTCTTAATAACTCTTCATCCTATATTTTGCTTCGGTCCTAACTAGGAATGCCATTTTGATAAGGTTTTTGTTTCTGCCCCTATTTATCTCATTTTCATTGTGCTTCTGTTCACGCCTCGTTCATTTTTTCTCTGAAGTATGGCCAACCAAAGCGTCCATTTTCCGTTTACAATTTCCACATCGCTTACCAATTCAACTTAGCAATTTTGGCATAATTTTACCGAGCAGTCAAAAATATAGCCATAAATATAATTCACTACCAGACTGCAAAATCAGCAAAATTTTCAAATTGCATCATAAATATTTTTGAAAAGTAGTTGCGTTTTAATTAAAAAGAGTTCTGGTTAATAATTGATAGGTAAACTTGCTTTATTCTACAGCACAAAAACATGTCTCAATATAGTCTTGCTAATGCCATATTTCAATTTTCCTGATTCTTTTTTATATTTCTTTCTTCTCACCTTCAATGGTAAGTTTCATCGTCAAAACAAACTTTGACTTCTATAACTTCCGTACAAACATCAATCGAAATACTTTTGTGTTTAGTTGAAAAAATGTCTCCACAGTTTTTGTTTGAAAATCGACATATTTTTTTGACAAAATTGAAGCGAGCTTGATTTGATTTTACAATCTCCAACTAAACAAATTCAAAAAACACTGGTTTTAAAATTACCGGTATCGCTGTTGGTCTAAAAAACCACCGAGCTTAAATGTTCCGAAAGTTGGAAACTTGTTTCATTCACCCGTATATTGTTAAGTTGCTCGCTGCAGAGAACTCAATTTTTAGTTAAAATCTCAGAATAAAAAGGCCGCACCAAAAGAGCGGCGAATGCAAAGAAAAGTGTTCAAACAAACAATTCTTATAAACATTTTGTAACTGTGAAGAACTTTGATCACAGACTAAGGTTGTGACGGACGACTTATATGCACAGTTGAACTAACGCTTCTTCTGATCAAAAATTTATTTAAAGGTGAAAATCTGAGTACATAAAACTACCTTTTTATCTGTGTTAATCATAATTTTGAGAACTACTTCTTTAATTCTTCCCTTTATTGTACCTACTAACAAATATCCACCCCAGTAGTGGATTTAGAGGTGGGGGCGCACACGTTGGTATTACTTTTTATTCATTTTCGACTGAGCGATCCAAAAATGTTTCTAAGGCGCCCTTAGCGCAAAAATAATAAATTTTTTGTTAAGTGCCTACCAGAAAGCGATATTTTTTTTAAAAAATTTGATAACGGGCCCAAAAAAGGACTGTTTTTTGTTCAATATCAATTCGGTGAAATCTTTTTAAAAGTTTGTTTCTCCGAGAAAATGCTAGATCAGCGCCTGTCCACCCCAAATGAAGGACAGACTCCACAGTTAAGTAGTACAAATTTTGTAGCTTGTAACGAATCTCCCCTTTTTTGTAGAGACGAATGGTTAGGAACCTGTCAAACATTTTTAAGAAAAGATATGCAAATTTTTGAAATGGTAAAAAGTCTGCTCCTTCACATAAAATATTAATCAGCACTAAAATATCTTGAGCTTTGTGCCTTGTTTTCAGAAAATTGAGTGCTTGTGGAGTTTATGTTTTTAATTTAAGTTGAGGCCCTTGAGATTTTCAAAATAGAATAAAATCCAACAGTTGTTTTTAGTTCAATTAAAGTTATCTAGAAAATTATCAGCACGAGAAAATGTGTGTGTTCCTCAATATAGACAAATAAATGAAGTGATATTAATCTTTCCCAATACTTAATGGTTCAAGTTATTATAAAATTATAAAATGTTTTCAAAATGAGTTGTTTTTAGACTATTTCTTTTTTCAAAAAAATTGTCAAACTATTTTCTTAAATCCTCCAAGTTCTTAAAATTGTAGAAAGCAATTGATTTTCTTCAAGCAAATTGTAGTATTTTTTTCAAACAAAAAGAAATACTTGGTTTTTGAAAAACTATTTAACGTCAAAATTCTTTGGGTTTTTCAATATCAAAATTTTTTAAGTGATTTAACAGAAACAGTTTCAGCATAATCAATCAGTGGCGAATTGGAGTACTTGGACAGTAGTTGTTTAGGAATTTGACATAAATCACACTCAAAAAGTCCTCCTTTTGGTACTAATTTACGTTTTCCATTTTCAGCCACCCAATCCGAAAAAAATTCTAAAGACGCCAAAAACCACAAAAAAGTTTATAGTAGGGTTTCTTTGTTCTAATTAAAACTCTGCGACACGAAAAAAAATTACGGCTGCCATGTGTTTTTTCCGTTTTTTTTTGTTGAGCCCTTTGACATTTAAGCCATAAACAGTGGAACTGAAAATATAAGGTTTTCGATGAACTAAAAGTAGCAACATGCTAATTTTTTTGATAGACTTTACTATCTAGTTGATCAAAGTGACCTATAAAACAGGCTTCTCAAAATAAAGCACGGGTTTCTTAACAACTCTATACCAAATTTTGATTGAAGCCCTCAAAAACTTGTATAAGGACGTCAAATTGTGTTCTGAATACTCGCATTATTTGGTGCGTGTATGACCCTAGAATCTGAAGACAAGCCTTTAAGCATGCATCAAACAATTGCGGAATCCACAAGCAAATAATAGTGACAAAATGTTGCCTACCCATTTGTTTTATTGCGGAAGCCGCAATGAGTGAATGTAGCAAGTTATTGCGAATTCAGTTTTGTTAGTTGGTGGTCTTTCAAAATTACCTTGAGCCAGCTTACAAAATGCACTGTCCGCTGAAAAAATGCGGATTTCCCTGACAAAAAGCGGATTCCGTGAAAATGGAACCCACTGCTCATTTTACTAATACTGTTCCGACTTTCGTAATGAAAATAACAGAAAATTTGTGCTCGGGGTGGGTTTTATTTCTTCAGACAAATTTCGACTTTTTCACTAGCCATTTTTAAAGAATTTTTAAAAGTTATTCAAAAAGTGTTGTTGTCTTGAGCTGAAAATTGAAAGAAGAATTCACCTGTCAACATTTTTCGTAACGTTATGGAGTTTTCAAAAATTTGCTTTTTGGCCAACTTGGGACAACTATCGCGCGATTTATTTCGCGCTACTAACGCGTAAGCCGAGAATTAATCCGTGCTAAGAATCGTTCCAATTTGGTTGAAGGAAGCTTTTTAGCCATAATTGATTTGTTATCAAGAGCGAAAATTAAAACTTCGTGCTTTAAATGGCGTGTGGGGGGGATGATTTTCACATATAAATCTTAAATTAAAAAAAAAACTCTAGATTTTTATTCCATTTAATTTTTTTTATTTTTTTACTGCTCCATAGACCTTCAAACGCCGTCGGAACCTTCAGGGCTTCGCCCTGATGCGAGTACTCTTATTCATTTATGTTTTCCTCAAACTTTACTGGATGCTGCTAATTTTTGTTGCAAATTTTGCAAAGTTTCGTTCTTTCGAAGCAATAAAATAATTAAGCCATTTGTTGGTGGACTTTACAAAAATAAAAAATATATCACGGCAGAAGTCTTTTTAACCCGGTGCGGAATCTGTTTATAGCGCACCATTTTGATCTAGCAATAACCATTACAGCCATCAGGACGTCAAAACTTTCAAATGCTTGCTGCGAAAAGTACCCTTGAATAGAATTTCGACATGCTTCATTGAAATTTGCACATTGACTTTTTTTGGTACATTTTGTTCTTCATGTTTAATCTCTTAATAGTTATCGTGCTGCAAAGAAAAAAGCATGATGATAAATTCAAATTTTCGAAAGAAAACCAACAAAGTTGAAGCTAACGCGTCCAGGTGCTTTTCATATGTTTCCTTTTCTTCAGATTTTTTGGTCGAGAAAGTTAAAGTACGCTGAACTTGGTCGAGACGGTCTGGCTTATGTCGAGCACAGTCGAACACGTTTTTTTTTAAAGTTTGGTCGGGACAGCGTACACCTCGACCCGTGGCAATGAAGTTGCCACCTCGACCCGGGAAATTATGATCTTCGATATCGGTAAAAATTTTTGTTCGAGTACAACATCATTTTTATCAATCCAATGAACTTTTATGGGTTTTAAAGTTATTACCTCGAAGCAAAACCCAGGGGGGTAATTTGAATCTCTCTAAAGTAAGCAAGTTAATCAAAATTTACTCTCTGGTTAGACAACAGACCCAGGTTGTGGATAATTATTTTTAGTATTATTATATTTAGTATGCAGACGCGAACGTATATTTTAATATTTAATAAGACGGAGTGACAATTTAGTTTAATGGATTTGCAAAGTCACTGTTTTTCCAATTCACTTAGCACCACCCACGCTCTAGGCATTTTGGCAGAGATGAGGTCTGTCTAAGATTGCTAAAAGAGTAAACAATTTAGTAAGTCTGTTTGTCTGTAAAAAACTGCTCGCAATTAAAAACTGTCCTAAAATTAAAACACGAAAAAATAATTGAGGGACCATTTTTTAACATCGTTTTTCACAGAAAATGCCGAGCTCAATTTCTTACAGTCATTTGGCTAACGAGGTTAAGAAACCAATTTGGTCGCTCTCCGCATTCCGTATTGTGTACCCTTCAAAACCGTTTTATCTTGAAAACCTATTTACTTTTAATAATCGATTCATCGCAAGGCAAAATGTTTCAGAACGTAAGTTACAATCAAATTGCTTTAATTCTAACTTGAATTACAAATAAAAGACAAAACTGCTTGTATCAAGACGCGGCCTAGAATGTTCCGACGCCTTTTGAGATCTATGGAGCAGTGTTCGCTCTAAAAAAATTGATGAGTTTATCACACAAAAAACTATTTGAGATTTTTTAAAAATCACTCCTTCACACGCCCTATAAAGTACAACAGATCTAGCTTTTCTAAGACGGATTAAATCTCCGCTTATGCGTAAATAGCGCTAAATATATCGCGCGTTAATTGCCCCAAAATTTAACCCCAAGAATTGGATCACAGATGAAATAATTTTTAAATTTGAGCTCACGACATCAATACTTTTTCCGTCCGCTAATTACAAGCACAAATATTCTGTCACTTTTTTCAAAAGTCGGAACAATAAGAGCCATCTGACATCTATCATTGATACGCAAACTATCGGAAAATGTTTTTTTCTTAAATGCATTCAAGTTTCCAAAAAACAAAATAATTTTATAGGTCTGATTCTCAAGCAAAAAACTTTGAATTGTTTTAACCATAATTCGCTTCCCCGAAAGTTAAAACTTTTGCGCCTGTGTGCCTTACAATTGATCGTAACTGTCCTTTGATAGAAAAAATTAAAAAGTACAAAACCACAAATACGATAGGCGGGCTACTAAAAACTTAGGTTTTGTCAGAGAAAAATTGCGGCTTCGAGTCAATTCCGCTCCAGACATTTCCGCCTCAAAAGCAGTCAGTTCCGCCTAAATGCCAAATGCACGTAATTAACTGTTTGAGAATGTGTTTTTAATAATGTTATAGTAATCTTTGCATAATATGTTTAATAATATATATCAAAGCAAAATAAAAAGAGTAGTTTTGGGGCAGAAATGGCTGGCTTCTCGGGGCGGAAGTGTCTGGTGCAGAAATGAATAGTCAAAAAAGATGCTTCCTGAAACTCAATTCTTTGATCAATTAGAGTGCTCCCATTCCGAACCATGAACACTTTAATGCTTTCAGACGAATCAAAGAGACTTTTTTCAAAAGCCCATCCATAAGAACTCCTCCAAAACAGACACGGAAATTTTATTACAGACGTTGATTTTATCTGCATATATCTATACAATTATACGAAAAAGTTTCAATCAATATTGTGTGAAATCGCGAATTCTTTTAACAGCATAACATGATTTCAAATCAATATCGAATTATAAATGCTTCCTGCCAAAATTAAGTATACATTATATTTAAACATTCAAAATGGAAGTTGCTCAGGTCTGATTGGCCCAAGAATTAAAATTTTTTATCGAATTGTTTGTTTTTGGTCTGTTTTTTTCTTCGGTTAATTTTTGTCTAAAAAATCAGGATTTAGTCACGTCAGAGGCAGTCCTTTTCTTTATAGCCCAATTTTGCCTCTTTTGATAAAAATTTAATTAAAATTAAAGAAATTACGTTGACAACTAAATAGTTTAGAAATGTCCGAAATGCAAGTGACGAGTTTACCGTCCGACTTGAAAAAATATTAGGAACATATATGCTCGGGGTCATTTTTTTTTATTCAGACCAATATTTTAATACATTCTTCCCTCGGGGGATTGATTCAACGCTCTTCGCGGGCCTCAGTGAGTTCTCACACCATTGAATTCACCTGGCACGAGTCTAGCTAAACTGCTCGTTTTATAGTGTAATGCTGAAAGTGGAACGCGCATAAATTACGCGTGATAAATTATCCTGCTTTGCAAAAAATTACCAATTGAATTAAAGCAAGCTATTTGGTATTAATAATTTAATATGAGACTCAATTTTTAACCCTTAAAAATTGATATTAATAGCATAAAATTCTTAGTTTCTATATTTCATCACTGATAACGTATTCGAGAATAATTAAAGAACAGTCGAAACATTCAGGGCTTTTAACTGATACGAGCAGTTTTATTATTTATCAAAATTGTTTAGTGCAAAGTGTTGGAGATGTAACTATCTACTACTACGCAACAAAATTGCAGGATCTAAAACTTTTGAGTTTTCTACTTTTTCATTATTGGCGACTAAATTACAGACTTTTTAGCCGTTGTCAAGTATAAGTCTTAGTTGCTGAAACAATTAGATGACTTGTGATTCAATTGAAGTAGCGTCCGGAAAAAAATTTGGGAGCTATTTTACATTTCTTAAAAAGCAATAAAATAAGAAAATAATCAATATAATGTATCTTAATTTAATGTAACTAACAATTTTCTCAAATTTAAACTGAAATTGAAGCTGTCAATCTATCCCTTCAGTTCATTTTAACTTCTCAAGCCACATTCAGAGAAAATTTTTGCAAAAAAGAATCACCGCATCTAAGTTTTTCTGAGATATTCTTATTGTTGAAGGTTTCAAGATTGTCTGTACCGCAGCTGATACAAACTTTTGGAAAAACATCAAATTGTTTTAAAAATAGTGCTTGCACTCTCAAATTATCCTCCTCCAAATTAATTGCTTGCTCCTCCAAACTAATTGCTTCCTGTCGAATGAGATTTTTAAGCCCGCTGGTCTGTGAATGAAAAATTTATACTATTCTTGCTAGAGACTGCATTACGCCTGCTTGTTTCTTTTGAGATTCTTGCTTGATTTGTTTTCTTACTAAAACTTCTTGAAAAACTTGCTTTCAATTTTGAGCAAATAAGGAAAATTACTGATCACTAGCAAAAAATAATGAATCCGCTTAATCCAATGTAGTCATCTCTAGTCGAATCAAAAAAATGCAAAAAAAAGTTTAACGACTGTCGTAGCAAAGTATTTGTGATTTGTTTTTAGTTGTTTTAAATGACCTTCGGTATTTAATTAAAACCAGTTAACTTAGTTCGATAAGACAACCGGTCGATAGTAGAGTGTTCGTTCAGTTGTCCTTTTAGAACGTTTTAAATTAACGCACTCTATTTTATCCGTTTTTTCCTTTTAAGTAATTGTACATTAGTTGTACATAGATCGTAGTATTAGAAAACTTTATTATGGCGCAGTCTAATGATTCGTAGAATTCCCCCTTCTGGCCTAATCTCACCTTAGAACCACCGCATGTCTGGACCCAATGGAGCGACCAGTTTCAATTGGCGATCATTGCGAAGAAAAACCTGGACATAGAAAGTCTTCATGGACCAGAAGCTCCAGGAATGCAAATCCTTATTCTAGAGCAGTCTACAGGAAGCGAGTCGGACACGGACAGAGCCAGCAGAGACACAAGGAAAAAAACTCGCAATGAAACAGTATGATACCGCCGAAGAAAAGCTGATCAACGAGTAGAAAAGGAAGTTTAATGGAATGAGACGAACAGAGGCGGATAAGAAAATGCGCTCAATTTTTTTTCTAGCTCTAGGGAGCGAAGGAAAAAGAGTCTTCATGCAAAAGAACCCGAGGGTCAAGATTTTAGCATTTTCCTTCACAGAGTTCTGGACTCTACTTGATGCAGCATTCAACAAACCGCCCTACACAACGTTTAAGAGATACAAACTACTCAACCGCAAACCAAAAGACCGGAAATCTTATGAGCAATTTTGGGGAGTCCTAACACACTTGGCGAGTATGTGCAATATTAAGGAAAATGACGAGGTGGAATGGATAAGAGATGTTTTCATTTGCAACATGAGACACACAGACACCCGAAGGTAACTACTTTCAGCCACGATAAGCCCAACAGAAGCTCTAAACCAAGCCTTGATTGACAAAAAGGGATATTTTAATCACCAGAACTTGGCAAAAATGGCAAGATCATCGACCAACGGGACAATTTTTAAATCTTTTCACAATCATTATCAGATCAAGAAGGAACCAAGCCTCAATATAGAGCGTAGCAACACGTGCATGAAATGTTGGAATCGATTTACGAAAGTGCACCGTAAATCCCAGCGAAGGACATAACTTGTAAAAATTGTAATTACAAGGGACTCTTCCCGAAATTATGTAAATCTCGTAACAAACGACCCACTGTAAATATTGTAAACAATAATTATGTAAATACTGAGAATTGTACATACGTCTCTCCGGAAAGCTCGTGGGGCGAAAACCAAGAATCGTGTGACGTGATAAACGCCTGAAACGAATACGGGCAGAGCGATGATGACGACTTCTCAGTACTGAGCGTGAGCACAATCTATGACTAAAACGGACTCGAAACTAAGAAACTCCTGAACATAGGTCTGGGTTGGGAGATGATTGTAAATCTGAACATACCAGTTGATTCAGCAAGCGCTGTCAATTTTTTAAAACAAAATATGTTGCACGAGATAAAACTAATATACCTAAGCCTGAAAAATTACCCAGTGGAGAAGCGGATTAAATACTTGTACTGTGGCTTTACGGACGATACGATCAACATCTTAGGAACGCTCATCGTGAGGACACAATCCAATGAGTGGATCAGCGAAGAAACACCGTTCTTCTTAACAGGTGTTCATGAACGAAATATACTGGGGAATGACAATCTACCAAAGTTAGGCAAAGAAGTGACACAGAAGAAATGCCTCCAACCAATCTGCATGATCAACCAATCACCATTTGAGAGTAAGTGTACAAATCCGCATTCTTTTAATGACAAAATCTTTAACGAGTTCAAACAATTATTCACCAGAGTTAAGAAAATACCCAACGACGACAAAGTAACTCACTTTCACACACCGTTTAAACCAGTACAGGCAAAAGGAGAAGAGTTCCCCTTCACTTACTCGCGGGTGTAAATGACGAACTGAAAAGAATGGAGACCGAAGGTCACATAATAAAACTGGAAAAAAGCCAGGAAGATTGCTTTATCAGCCCGATTGTGATTACACGGAAGAAAGACGGTTCAATTAAATTGGCATTAGATTCGAAATTATTAAACGATCAGATTTTTAAAAATGAGTACCAAATGCCAAATACACACGAACTTATAGACAACGTGGCCCTACAATTTCAGAGAAACCCAACGGACAAGTCTGGTACAGCAATTTAGATGTGAAAGACACTTACAGTCAACTCAAATTGTGCGACCAAACGAACAAACAGTGTTATTTTAGTATAGTAGGGGGCGTAACAACTGGAACTTATCAATTTTTAACTCAATTTTACGGATTGGGAGACTCGCGCAATGAATTCCAACGGGTCATGGACTCACCTTTAAAGAACAAATCGTTTACAAACTAATATATAGATGACATTCTGGTAGCTTAGAGGGGATCGCTGGAAGATCACAAAGCAATCGTTTTTAAAATTTTAACAATTCTAAATAAGAACAGTATGGCGGTGAAGTGGAGGAATTTCAAATCAGAGATAGAATGGCTAGGCTTCAAAATCTCCGGAGCGGGAGTACAACCGTTGATCGGTAAAGCAAACGCCATCAAGAATTTACCAAATCCTACGAACATTTTGGAACTGCGATCGTTCTTCGGCTCGATAAATCAATATGTGAAATTCGTCCCGAATTCATCGACCCTAAACTCTCCATTACGTCCTCTACTAAATAAAAAATCTGCGTATAAATGGGATAATGTTCACTCTGCAGCCTTCGAAATACTAAAATCCGATATTATAAATATCACGGAAAACAGTCACTTCGACATAAAAGAGAAAAATAGGCTGAAAACGGATGTGTTGCACAGTGGACTAGGTGCGACTTTAGAACAGTTACTAGGGGACCAGTGGAAAACGATTGCTTTCGCCTCAAGATTCCTAAATATATATGAATTGCAGTATTTCACGAACAAATTAGAACTACTGGGCGTGGTGTGGGCTTCTGAACATTTCAGGAATTATCTATTTGGGACAAAATTCCAAATCGCAACGGACCATAAAGCTCTACTTTCCGCACTTTCGCCAAATCACGGAAATAAGACCAAGCACAGCCGACTTACGCGCCGGGTAAACAGACTTCTTCCTTTCAATTTTAAAAATCACACATCCCAGGAAAAGATATGGGTTTTACTGATCTTTTATCTAGATTATCTTCAGGCAAAACCCTACCAACTTCTTATTATGACGATGAATTTGTAGTCGCCTCAATCGATGAAATTCAGACCATTCTGTTCAATAGAACACTTTTGAACTCTGTAGATGTAAATACTGCAGATAGACCGTCGGTCACTGGAAAAACTAATACTCTCGTTAATCGTAATATCCCGTCGGGAGTAGAAAATGCAAGCGATGTGATTGGTCAAAACCTTCCAAATAGCTCTTTAGCTAATTTCAAACTCCGAATTATTGTCGCTATTATATCTTGTATTGCTGGGTCAATGAAAATCTGTGATAATTCACTTAATCGAACGCAAAATTGTACCTCAAAGTGCACACCTTTCGATAATTCGAAATTTAGTTTTAAGAGCAATACTTTTTCGGACAAAGTCCTCTTACACTTCCTTCTTAAAATTGAACAATTTTTACAACATTTAAAGAAGAAATCAGACGTGACGAACATGGAAAAAATTACCGGTCCTTCGTTGATAATTCCTAAAGAACATAATATTGCCCTCAAATTCAAAGACGACCTCCTCTCTTGCTAATTTACTCAAGGGGTACAAATCGGATTTAAATCTACCAACGTCTCCTATACTCCCCTAAAACCACTGCTCAAAGAATCTTCTTCAACTTATGACTGGGGAAGACAAAGTGATATGGGACTTGATAGAGACAAAAAAGATGAACCGAGCAATGGTCATCCACCTGAAAGCCAGTGAGAACCTCAAAGTAATGCCAGGTACCGACAATAATACAAAATTGCCGACACTGACCTTTGCTAATGAAGAAATAAACCTGGACTTCGCATGACCAATAGACGCGTTCTGCGGAAAACAAAAATACATCCTCCTATGCATCGATTGATTCACGAAAATTCCACCGGCCCAGATTGTAAGCAGCACATCCGCGAACAGTGTTATTTCCCCCTAAGGTCCCCCTAAATTTTTTGGAGATCGCCGCTTTAGTGACGTAGTGCTCGAAAAAGACGACCAGACTACATTCCCTTACAGTCGGACAGTGCCAATCATTCGAGAGCAACTTTCGTTATTACCTCACCGTCGGATTTGTTGACACCGTTAGCGCAGGCCACACCATTAAGTTCCCTGGTCGCAGAAACCACATTCACTTGGTCTTCAAAGAAATTGTGCCCATCGGACAGATCAAATTATACACCAGTCATGTCACTTTTCACAAGCACCTCTTCACGATCGCAATCTTCATCCCATCAGACCACCATTGACACAATTGACGAGGTAGAGAATTCGAGTGAAATATCGTCGACCATTGACCCAGAAGTAAAAGCTAAATTAGACGAATTCGACGAACAATTTAACTGATTCTCTCAAAACTCAAGAAAAAAAACTGAACCCTTTTATTCATCTCATAGTATTTTTAATTAATCATTTTAATGTAGATAACGCTGTACATGATAAATGTAAATCTTGTAGAAAAGTGCTTTTAGTTTTAGTTTAGTAAATTTGTTTTTTTTCTCAATCTCTGTATAACTGTAAATTCTGTATGTTCACCCTGTACATTTGTACCTTCCTATTTCATATGTAGATATTATTTTGCTTGCTGTACTATCTTTCTGTACTATCTTTCTTGTGAAATCTTGTTCCTACGTTGAAGGAGGAAAATGGGTGTATATAGAATTATTTAGTGAATTTGCAGTTCTGTTTTTTTCCCCGGTGGGAAATGTTGTGATTTGTTTTCAGTTGTTTTAAATGACCTTCGGTGTTTAATTAATACCAGTTAACTTAGTTCGATACGACCACGTTTTAAGTTAACACACTATTTTATCTGTTTTATCCTTCTAAGTAATTGTACATTAGTTGTACCTAGATTCTGGAAACGAAAAAGCGTTTTGAGGACAGTTTTCTCGCAATATTTTGAACGATTCTTGCAAACGAGGGTTATCATGCAAGATTTTTGAGATGGAGATTATCTTGCAAGATCTTGTAGCAATGAATTTATGAAAAAAGCAAGATCTTTCCACATAACTTAATATGAAAAATTTTCGCAAAAATTTTATTGTGAGCGCCAGAAAAACAAATTGGAGAAAAACAAATTCGCAATTTTTGAAAAATTATATCAGAAATTGTTTTGGAGACCAGGTAGCACCATTCACAATGGCTTTACACTTTGAGACGTTGCTTGCCTCATTTATATTTCGAACAAAACTAACAGCAAAAGTATATTGATTAATTTTTGTAGCCTATTCCAGAAAAATGATATCGTTCATGGAATTATGAATTTTTTTTAGTTCGTTCTTTTCTGTTTTGGAAGTGAAGTCAGCAAAAATTTAAATGATTCAATTTTAAATATTTACGGTTTGAGGTTATTGCGATGGCAAAAGTCTTATATATGCCTCAAAATCAATAGTAAAAATATCAAAAAATGTCAGAACAAAAACTAGTTTCCGGAAGTTTTCATCATTCGTATGCAAAAAAGGCCACCTGAAGTTTCAGGGATAATTAAATTTATTACCAAATGGTAAACCAGAACTGGTAAAATACGAGAATCTAGATGGTTGGTTATGGCGAGTATTTCTAACTGGACATTTCAATGCAGCATACTTTTAATGACTTTTTATTATG
The DNA here is from genome assembly GCF_963678635.1 of Symsagittifera roscoffensis. NCBI lineage: Eukaryota > Metazoa > Xenacoelomorpha > Acoela > Convolutidae > Symsagittifera > Symsagittifera roscoffensis. The sequence continues at coordinate 42,190,812 of NC_087063.1, read as the reverse complement.
GAGCAGTTTTTTATTTTATCTCTTGGAGTTTTTTAGTTTATCTCTTTTTAGTTTATCTCTTTTAGTTTATCTCTTAGAGAATACTATCGGTTAGACTGAAACTCTATATTGTACAAGAAAAAAGATGGCTTAATTCTAAGCTGGAGTTTGCTCAAATTAGGAAAATTGAGGATTCATGGAACCAAGACCAGGAAAAAGACTATCTGAAAATTGGAAGACGGCGAATTTGATCCACGCCGTCTAATTTCCCGTCTCTTTTCTTTTAGTTGCTAAAAGATATATAGTGCAAGATAAAAAACTAAGAACGCCAGGGGCGGATTTAGGGGGGGGGGGGGGCGGACGCCCCCCCCCCCCTCAGGGATTTGACCCCCTGCCGACCCAAAGGGTCCCCCCTTTGATACTTTTTCAGAAATCCATTTTTGGCCGACCGACCCTAAAATTTTTCTAAAGGCGCCTTGGGCGCCAATAAATGCTATTTTTGAGGGGGAGCGCGCGCCAAAAAAACGCATTTTTTTTGTCAAAATTTTTCAAAAAGTGCCCAAAAACGGCTTTTTTGACTGTTTTTTCAAAAAAATTTGCCTGAGGCGCAGAAAATTTTTGCCAAAATAAGGGCAAAACAGTGCTTTAGGAGAGCGCGAAAAATAAAAATCAATTTGGTCGACCTAAAAAAAAAAAAAAAAAAGGTCGTCAAAATTTTGGAAAATTTTTTGAAAATCCGCCCCCCCCTCGAGAAAATCCTAGATCCGCCCCTTTTCTGTTTTGGAAGTGAAGTCAGCAAAAATTTAAATGATTCAATTTTAAATATTTACGGTTTGAGGTTATTGCGATGGCAAAAGTCTTATATATGCCTCAAAATCAATAGTAAAAATATCAAAAAATGTCAGAACAAAAACTAGTTTCCGGAAGTTTTCATCATTCGTATGCAAAAAAGGCCACCTGAAGTTTCAGGGATAATTAAATTTATTACCAAATGGTAAACCAGAACTGGTAAAATACGAGAATCTAGATGGTTGGTTATGGCGAGTATTTCTAACTGGACATTTCAATGCAGCATACTTTTAATGACTTTTTATTATGGAGCAGTTTTTTATTTTATCTCTTGGAGTTTTTTAGTTTATCTCTTTTTAGTTTATCTCTTTTAGTTTATCTCTTAGAGAATACTATCGGTTAGACTGAAACTCTATATTGTACAAGAAAAAAGATGGCTTAATTCTAAGCTGGAGTTTGCTCAAATTAGGAAAATTGAGGATTCATGGAACCAAGACCAGGAAAAAGACTATCTGAAAATTGGAAGACGGCGAATTTGATCCACGCCGTCTAATTTCCCGTCTCTTTTCTTTTAGTTGCTAAAAGATATATAGTGCAAGATAAAAAACTAAGAACGCCAGGGGCGGATTTAGGGGGGGGGCGGACGCCCCCCCTCCTCAGGGATTTGACCCCCTGCCGACCCAAAGGGTCCCCCCTTTGATACTTTTTCAGAAATCCATTTTTGGCCGACCGACCCTAAAATTTTTCTAAAGGCGCCTTGGGCGCCAATAAATGCTATTTTTGAGGGGGAGCGCGCGCCAAAAAAACGCATTTTTTTTGTCAAAATTTTTCAAAAAGTGCCCAAAAACGGCTTTTTTGACTGTTTTTTCAAAAAAATTTGCCTGAGGCGCAGAAAATTTTTGCCAAAATAAGGGCAAAACAGTGCTTTAGGAGAGCGCGAAAAATAAAAATCAATTTGGTCGACCTAAAAAAAAAAAAAAAGGTCGTCAAAATTTTGGAAAATTTTTTGAAAATCCGCCCCCCCCCTCGAGAAAATCCTAGATCCGCCCCTGAAGAACGCTATGATGTTTCCTCGAACTATGTAAGATGCATCTTCTGAGACTGTTTGAACACTTTTTGGAAGTTGTGACCAAAAAAATCACTTTCATGTTCAAACCTCAAAAACTGTAAATACGTTGGCACCTAAGATGTCTTCAAAACTAATCATATTTTTGGTGCTGGTCGGCCAGAAACGGCTATCGTAGCAAAGTACTAAAGGGGGAGTTCCTTTGGAAACATTTGGCCATCATAATTGGGTTCTTTTATCGGCTCTAATAATCATTGAGTTGTAACAACGTTCTAAATGAGTAAATACAATAATCGAATGGTTCCGGTCAATAGAGTGAAAATCATTCGAGGGGGAGAAGAATTAAGACTTTCAGTCTTCTGACTGGAACCCTGAGTTGCACTATGACCACATATGTAACACTAAGTTGCCTCAAAAGGGTTACAGCAATTTATACAGAAACAAAACAGATGAATAAAAGTGTTTCAAGAATAAAAAGATTAAACTTGAGGGTCTCATTAGGAAAAAAACCAATTAAAGTTTGAATTAGTTTTTCGACAGCAGTTAACTCTGGTGTTTCGGATGTTCAAATGATCTAGACCTAGAAATACTTTTGAAAAGTCTTGTTTTTATTTTTACAGTCACTTCTCATCCCAACACCCGCTGTTTGCAGATCGATAGAAGGATCGTCTTCCTGTTCAGAGAATCAAACAGCATGCCCATAAATACATTTCTTTTCATCTTGTTTGTGGTCCAATCTTTGTGAAAAATTTGGCTAAAAGCTCAGCTGATATCGATTATTGGTCCCATGTGATCTCGGATGCATATAATAGAACTATTAAACTATTTATGGTACCACTTACCACTTTTTTACTTGAAAAAAATCCGTTTTTTACGTGATAATGTTTGTAACTAGAATGAAGAAACTAAGTTTTTATACCAGGACAGAGCCCTGAAAGTTCTGACAGCCTTTTAACGTGCTTAAAAGAGTTTTTTCCAAATATTTCTGAAAAACTTAAAATGCTGAAATTACTAAAATCAAGAATCGGAGACTGAAAAATCAAAAATGGTCTTTGTTTGCAATAAGCTTTCAAAATTTTAAATTTGGACTAGGATAAGAAAACGATTTAATTGTATGTCCTTCTATAGCCTAGATTTTTTAAATATTTTTTTTCAAAAAGCTAGTCATAATCAGTCTGACACATAAAAAAACATGTTTTTAGAGAGAATTGCTTTTTAGGTAATGATGGACTAATTAATGAAAATAATGAATTAAATTAAAACAAAATTATCAAAGCGAAGGAGGGTATTTAAATTGGCTCAGAAGTTGTTCAATATGGTTGAGAAACTTTCCGAATAGGCAAGCTGTTTGGCAACAATTGATACCTTTCAAGACCAGGCACGGATCTAGGAATTTCTCGCGGGGGGTGGGGGATTTAAAAAAAACTTTATTGGTCGACCAAATTGATTTTCTGAGCTCTCCCAAACCACTATAAAGACTCTAATTTGACGAGAAATTTTCTGCGCCACAGGCAAATTTTTGAAAAAAGGCCGAAAAAAAGACGTTTTTAGGCACTTTTTGGAAAATTTCGACCAAAAAATTGCGTTTTTTTGGCGCGCGCTCCCCCTCGAAATTAGGATAGATTGGCGCCTAAGGCATCTTTAGAAAAATTTTAAGGTCAGTCAGCCAAAAGTAGATATCTCAAAATAGTATAAAGGGGGTACCCTTTGGGTCGGCAGGGGTCGAATTCCTTAGAAGGAAGTGTCCACCCCTAAACCGCTACTGTTATAGCCACGATTTACAAAGTTTATACTCCAGATTGCGTCTTGGGGAATTTTTTTACAAAAAAAAATGAGAAAAGTCTTTTTTGACTTTCATCAAACTTTAAGTTTCCCAAGGATGACATTTTTTTACCTAGACCTTACTGTGCAAAGAATACGCGACGCTTTGCCTTGACACGAGCACTCTTGTTTTATTTGGACTTAGTTGACAATAGATTAATTTGCTGCATACACCTATGCATCCATAGATAAACAAAAGCTCATAAAAAACTTTTTGGATCGCTCAGAAAGTGATATTAGAACTGCTGTTTTACAAATTGATTTGCAAAACCCTTTTTAAAGATTTCAATTGGATTTGATAAACAAAACTACCTCGAGCAAAATGTATTTCGCGATTTTTTTTTCAAAAATTGAGTAATCAAAAATTGATTAATGAAAAATTTTAGCCTGATCAACAACCTTTCGAGCCAGTGACTCTTACATTTAAATGAAAAAAAATTTCCCGGATAACAAATACTGATTTAGCAAAAGTGGAGTTTTTTGTTATTAAATTTGTATTTAGCTTTAAGGATCTATAGCATACTTCCAAAAGCCTACTATTATGGTTTTCTCTTTGATTTTTGATTAGTGTTTTGAAAAAAACTTTGGGGTGAGATTTGCATCAATGATATTTGCATCAAGGGTTAATGAAATTTGCAGCAAACAATCAGTTAATTTGGTAGTTGTTTTTTTTGCGGTTTCCTCGAATTTGAATTTTGGGGTGTTCTGGGGTATATTGACTGGGATGTCTTTTCTTTTCCATAAAATTTAAGCTCAGATTTATGTGCTCGAGTATATACGTTGAACATGTTATTAAAAAGTATATGTTTTTGATCATTTAAAATAATTTGGAGAAACCCTTGTGCTAATTTGTTAATTAGAGCAGAGAGCAATTGATCCTTTTATTTTATTGTAATGAAAAAAGTTTTTTTTCGAGTTAATTTTCATATGTTTGTATCAAAAATTTTTGAAAACATTTTTCTAAAAAAACTATTTTTCTGCCTAAATTCAAAACTGACCGGATTTTAGATGCTTGAGAACTTCATCCCCTAAACTTCGATCCTTAAACTAAATTTCAATCCCCTGAAAAAAAAAGGCACGCTCAATTATTCCATCATTTTTGCCGATAATTTCTACTAAACCCAAATCAGATATAACACAAATACTTTCATGTCAGGGCTTATCATTGTTACAAACATAAGTCTCAAAATAATGATACACCGACTCAAAAAATAATTCTTGGTACATTATGCGCTGAAAAATGTCCGGCTTTTAGGTAAAGTTCTAATCAGCTATTTTATGATTATTCGGCCAACGTATTAAGCAAGAAAAACTATTTGCCGCGCCTTATAATTAAAAAGCTTACTATAAAAATCTGATCATTAAAAAATTTTGTAGTCGATTTTTTGTTCAGGAAGGAAAGGCACAAAACATATCATATTATAGTATATTAAGTCTATATAACCTAAAAACATCTACTAACTGAACAAAAGAAGTCGTATCAGGTCAGAGCCGTGAAAGTTGTTTTGACTGTTCTTTTAGGACCAAGAGTCCTTTTAAAATAAAAATGGTTGTATAAAAACTAAAGCAAAAATGAAAATTTGTCAAATTTGCTTAAAAAATACTTAACTTACCGTTCGCGTAAAGTACAAAGTGATACACGTAGTATCTAGAAATGTATTAATTGTTCCAAAGGATGGCCTTGAACCAAAATGGTACATTTTTTGAACCGAATTCAATCAATGCTTAATCGTCGATGGAACAAATTACATAGCGATTTAAATGTACCACCTTGATCAAACTAGATTTTTAATCAAACCACCAAAATTTTGAAACTGCATTGAAAAATACCAGCTAAAAATTTGAAACTTGGCCCAAAAACACCGAGCACAAGTTTTCCGTTTTTTCTTTGAAAGTCGGAACAAAAAGGTAAAAATTTGGCACAGATTAGATAAGTTTATTGAATGGCATATATTAAACTGCTCAAAAGACTCCAAATAGCCGCAGAAATTCAGATTAACTTTCTCAAGAAGAAAGAACATTCTTATCTGAATTCAAAAGACATTAAAAACATCCTAGCTTAAACTTTCATGAGCGCATGATGTTTGAAAGAATGTTTTTAAATTGTTTCTAGTTTAATGATAGTCCAAAAACATAACTGAACGCAATTTATATCTTTTTATGCTGTGCTAAACTTGATGAAATTTTCGAGTTTTGTATGAATCAGTTTTCCTTTAATTTTCAAATAAAAATTGGGCGTTTTTTAAGATGCGGCTCTTCAATTGTTTTATGCAACAAAGTTTTCAAGCAATGAACAGCTTTTGGCCTTATAGTGTAATTTGGTCGTTGTGACTTGCTTTTAACTCAAAACATCGACAAGAGAACAAATACGAAGAAACGTGACAAATTTAATTACTGAACGAAACCGGTCAATTTTTTGTTTCATTTTTCCTTCAAATATGAGTATTAAGCTATGATTTTCCGCGTAATGAAACTTAACTGATTTTTTTTAAATAATGATAAGCAATTTTTGTGCGCATATTAGTTTAAAATTAGGAGTTTTCTGTTATCATTAAGAGTTATCTTGTGAATGTTGGCGTTTTTTCTTTTCCAAATTGAATTTAGGAAAGCTTTTTTTTGGGGCCCATTTGCAAAAATTTGGTATAAAAGCGGCCTTTTATCAGAAAAAAAAGATCAAAAGGTGTAGTCTCTTTAATATTTTGCGCATATGCTATAAATATAACATACAATTTTTTCAAAAAGCAAATACAGATGATTGAGCGAACAACACCCATAAGAAAATTGCAAAAAACTTTTTTTGATTTATTAGTTTAATGAACATTAGCTTCCCAATAAATAACAAAAAAATAGGCAAACTATCTACACAAAAGAATTTTAGTTCTCTCCAACCCTTAATAATCAATGTCTCTCCAAGCTAAAAACGGGAAAACACAACAAACATGGGCTATAAAAGCGCGAGTTGGTGCTCGTTGTGTGAATGGCTCACAATTTTACTGCTTATTGAAGCGTTTTGATGCAAGAGAACATTAAGTAAGCAGTTTTTTTCGTGAAACGAATCAAATTCCAAGCTTTGTAACGCTGAAAGTTGAAGTGTGTCTTGAAATTTATATGCAAGTGTCTTTGACCCGATTTTTCAACACTTATACTAGGGGCGTTTTTATTAATTCAGCCAAATTTTGATTTTTCAACCAAGTACTTTTTTTCTCATTCCACTGGAAATATTATGTTGTCCGGAAATCAAATTTAACAAGATCTTTTAGTCGAAATATTTTGTTATTTACATGAGTGTGTGCGGAGCAAAATTGAAAAAAAAACTGAAAATTGGGTTCTTTTCACAAATTGCTCAGAAAGTTGCTCAATAATTGCCGCAGTTTTACAAAAACAGTTGGAATTTTTCAATGCGCACCTATACTACCATAATTTTTCATATGACTTAGAAAAATTTGGTCTAGTTCTAATTAAATTCTCCATATGGGTTTGATAAAATAAAACTGACTCTATTCCCTTATTATTTTTTTCAACAGCCGAATAATCAAAAACTGATGACTTAAAAAATTTAGAACATGGGAAAAATAATTTTTTCAAAAATGCTGATTAAATCAGTGCAAGAAAATATTTCAGCCAGTGGCCTACGTTTCAAAGAAAAAATTTCTCGGATAACAGAAATGGATTTGGTAAATAATGGTGCTTGTTTTTTTTGTAATTGTTAATAATGAAAATTAATACTAAAAGCTGAGTGCATATGTTAAAAAAAATTTCCATGCCAAGCGTTGGGCCTTTTATTGTTACCAAATTATTGAAGCAGTAACTCAAAATACATGTCTCGATTTATTATGCATGTGCTGATAAACCTTTTGCGCTCAGAAAAACTTCTTATCAACTTTTTTTTTATAGTAATCTAGCCAAATTTTGAAAAAAGAATAAATATTTACTCTGCAATTGGCGCAAAATCATTCCGACTGCTTAAAAATTGAAAAATTATATACAACTTTATGGTCATTGTGAGATTATATTTTTAAAACATTTTTTCAGGAAATGAAAGCGCTTCGGAAAAAATTTCTGATTAATGACATAGACTGCTCGTATCAAAAAACCGTGATTGTTCCAACTGGTCCTTTAGGTCGATGGGATAAAGCATTGTTTTAAGTAAATTAACTTTAAAAAAACTACAAAAAAGGTTGAAATTTTTTTAAAAACTAATTTTTTACACACCGTGTCAAGTACAAAGATACGCAGTAAGTGTCTAGAAACCTAATAACAGATCCAAATGATTGCTTCAGACTATTTTGGGATATTTTCTGCGCCAGTTCTAATCACCGATTACGCATTCATGAAACGAAAAAACAAGGCGCTTTGAACAGCCCAATTTATCCCAACTGGATATTTTCCAACCGCAATAACTTTTCGAAAAAGATCATAAAAATTAATTTTCAAATTTTGAGCTCAGCATGTCAATAATTTTCAGACGGCGGCCTTATTTTTCAAAACTTAATTCAAAAGTGACTAGTTCAAAAACAGAAATTTCCGTGAGAAAAAAAAACAAAACCGAGCAAGAATATTTCGCTTTTTCTTCGAAAGCCGGACAAAAAGATAGAACATTGGTAAAGATTAGAGATTTTTCTTCAGATTTATGCACTAAACAAGTCGAAACGATCCAGAAATTTGAAAAAAATATATATGTTATATATGTCAAAAAAAAAGAATCCAGAGGGTTCAAAGACTCTGGAAATTCAAATCAGGGCTCAATAGAATTCAAAACAATACCGAATTGATGCCCTTTAAAAATTCGGCGTGGTGTCTGAAGCTGCCCGCTAAAAGCAATACACTTGGCAGTAGTTTTTTTGCTTTTTTAGCAAGCGGTAATGGTAAAAAGGTTGAACAACAAAAATTGATTTTACACAAAATGGTGCTTGTTTTTTTTTTGTAATTAATGATTGCCGTGTAAAGTAAAAAGGTACGCATTAAGTGTCTAGAAACCTTTTCTATACTAGATCCAAGTGATTGCTTCAATCTAAGTTTGGATTGTTTTTATGCCGGTTCCATTTGCTGATCACGTGTTGAGGAAAAACAAGGCACTTTAAACGTCTCAATTTAGCCCAATTGGATGTTTTCCAACTCCTATAACTTTTTGAAAAAGTATCATAACTGAATATCTTTCAACAATTGAGCTTAGAATGTCAATCATTTTCAGACGGTGGCTTTATTTTTTAAAAATCCACTCAAAAGTGACCAGTTCGAAAACCGAATTTTATGTGAGAAAATAAAACAATACCGAGCAAGAATATTTCGCGTTTTCTTTGAAAGCCGGAGAAAAAGATATAAAACATTGGTAAAGATTAGAGATATTGATCAAAAGTTATACGATAAACAGGTCGAAACTATCCAACAAGAAGAAAAAAAATCCATGTTATTTCTGTCAAGACAAAAAGAACTCAAAGAGTACAAAAATTCTGCAAATTCAAAACAGGACTCAATGGAATTGAAAAGAATACCACATTGATGCCCTCTTAAAAATCGCTGCGGTATCTGAAGCGACTCGCTAAAAGCATTAGCCTTGGCAGTATTTTTTTTCTATTTGAACAAGCGAATAGTCTAAAGTCATCAATCAGCGGTGTTGCAATTATCTAGAAATCTGAAGCAGTCAACAAATGGTCCGACGACTTTCAAATTGATCTGTTTTTGACACTTTTTGTTTTCTCCAATAATTTTTCAGTAAATTAAAGGTCTCTCGCAGGAGATGAAAAGTGGCATTTGATTGAAACTTTTTTTTCGATATTTCGACTTTGTTCTACAGAAAAAATATAGCGTCGAGAAAAGCAGTTCTTAAATTGTTGGTGTATCGTATAATTGATCGGCCAATCAACGTTTTTTCAGAAATGACCTCTCTTATAATAAAAATCGTTTTTTTTTTAATTTTCAAACATCAAACCTCATTCAAAAATCTCTAAATTTGTACATTTATCAGACTCAACCATATCTTGCAATTTTCGGCGTTTTGGTATACCTTGACAAACGTGTTAAGGAAAATGTAAAAAGGACTTTTTAATGAAAAATATGCCCTAAAGTACCACCTAATCCTTAATTTTTCATACGCCGTACAAATCTTCTCCTTAAAAACTTTTTCTCGAACACTATTTTTGTACTTAAGAGTTTAGCCTTGCAAGCGCTTTTGAAACCAACCTACTTTCATATTTTTCAGCGCATGGTATAAGAAAAATGTTTTTTTTTCTAGCTAAATAAAAGTCCAAAAAACTTGACTGCACGTAAATATTACCGCCATGTTTTGAGCTAGTTTGAAAGAGTATTTTGAGATTTGTGAGGTTCCCTTTTTTAGTTTCAAAAATATGAGAAAATCTATAGGATGCGGCTCGCCAATGGTTTTTTATGTAACAAAATTGTATCGTTTTCCAAAGTTGTTGCAGCTTTTGGCCCTAGTATAATTGAATGGAAGTGTAATTTGGCCCTTTTTTTATTAATTATTAGCCCAGATACGAGGAGTCGTCTTGCTTTTGACACAAAACATCAAACAAAAAACCTGAAACGAGAACTATGTGATTTTTTGCGCTAAGATTTTCAGATGGCCTAATTTTAAAAAAGATAAAAACATTCATCAATTTAAAAATATCATGTGGCTGTTAGCATTTCATTTTTCATTTCCAAACATAAAAGATAAAGCAATTAATTGAAGCTCACTTGCATTCATTTGGTATAAAAGCGGAATATTATCAAAAAGATCAAAGGGTGTACTCTGTTTCATGTTTTGCGCATATGCTAAAAATATCACATATCATTTTTTCAAAAACAGCAAATTTTATTCAGCGAATGAAGTGAGTTTAGATGTTTGAGTGAACAGCGCCAATGTTGGAAAGCGTTTCTAAGAAGAAAAATGCAGAATTTTTTTTTTGATTTTTTACGTTAATGAAAATAAGCGAACCATTAAAAACCAAATGTGGTTTAAAAACACTCAACTCTAAAGAGAGAATATATACAAAAGCGTTTTACTTCTCATCAACGCCTTAAAAACCAATGTAGCTCCAAGCTGAAAACTGCGAAATACAACAAACATGGGCTAATAAAAGCGCGAGTTTGTGGTCGATGTGTGAGTGGTACGCAAACTTTTACGGAGTAAATTGCAATTAAACGTAGCCGAAGCATTTTCCCTCGTGTAGCGGGCATTAATGCTGAAAAACTACTTAAGAAATCTGTTCAAATTTGTTTAGAAATGTGTTTATATGAGTTTATATACTGCTTGGCATTATTTTAGTCATTTTTCGACTGTTTGACTGGGTGTTTTAAAAGCTGTTTTATTACCATCTGAAAAATAGTGTTGCCTGGAGCTCATTCTTAGGAAAAAATTTATTTCATTTCTGATTGTCTGTCGTAAAATTATTGGGGCTTGAAAAATGTTAATTCGACCATTTTATGATAATTACCGCTCGATACATTGCGTTCTTATAGCACAAAAAAGCGGTGGATTATTTTTCCGACTTTCGATACGAAAGTAACGGAATATTTGTGCTCGGGGTTGGTTTTTTTCTTCCGACAAATTTCGACTTTTTAATTAGCCATTTTTGACGAAATTTTTTTAATCATTCAAAAAGTATTGTTGTCCTGAGCCCAAATTTGAATAGATATTTCACCTGTGATCCTTCTTCGTAAAGTTATGGGGGTTTAAACATTGCCATTTGGCCAATTTGGGACAATTAACGCGCGATATATTTCGCGCTATTAACGCGTAAGCGGAGATTTAATCCGTCTTTGAAATCGTTCCAAATTGCTTGAAAGAGACCGATTTGCCATAATTGATTTGTTACAAGGAGCAAAATCTATCCTTTTGTACTTTATATGGCGTGTGGGGGATGATTTTCATAAAAAATTTCAAATTTTAGAGAAAAATTGTTTTTTCAATTAGTTTTTTTACATTTAACTTTTCCATGTTATTACTGCTCCATAAACCTTAAAGGCAGTCGGAACATTCAGGGCTTCGCCCTGATACGAGCAGTCTTGTTCTCTTTAGTCCAATTTACGTCGTATGTTGTCATTTCAGTATATCACCTATCCAGTATATGTCACATCTTGAAGCATCCTAGATAAATCTTTGAGAAAAATTTTTGAAAACTGGACGACTATTTTCTCTTTGAAAAAACAAAAATTATATAAGATATAAAATATGAACAACCACAATTATTAGTAAAATAATTAAACATTGTAAGCTTTAATACGATATCTAAAATTTAACAAATTAAAATTTTTAGTTTTCACTAGTTTGATGATTAGAGTTTCTGGCTGTTTAGCTGTTCCAGTTGTATATTCATCATTTAATCATAAGTCTATATCTTAAGTCAAGTTGATTCTCGCTCCATCTACAGAATTGCATTTTCGTCTATCTGATCTACCGCTTGTGGACGAAGTTGGACAGCCCAGGTCTCCCGCATCTTCCCACCGCCTTTGCTTTTTCTGAAATTACGCGTTTGCCGTTTTGTCTGCGTTTCATGTTTTTTTTTCTCTGAAAAATTGCATGACAGATCGTTTTTGTATGCAAAATTTTATAAATTTTTAATAAATTTACCGGTCAACTTCTGACCTTCGGAAAAAAAGAAATGGCGTTAAGACTGCAATCGAGCTTTCAAAATGTATTTGAATTGACAAAAGAGCCATACAAAGTATTTCGATTTAGTTTAAGGTCATAATTATTTCAAAAATTTCATACGCTGTCCGATAAATTTGTTAAAAACTACAATAAAATAAGTTGCAAAAATTGGAACAGATAAAAAATAATTGAAAAGAGCAATCAACCAATTTTGAGCAATTTTGCATGCAAATTTGAATTTTTAGATGAGCTTGAAACATCCTCTCTGTCTGAGAAGTCAACTTTTGCATGCAAAAAACATCTGAAAAAAATCAGTTGCTCTTTTGAATTAGTTTTGCCTGTTCCATCTTTTTAAATTCTTTTTATCAATGTTTGCTTTAAAAAATGGACGGCTCTGAAAATTGCTCTGAACTTAACAAATTAACTCAAATTAACAAAGTTAGGAACTTTCAATCATCCATAACGTTTTTAAAATTGATCATAAGTGAAATATCTTTTTGTATTTGATCTCAGAACATCAATATTTTTCCGATGGTAAAAAAATTGGTTCAAAAATGGCTATTTAAAAAATCGGAAAAATTCTGTCACTTTCTTTGAAAATCGGAACAAAAAAATTTCGATTAATTCCAATTGGTCGACCTTTTTTTATGTTGACTAAAACAATTTTTCGAACGAATGCCAATTTTTGTGAATAAAAACGGGCCAAAAAATGATTTTTTGGCACTTTTTTTGAAAAAATGACCAAAAAATATGCGTTTTTTTACCCGCTGCTTCCCCTCAAAATTACCTCTAGAAAAAGATGCCTCCAGAAAAAATTTAACGTATGTCAACCAAAATGAGTTTTTCAAAAAAAAAGAGGGACCTTTGGGTTGGCAGGGAGTGGAATACCTGAGGCAGGGTGGCGTAATTTAACTGTCTCAAGGTCAGAAAAAATTCAGAAACTTAGTAAACTGTCTAATAAATTTGCTAAAAATTACAACTATAATTTACAACTAAGTTCCGCATAGCTGGGTGCAAACGCACAACACTTTGTGTAGGTATCGAGGTCATACCAGCAATTAAACATTAGGTAAAAATCTTACTCATTTAGGGCTTTTATCTCCAGTGTAACATAATGAAAACAAACCTAACAATAAAGTAACGTAGTAAAAAGAGTGGATTAAATAGAGTCTCACGCTTTCAAAGCACAAAAGATCTTGCACGTTAATTGTTTCAATCGCCCATAACGTTTTTAAAATTGATCACAAAAGAAATGTTTTTCTTTTGTCTTTGATCTCAGGACGTCAATATTTTTCCGATGGTAAAAAAAATTGGTTCAAAAATGGCTATTCAAAAAATCGGAAAAATTCTGTCAACTTCTTTGAAAATTGGAACAAAACTATTTCGATTAATTCCATTTGGATAAGAGGCGGATCTAGGATTTTCTCGATGGGGGGGGGCGGATTTTCAAAAATGTTTTGAAAATTTTGACGACCTTATTTTCAAGGCCGGCCAAATTAATTTTCCGAGCTCTCTAAAGCACTAAAAAGCCCCTGTTTTGCCAAATTTTTTGCGCCACAGACAAAATTACAGATAAAAAAACTGATCAAAAAGCCCGTTTATGGGCTATTTTCAGAAAACTTTGACCAAAAAATTGCGTTTTTTACGCCCGCGCTCCCCCTCAAATTTAGTAAATATTGGCGTCAAAGGCGCCTTTAGAAAAATTTTACGGTCCGTCAGCCAAAATGGGTATTTCAAAGAATTACAAAGGGGGATCTATGAGTCGGCAGGGTTGGAATCTCTGAGGGGGGGGGCGTACTTTCACTGTCTCAAGGTCAGAATTAATTCAGAAATTTAGGAAATTGTCTAATAATTTTGCTGAAAACTACACCAATGTTTTACAACTAAGTTCCGCGTGAATGCGTGCAAACGCAGCACACTTTGTGTAGGTATCAAGCTCGTACTAGCAATTAATCATTAGGTAATAATCTTACTCATTTAGGGCTTTTCTCTCCAGTGTCTAGCAAGTGTTTCAAACGGATTTCCTCGAATAGTTTTATTTCAATTTTTCTTTGATTTTTTTGTTGGAGCGATCATCACTTCGGCGATCATCTAAATCTCACAAATTGTTGTCTGCTCGCCCGAAGAATGTATTTAATTGTTTATTTTCTTTAATTGGGCAAAACACCTGCAAAGAGTATTGTGCATAAGTTTTGGCGAATGAAACTATTTTCAAGTAGCTCTGATTTCTTGTCGAGCTTAAAAATGCCGACTGACTCCCGACTAAACATACAGTGGAAGATCTACTAAATAATGTTTTGACCCCATATGTTGAAACTTGAAATGAAGTGAAAATTAGAATAAAAATTAATTGACTTGCCTTGTATCTCATTGTCAACATTCGATAGCCGACTACAGATTTGTTTAAAATCATGACAGTTTAAGTTCAGTTTGTAGTCATCTTATAAGTATTTGAACACGTTGTTCATAACTAATACCGTAGTATGAAGAGTTAAAAACGCCTGGACACGAAAAGCATGGAAAACAATTATGGACCGAAACCTTTTTCCTGTTCGAGTCGTTATCATGTTTTGTGAGCTCTGAAGACAGCTAAAAATTGTTCTTAATCAGACATATCTTTGACAAACAGAAGAAACTTATCGTTTTCAAAGAGGCTTTCTGGGGTTTCTAAGAGGATTAGAAAGTTGAAATCACCAAAGGACTGCTCAGTTGTCTTGTCGTCTAGACTTAATTCAACCTAGCCTTAGTCTAGAATAAACTTCTAGATGAAGAAATAGAAGAAGATATAGCAAACAAAAGGCCACTTCGCGGTTCGTTTGATAGCGAGTTTGCCTTTTCTTAATTTCGCTGACAACATTATTGATTGTAAACATAAATTTGAGATGATTAAATTGTGAAATCACCATCTCTTTATCTCATCATGTCACTTCATAATCGTGCTCAAGCTTTTGTTCAGTATTTTTCTCATCAATGACAGTTGGTGGTGAATTAGCAAAAAATTCAAATGGAAATGCCGTGAGATTAATTAACACTGAATGTAATAATGTCTGGCATTTAGAGAAACTTTTTCCGTCTATCAAAAAATTCACTAAAAATTTGAGCTCGGTGTGACAAGTTTAGACAAAAACAAGACTGCTCGAATCATGGCAAAGCCCTGAAGGTTCCGACTGACTTTAAAGTTTATGGAGCAGTAAAAACATAGAAAAATTGAATATAATAGAATAAAATGATTTTTTTTTCTTAAATTTAGACTTTTTCAATAAAAATCACCCCCACACGCCATATAAAGTACAAGAGGATAGATTTTGCTCCATGTAACAAATCAATTATGGCAAATAATTGCCAAAATGACAATCTTTAAACCCCCATAACGTTACAAAAAATGATCCGAGGTAAAATATCTTATTAAACTTAAGCTCAGGGCAACAATATTATTCGAATGATAAACTATTCATTTTTATCAATAATTAAATTGGTTCTATATGTTCAAATAAAAACATTTTCCGATCTGCGATTATTTTTTTGTGAATTTATGGGATTTGAAAATTCGACCATGTTCTGGACTAATTTATAGGCACTAATTTAAAACTATCTATGATGATGAAAACCTGAGCAAAAACCCTGTCACTCAAAATTACTCCAAATGGAGCGGTCATACTAGCAAGCTGGGCGGTCATACTAGTACGACTCAAATTGATACAAGTTACTATGTTTTGGTTGAGAAGAAAATAAACAAAATCGAAACGTGTAGTTTATTAATTAAGTTTAAGCAAAACTAGTCAAACCAATTAAAAGCTGTGGAAACAATCAATTTTTTGCTTGGATACGACCAACTTTTCAATATAAAAATAAACGTTTGACGAAAGTTGTTAAAAATCGAAGTCAATTTTCGTATGAGCACAAAACTTTCTTGAAATGTTTTTTTTTGTTGTATCTGAGATCACGTATTTGTTTTTAACCACATAACAACCATAACAAGACTTCTCGTGTTAGTACCAAGTCCTGAATAAACCGCTGGTCTTCAATGTCTTTGAAATAGTTTTGAAATTGCAAAGTGATATTTTTGTTCCAATTTTTGACGAAAACGGAATAATTATGCTGGGCAGTTTTTTATTCAGTAAGTTTTCGACTTTTTAACTAAGCAATTTTGACAAAAAATTTTTTAAAAAACAACCGAAAAATATCGTTATCCGCAGCTCAAAACTAAAAAAATAATATGTTAAATTTTTTTGTAATGTTGGAAATTGCTAACTCGGAACTCGGTCAGGTTGGAAAAATTTACGTCTACTCTTTGTGTTCTTTCAAAATGGCGGGTTGAAATGTGTTCTAAATTAAATTGAGGCAAACAATTTGGTCTTAACATTAGGATAGATGCTAAATAAACCCATTCGTAAGCGCCATTAGTGCATGAGAGAAAAAATTGAAAAAAGGAAACTAATTGTCAAGATTATTTGGTCAAAATTTCAGTCAAAAATATAGAATTGGCCTTTAAGTGCAGTCGGAACAGTAAGGAACTTTCGATCTTTCATAAGGTTTTTAAAGTTGATTACAAGTAAACTATCTCTTTGTTCCGACTTTCGAAGAAAACGGAATATTTATGCTCGGTGTGTTTTTCTTATTCGGTCAATTTACGCCGATCGAAATAATAGCTTACAACAAAAACTTTATACCCCATTGAAAAAATCGATTCTTTGAGTTCATATTTCAAGAGTTATTTTACTTCCAATTCTTTTTTGTAAAGCTCTGAGGGTTTGAAAATTGCCAAATTGGCCATGTTCTGGACAAATTATGAAAAAATTTGTTTCTATTGCTGAGAGCGTAAGGCGAATTATTTATGCGTGGCGAATTATTCCGCTCAACAAAATTGTTTCAAATTGAATTGAGGCTAGCTAATTGGTCGTATTAAATTCATACGACTCAAAATTTTGCACTTTGATTTTGTCCAAAAGAATATGTATAGGTTTTCAATACTTTATTTTCCCAAAACTATACGATATGAAATAAGGGACAGTCGGAACATTCAGGGCTTTGCCCTGATGTACGAACAGTCTTGTTATATTTGATCTCAGGACCACAATTTTTTTTCACATGGCAAGAAAAAGGGTTAAAAAAAGGGCTATTTAAAAAGTCGGAACTGGTCTGGCAAAAAAGCACCCGATGGCAAATATTATGTAACTTTCTTTGAAAATCGGAACAACAAGATTTGGATTAATTTCATTTGAATCACGAAACAGGGACAAAAATTGTGCCAAAAAGCGAATTTTATGTTGGAATTTTACTAAAAAACACCCGAAGTTTCGGCTTAGTTGAGTCTTTTTTTACTTTTTCAGGGGAAACGCAGTCTATTTTTACTTATGTCACTCAATTTAAGTCACTCTATTAAAAATTCGGCATTTTAATTTTTTCTAGATTCAGCCCTGTTACAATATATCCGCAGAAGACTACAAATCAAACTAGCTTAACAGCGTTTTAAACTCTATAAAATCATTTTAAATTTCAGTCATTTTGGTCAAAATGAAACATTTTAGGTCGAGGTCTAAAAATGGTAATGAGTGCCAATTTATCTTTCTGACGTAATGATAACAGAAACTAGCTGGGCAAGGGGTATGATAACCTAGTTGGACAGAATCAGTCATCCACTTACTAGCTAAGAACCACTTTCTCTCGACCCCGTATTCTAATTTCCATATTTGACAAGCCATCCCTAAAAATTCTAATTAGAGCCTCTTTTGTTCAGAAAAAGGGCTCTTTTTGCTATCTTTTTTTGAAATGATTGTAAATTAATTTGAAAAGCCCGTTGATGAATTACAGAAACAACTGTGCCTGAGTGAACAATTTTTAAAATTAATTATATTTCTTTTTCTTGTACCAAAATTGGAGGCTAAACAAAATTAAATTCTTTCGTTGTGAGGGTTTTGAAGGGACTGTCATTAGAGCTTAGGCTTATTCCTCAATAAGGAATTTGTTCAATTTGACTATCTGAAGTTATAACATGCATCGTCTAAGTGGATGGCGGTATGATTAAAAGATAACAAAACATGCTTTCGTCTTTAATCTGGGTATAATTCACCCATCAGGGCATCTTTTATTCCCCATTTTGGCTTCTTCATTTTAGCAAGGTTAGCTTTTGAGATCAGATTAGTATTTAAATCTAAGGACTGAAGCATCACTGAAGGAAAGGGCTTTTGGTGGTGCGCTTATGTTTTTTCACCGCTTAATTAGGAAAAATCATTATTCCGCGGTTTTCAAAATTGGAGGTTCGTTTTGTAGATTAGAACTCAGAAACACAAAAAATTTAAGACCACAAGCCCTATATGGGTTGCTTATAGATTAAACTTCAACTTTGGTTCAACTTTTTGAGCGTCGGTTAATTTTTCATCAAATTGAAAAAAAACTGGGACTGCTATTCTCTTTGCTTTGTCTCGGAGTAATGAGCCTTAAGCAAATGGGAAACTTTGAGTGAAATAAATATTGCGCAACACATTTCATATTTAAACACAATATATATTCCGTACAGTCTTCGAAAGTCTGAACAAAAATCAGAAATTGAACAAATAGATTTTTTTGGTTTCTGATGTGCGGAGCGCAACATTTACTTCAACTAAACTTTTGTAATTTTTACTACAAAAAATCAACTTTGCAACCGTTTTTTTACATATCTGCGATAAATGATTTTTGTTCCGAACATTTGAAAAAAGTGGAGGAACTTTGTGTTTTTTAGTTTTTAATCTTTTTCTTTTTTTTCACGCAAAATCAAGTACCACAAATAATTATCGGAGTGGGTCGAGTGATATATCATATTAAAACCCTTTCAGTAGTGATTCGAATTATCTTAAAAATTTTTAAAAAATTACTTGATGTCTAGAAAAACCGGTTTGAAGTTTTTGATTTTGGTCTAATTTCGAGCGAATAGAATGTGCTTGCAGGCTTACAATAGCCTATTTAAGCTTAAATTAAGCCGAGAAAATTTATTTTACTGGAACAAAGTTAGTTTCTGGAATTTTTAGCGCTATTTAAGATTCAAACCTTACAAAAGTTCATAAAGTTTCTGCAACAAAATTTAAAAAAAATTTTGAAAAATTTTTGAATTGTTTTTACGATTTTTTTTTCATTTTTCTAGCTATTTTTCTACAAAAACTGTTTTCCAATTGGCCTATTTGAGTATTAATGTAGCATTTGCCTATTTTTTTTGCTCAGTTTTTTTAAATCACACCACCCAGAAAAAACGACCCTAATTTTAAAAAAATTGTTTTGGTCGGAACATTCTGTGCTACTTACACAGTAACCGGTTATCCTTGTTTTAGTATTGTACTTGTTTTTGATTTTATGTCTAAAAAGTAGCAAATTTTTAAACATAATTAGTTTCCTTCGTATCACGATGTCTATTCCATTAAGTGTTTTTCTTATGATGAAATGAACATATTAGGATTCAGGGTAATTTACCGTTGGAAATAAAATTCGGTAAATTACCTCCAAAAAATATATACATAATCATTATTAGGTTTATCAAAGCCGCGTTTAGAATACGATATATTTCTCAAGAGTTCTCTGATTTTTTGGAAGAATTACACGAATTTGTACAAGGCTCATCGGTTAAAGAAATCGCAGAATTGGTTAATACTAAAAAGTTTTGTTTGACCTTTCGATATTTTCGGTGGCCAACATTATTTACAGAAAAACCGTATTTGAAAATTTGGATATACAATTTGAGATCATTTTTACTCCTCTTTTTTGCTATATTTTCAACTCCTCCTTCTAAGTTGAATCCCTCCTACTGAAATTGTAAATTTATATTCGACTTCGCTTCATTGACAGTTTTAGATTTTATTTTAATTCAAAAATCAATAATTTATTAATGTTTTTTTTTCCTCAGCCTGAGTATAAAGTGATATAATCCATGCATAAATTAAAGCACTCTTTTATAAATCTGAGCAAAAGCTGAAGGGCAAGAGCTTGCTCAACTGCTTTTTCTAAAAATAGGTCCGATTATATCCAAGGTGAAAGTTGTCAAATCTATCTATTTATCCTTTTTCTCTTTTTTTTCAGAATATCTTTCGGTCAAACGAGGTATCAGACACCTCCAGAAAAGCACTTTCCTGGCTTTCAACTGGGGTCCGATTTGAGTCCCCAACACATGCAAATTTGAACCCCAAGGGACCTCCTATTACAACCAGCGACAATAATTCCCTAATTGGATTGGGGCAAGCACTGACAGACTCGGAAATACGTACTAGGCTGTTAAATCGAGATTCAATCAGTCCCAGCGAGGAGCTGAAAAAAGCAGAAAAAGTAGACTACAGAAGAAATATTGCCACAGACTCTAATTACCATCTTTACAAATCCAGACTGCCAAAAAACCCTCAAAAACAGCCGTTCAATTTTACACCCCTTCACGTAAAAGAATACGGAGAAAATTATTTGCCAAATTTTCCAGAAAATTCCAATATCAAATTTTCTTCTCAGGAATGGAGAAATAACAAAGAAGGGTTAAAATTGAATTGTGATTCGCCAGGAAAATTGAGAAAAATTTCAGCTAATTCAGCAATAACAAATCAAACCTCGCTGAATTTACATCAAAGGGCCGTAAAATCTGGTATTATTTCATCGAAGACAGCGAATTGTAGCCGTTCTAGCGTCAATAACAACTGCGATTTCAGTTCTAATTCAAAAATATCACAGTCTGAATTTCCTCCTTCTTTCAAACTATCAGCGGACGCGACATATTTATCAAGAACTGGTAAGTAACATTCAAACTAATTTCAAAAAACTAGATGAAAACAACCAACCACCCCTAATAAAAAATCAATTCCTCCTAAACCTATTCAGTATTGAACTAACAGATAAAGTTAAAATAATTGACTCGAAAAAGTTCCATCTCGACATTAGAAAAACAAATCTAGCCTCATCTAAGTCAATTGACAGCTTACAAAATTGAACTGAGATAGAAAAAAAAAGAAGATAAGTTTTCTGATTGATGATGGTTTTTGTTCCGTCTTTCGAAGAAAACGGAATATTTATGCTCGGTGTGGTTTTCAGTCAATTTTCATAGTTCGAAATAAAAGTGTTCGACAAAAAATATATATTTCATTGAACAAATCGACATCCTGAATTCAAATGTAAAAAGATATTTTACCTCCGATTACTTTTTGTAAAGTTCTGGGGGTTTGAAAATTGCGAAAATGGCCAAATTCTGACCTAAACAAGACTGGTCGTATATCAGGGCAAAGTCCTGAATGTTCCGACTGTCCCTTAATTCATATCGAATAGTTTTTGCTCGAGAAAATATTGAAAAACTTATAAATGTTAGTTTTGGACAAAATCAAAGCGTAAAGTTTACTGTCGTACGAATTTAATTGGATCAAATAGCTAATTTCAATTCAATTTGGAACGATTTTGTTGTGCGGAATAATTCACCAGGTATAAATATTTCGCCTTACGCTCTCAGTAATCTGAATAATTTCTTCAAAGCGCGCATAATTTAGTCCAGAACATGACAAATTTGGCAGTTTTCAAACCCCCAGAACTTAACAAATAATAATCGGAAGTAAAATATATTTTTAAATTTGAACTCAGAAAGTCGATATATTCATTGGGATATAAAAATTTTTTATGAAAACTTATATTTCGATCGGCAAAAGTTGACTGAATAAAAAAACCAAACTGAGCATTGAACCATTCCAAATTGAATTGAGGCTAGCTAAATGGTCGAAGTGTTTTCTTATGGCTGAAAATTTTTAACTTTGATGTTGTCCAAAATTTACAGGTTTTCAATTTTTTCTTGACGCAAAAACTTTTCGATATGAATTAAGGGGCAGTCGGAACATTCAAGGCTCTGCCCTGATATACGAGCAGTTTTGTTGATAACCAAAATTTGATTTATGAAATGAAACAAATGTTCGAAGAGTCCATTAGAGAATGCATTATTGAAATAGTTGTAGCTGAGGAAAAAATCTTTTTTTAATCTAAAGTATCTTACGCATTTCACATAGTTGAGGAAGCTGTAAGGTGGAACCCATTGATTTTCTGAGCTCTCCCAAATCATCTTAAAGACCCTATTTTTCTGCGCCGCAGGCAAAATTTTTAAAAATCAGTCCAAAAACAGCTTGTTTAGGGTTTTTTTGGAAAATTTTGACTAAAAAATCGCCCTCAAAATAAGTATACATTGGCGCCAAAAGCCCTTTTAGAAAAATGTTAGGGTTCGTCAGCCAAAAATGGTTATCTCAAAATAGTACAAAGCAGGGATCCTTTGGGTCGGCAGGGGCTCGAATCCTTGAGGGGGATTCATCACCCCCTAAATCCGCTGGTGTTGTAAATTGCTATCTTCAGTAAGACCGACCAGCTAGCTGATAGTCATAATTTTTAACACAACTTCATGCGCAAATGTTACCGTATGTTGAGTAAATATGACCCTGTGTCATTAAAAATGCAACATACGCGGCGGGGTCTTCGCACGGTCGTTATACAAGTAATTTTTATGCTTTGAAGTTTTCATACTTGACTTCCCTCAGTTCGTTTGAAGCTAAGTTCTTATGATTAAGTTTGAGCAAAAAAATCTTTCAAAATCGAGCATGTTTACTTGGTCTTGTCTCTTTGCCACATCACGAATCACAATCCAGCTATACAGTGTTTTTGAACTACCCGGAAAAATAGAGGTTAAAACAGGAAGTTTTGACTCCATAAGGATGCATTTTTCTTCTGACCATTGGGGCGAGGGGGGATTCGTTACTAGGTACAAAAGTTACATATGCTTAACCATTGAATAGTTTTTTGTACTCGGTTGTGTTTTTACGCAAAATCAGGTACCGCAAACGTCGGAATAGGTTCGAGTGATTTATATCATATCAAAGCCCTTTCAGTCGCGATTTAAACGACCATAAAAATATCGAAAAAGTGTCCTAGTGTGGAGAAAAACTGCCTTAGCAAAAAAAATGGTTTGACTTTTTTGAAAATTTTTGTTTGCCATTCTATTTTTGCCTATTTTTTTTTGGTAATTTTTTTCTAAAATTGATTTCCTAGCTTAGGTTTTTTTTATGTCTACAAGATTTTATGAATTTGATTAGCTGGCATTGAAGAGTTGAACTGTTAGAGAAAAATCGATATCCAAGAAAAAAACGTTCCTAATCGACTGTTTCTAAATGCCGAGATTTTTTCGTTTTTGATAAACTAAATCATGCAAACACCGGGTCTTGTGTTATCCCTTTATTTGTTGCTTTCGGTCTTATCTGTCCTGATCGCCTTCTCAGAACACAACATGGTATTCTAATTTGTTTAGCGTGAAAATGTCATAAGCTGCAAGTAAACTTAAAAACCTCAATCCAGGGTAATGACCTGTATAAAGTGAAATAGGGTTCGGTTTTTACCAACTGCAAAAAGGACGGCATTCATATCTGAACGAACATTGTTAAGGTGAGAGAAGTAAGAAAAATAAATTTGAATGACAACCTGTAGTTTGGTTACATCTTCTGATAATTTCAATTATAGATATTTTATTCTAGTTTTTTTTCGTTAAACACAATTTAATTTAAAGCCATATTTTCCAGAAAAACAAATTTTACCAAAAAAACGATTCAAAATGATTTTTAAAAAATGATTCAAGTTTTTTAGTAAATAAATCAGATACCATAGTGAAACTCTGACATATGATCGATAAAATGAACTGAAAAGATCTGGTTGAATGAAAATTAAGAAATTTAATTTCAGAGCTGTTAAAAAATCAGTCAATCGTCATTAGCTTAGGACGTGTAGAGGTGTTGTCGTGGATTTTTTGTAGGAAACACATATAGATTTTGAAGGTAACTAAATTTGATCTATGAAGCTCAACTTGAACCCTATACTGCTTAAAGAGAACAGATAACGGATTTGACATAACTGTTGATAGTTTTTTATGCTTCAGCAGGGCCATCAATTTTTTATTCGTCTGGCCTTAGCGACTACGACATAGAAACTTCATAATCGTCAAAATTAACCGTCTTCAATTTTGGCACCAGATTTAGTTAACTGTTGTCAACTTCACAGGCGTGCCGTAAAAAATGACGGATGATTTACTCAAAAAACGGGTTTTGTAAACGTTATTAAATTAAAGTTTTTCTCTGAAAATCATACTTATGAGTGACACTATCTCGCTTTAGGCCATGTTGAGGTTGACTTCAATCGAAAATCCGCTTCTTTACACACAGTTGGTTTTCTAAATTCAGTAGTGAATTGAGTTATGTAATGTTATTCTGTTTGGCTACTCTGAGCAAGTATACCAGAATTCACAGCTTTTTTGTGCACATTTTGATTTTCTAAAAACTTTTCAATTGTCGGTGCAGTTACGCTCATTACCAAATTATGAGTTAAAAATCTTCAGAATGATGAACTTATTTCTTATTTTATGTATCAATAAGAAAATATTGGCCTTAATTGTTTCAAAAAACTGGTTGACTCTTAGCTACCAACTGATAAAAATGTAGAAAAATATACATTTTTTAAAATATTTTTTGAGAGTTCGGCGTGTATTAATACTTATTTGATTTTTAAAAAAACACTGAAATGGTGTTTGGGCTCAAAAGCCGGGGAGTCAGAACTATAATCAGTGAAACACGTTAATGAGTTATTTTAGGCCGAGAGAAAACAAAGGCACAGACTTGAATTGTAACTTGATTGCTTGCATCAAATCAAAACCCGAAACAATTTAACTGTGGTTGCTTTAATTTGATTGTTCTTAACAAATTGAAAACATTTCTAATAATTAGAAATTGTTCGAACTTTTTTTACAATTTTAGTTTGAAACATTTTTCCGTTTGAAAATTGATAAAATTCACATCTGGTGTTGTGTCAAGAAATATAAGCATATTGCCGCATTTTGGTTACTTTTCTGCGGCAAAATGACTTGCCTCTTACGCGTTGATAGGGCAAAATATGCCGTGCGTTAGTCGTCATAAGCTGGACTAAATGAAAAATCCGAAAACCTATATTTTTACGAAAGAAGATCATACGTGAAGCATCTTTTTATGCTTCAATTCAAAACAATAGTGTTCAAATCATTCAAAAAAAATTTCGAAAGAGCTAGTTAAAAAACGGAAATTTGTTGCTTAAAGACCGAACAAAGCCACATCGAACACAAACTCTGCGTCTTTTTTTACTGAACACAATAGTACGTTAACGTTAAGTAAAAGACAATTTTTTAAGCATTTGAGTATATTTAAGTTCGTCCTACTTTTACATTTTCCGCTAATTCTTTTGACTATTTTTTTTACCAGAGAGAAAGAATTAGTTATTTACCCAAATATGGTTTTATAAATTATTTCAGGAAATTATTATTTCCTTTTTTTTCAGCCGGCTGAATATTTTGAATGATTTTATCATTTAAGTTCAACAAAATTTGATTGCAATTATAGTTTTTTTCTAATTTAACCTTGGTTAT
Source organism: Symsagittifera roscoffensis (assembly GCF_963678635.1). Taxonomy (NCBI): domain Eukaryota; kingdom Metazoa; phylum Xenacoelomorpha; order Acoela; family Convolutidae; genus Symsagittifera; species Symsagittifera roscoffensis. The sequence continues at coordinate 42,165,162 of NC_087063.1, read as the reverse complement.
TTTTCCACTTTTGTCTTTCCTTATCATAAAACCAGTTTATGAAACTTACGACACAATTTGTGGCATTTTCATAATATGATAAATGTTTCAGTAAGTATTTAACAATAATTAAGCAAAAATTTCCACAATTTTTTCAAACTGTAGCTAACTACAACATGACTGCTCCGTGTCAGAACAAAACAGTCCCATACAAAACAGTCCAATACAAAACAGTCCCAAGTAATAATTGTTTTAACAAGCCGGTAGGCCGATAATTGTCCTTTGTTCAACAAACATAAAGAACAAAATAGTGGCCGCCGCAGTCGCGCCAACGTGTTGCGAGCTTGCCAACACAGGATAGGACTTAATACGAAATTTAGAGCCGGTTATCGCCGCGAAGCGGCAACGAGTGCGCAGCTCGCCCATCGGCGACCTTAAACCTGACTGTTTTGAATTGGACTGCTTTGTATATGCACCGACTGCTCGTATCAGTGGAAAATCCTGAAACTTCTGACTGCCTTTCCAGTTCCATAGAATAATGCTTGCTTTTTAAAACTTGGTAAAATTGTTTTTCAAAAATCATCCCCACGTGCTATCCAAAGTATAAAGTGATATATTTCGCATAGTATTCAATCGACCAATTAGCTTCCCTCAACTCAATTTGGAACGATTTACAGGACGAATTAAATCTCCACCCATTAATAGCACAAAAAGTATCGCTCGTTTAATATCTAAAATCGGTCAAAGTGGCAACATCGAAACCCACATAATTTTACAAAACGTGATAACATGTTAAATATCTGTTAAATTTTGAGCCCAGGACAGCAATACTTTTCGGGTGATTTTTTTTTCAAAATGGGTAGTGAATAGGTTCCAAATTGTCTGGAGAAAAAACTACCCAAGCACAAATACTACTTTTCTCCGGCTCTACTTTTTGTAAAAACCTTCCAAAAATTGCTCAAAACCTCATTTTTGGCTTCTCAATTCGTCTTCCGTGCAGAAATAAATGCGGCAAATTAGGGTTTTTTTGGTGCTTGAGTTTGTCAGAAAAACAATTTGGTCAACATGAAAAAGGTTAGACGCAATTACCCATTAGAAAAAGTAAAATGTGATCGTCAAACTGTAGGTTAACGCATAATGAGAACCGCTGCGCTCAAACGATGACAGGCCTCGAAACATCAATCTTTGTGACCAAAGGCTCTTTAGGCATTGCTTTCTATGCACGATGCTCAAAAAGTCAGATGAACTGTCATGATTCACAAACAAACCGATCAATCATAAAGTTATAAAATTGAAGGGCGGTGCGTTTTCTTGCGTCGACTAGCTTTTAAATTTTTCTCCAAAATTCTAATTGATTTGTCAGAAGCTTAATCACTCTCCTCTGTAGGTAGCAGTCGGTCTCTATCTGCTCCTCTAAGTCCATCTTATCTCAAATTGCCAAAAGGCAGACAGCCTGTCACAAATGCAAAGCAATTTCTGTTAATCGAAAAAGGTGCCTTGTAACTAAAAACAGTCATGGTCTCTAAACCAGGATTATTGTATTACATTAACCAACCCATCCGTATGTCTTTTTAAGACTCGAGGTTCTGCAGTTCAAAAAGCCCTTTCGATAAATGGGTCGGAAGTAACTTTCCACAAGTTAAAGTATTTTTGGGTAAAATCAACAACGCCCTATTTAACTTTAACCCAATTGTGTGAACGCTTTAGCTTCATCTCAAATCAAGGAAGCAAAAGAATCTAATATTGGATCAGCAGTCGCCTCGATTATAGAAAAAGGAAACGGGGGAAAAGTAGCAAGAGATCAAATTTCCAATTCGGTCCTTTCATCCCGGCCCTTAAGGACATTTTCAACCTCCGCAACAAACAGCCAATCAGAGCGCAGTTTAAAACCAGCTCCTCGACTTAGTTCACGCATCAAGCACAAATCCAATCTGCCACCTGATACCACTGAACCTATTTCGACATACAGTAATTCCTCTGAAGCCACATTGAAGGGTGATATCTTAGCCGAAATCGCATTAAATCGAACAAAGCGGTCATCATTTCAGGCGATTTCAGATTACAAATCAGACGGCAACTTTGCCCCAAGCGCCTTTATCGACCCAAAAAGCAGTGAAACAAATTTAAGTGAACTTTTCCATCTTACTTCAGATTTTAATCCGATTCGTTTATCAGAAGAAGGAAGTAAATTTCAGAACCATACATTCAGAAGTAGTAGAGTAGAATTGCCATTACAACCTCGCCGCGACAGGTAAGCTCTTTACTCCATTTATGAACATAGAAGGAAGTTAACATTCTTTTTGTTAATTTTGTTTCCAATTTTGACTAATTTAAAATAAGGAACTCAACAACAAGCATAACACTATTACCAACTTCAATCGGATGCGCCGGAAAAAAATATTGCTAAAAATGGTAAAACTCAACATATTTGAACGTGACTTTGTAGTTATAGTGCTAAATCAATCATATAGTGCTAAAATCAACCAAATATGAGTTATTTATCATTGATTAAAAATGGCTGCATGAGGAATTATGGTCTGTTTTTTAACGCGTCTAGAATTTTTCAACTTTTAATTTCAAAAACGCAAAAATGGTGTTACGAACGCTCAAGTACAAATTTAATGACGAACCCGGTTGTTAAAAAAAACTTGGACAAAATTCACATTTTGTGACGCATTTTGAGCATTAGATTGCGCACTATCACAGCGTTTCTCTTTACACATTTTTATATAAGGATACATAAAATGTTTCGATTGGCTGCCAACTCTAAAAATAAACAAAACCTTCCACTGCCAACAAATAGTCCCCATTTTAATTTTAGCTTCGTATCGAATAGCATCAAGGTTTCCAACTATACTTCTCTGAAGAGTCATTTCGCAAACTACATCAACCCAGACTGTATTTCATCCTGTATTGGAAACGAAATACTGAAAGTTCCAGCCGCTTTTCCAGACATGTTGCAGGCGGAAACCAACTTGTCAAATATGACTAACTCGACAATAGTAGACCCAGAAGCACTGGCGATAGCGCAAGCTCAAGCGGAGCTAAGGATGCAGATCTTGGCGTTCGAACAAATATTCTCCACAGTTGTCGGAATTTTGGGCCTCATTGGCGCTTTACTAGTTATACTAGTGTATAACTTCCGCCACAAAGCAACACCGAGTGAAAAAATCATAACAGCGCTTTCTTCAATCGATTTTTGCTATAACCTCAATGCGATTATTATTTTAACTATGGGCAAATATGTCATAACCGATCGCGAAGGTACCGCTTACTTCGTGCTTCGGTGCATGAACTACTTTCTTTTCGGCTTTGTTGTTATCACTTCGTTTCTTCTGATCCAACTCATAACCGTGAACAGATTTTACGCCATTTGTCGCCCAACTGATTACAAAACGACCTTCAACAAGGAGCGCGTCCGGTTGATTCTCATTGCGATATTCGGGGGTTCGTTTCTGCAGGGACTGACCAATGCCTCGTATGCGTTTTTCGAAGATGTGAAAATAGCCCAGAAAATAATAGACATAGAGTACATTGGCATGATGGACCTGAATGTGTCGGCGGCTGCTGCTTTGATGTGTTTGGTGTATGTGAAAGTGCTTCTCAAGTTCGCCAAGCAGAGAAAGAGGATGAGCATGCATGCGCACGGGGCCCGCACAGCCACGCAGGAAAGAGTGAGAAAAGCAAAGTGAGTCTTCATTTGATTATAAGGAAAAAAAGTCTCTTTATTTTAAAGAAAAATTCAATTTAACTATAAAAAAAATCAACATCACAAAAAATTTTACCTCTAGAAACACAGCCCCTTAGCTTGATGTTTCGATAATGCCCTGGCTGTTCCGACTGCCATTTAGCTGGTTCAGAATAGTTTTTGGTAAATATGATGCTGATGAACTATAAATTTTAGACTGCCAAGTACTAGATGGTAAACTTTGAGTCGGATATGGAAATAAAAAGCCCAATTTAGTTCTCCTCAATTCCTTTTGGAACGATTATGAGTGCTGGGATAATTCACCACTCATAAATTTTTTGTGTATTAAAATGTAAATTAATCGTTAGTCTAGTGCAAGTAGTTAGTCTAGTGCAAGCACAGCACACCCGCCTGGGAATCCAAAGAATCCAGGATCAATCCAAGCAATCGAAATTATTGTTGCAAAATTAGTCTGATTAAATATTTTGGATTCTATAGTTCGTCTCAAAAAATCTATCATAATTGATTAAATATGGATTATAATGGTTCTATTTTGGTAAGCAATAAAACCCATTCGTTATCAATTACTTATTCTCCAGCTTATCATCTAAAGAGACTTAATTCATTTTAATCGATTAAAACTAAATAAAACACATTTTTTAAAATTCTTTTTTGGTGCTGATTTCATTTGTTTATAAATTTTTTAAAGATAATTTAATGTAATTTTTTTGAAAATTAGTGTTTTTTTTTTGAGTTTTTTTGAATTCAGTTTTTTTGCCAAGCTAACATTTAACCCCAATTTCCTCAGTTACCTGTTTCGTACTCCACATTTACCCTCTTCCCTATCACCGTTTTGTAGAAAGGGAATGATTTCGGGAGGGGGGGGGGTGGTAAACGAGGGGACGCGAGGGCATTTCAGGGCCTGAAACGCTCGAATATGTAGTGTCAGGTCTTCCCCATTAACTTGAACAAAAAGTGGATTTGGGGCACGAGAGAGGTGGCGGAAGGACGTGGTTTGGTATGGAGGGCGTGGTGAAACAATAAAAGTGGGACTTTGTGGAGGGGTGTGGGGGGGTTGGGTAAGAAAATCTGTGTAGGGGTGTGGGGAGTCGGGCTAATGGGCAAGAAAATTTTTGTCCGAAAATAGATTATAATTGATTAGATAGAATATAATTTCTTTTTTTTTTTCAAAATTAGGTGATTCTATTGGACATAAAGACCATTGTGTGGTTTAATTTTGTCAGAATATTCAGTTATAGAGACAGTATTTTGGTCAACAAATTCTATTATAATAGATTTTTACCCATGATTTTTTCGTACGTTCACGACCTTGATTTTCGTGCGTTCACTCCTTTCGAAAGTCAGTGCAGCTTGACTGCTCATACCACGGCAAACCCGTAAACATCCTGACTGCCCCTTAAGATCCACGATATAGGTAATCTTTTTAAGTATCAGTAATGAAAATCAACTTTTAGATTTAAAAACTCTTGAAAATCAATTTAAGTTTCATGTTTTTCAGACTATATATTTGATAAAACTCCGCCCACATGCTATGGTAAGAATCAGGTGATGTAATTTGCGTCTAACAACCTATTGATGGTTCCAAATAGCTTCCTTCAGATCAAATTGGAACGATTACTTCGCCGCTCACGCTTCAATAGAACAAAAGTTATACCGCGCGATAATTGTCCCAATATTTTTCAAACCGTCATAACTTAACAAAAAATAACAAAGTGAATTGTTTTTCAAATTGGATTTATGTGCGTCACGACTTAAACAACTCAATTTCAAAACAGACTAGTTAAAAAGTTGAAATTTGCCTGAAAAAAACCACCCTGACTGCAAATATTCCATCACTTTATTCAAATGTTGGAACAAAAAGCATCAATTGGAGCATTTAGCTTTTTAAACGTTTCGAAAAAAAGTAGCTCGCTACCATAAAAAAATTGTCGCACTACTAGTCGCAGTGTGATGAGCCAAAAATGGGCATAGTGAACTATGATAATAATTGGAGCATATTTTAATGGTGTGAGAGGGTCAAATTCCTAAGGCAAAACCTTCCACTCACGCCCTAAATCTGCTATTATTTTGTTCATGTTTTTTATACAGAATCAGGTTCACAAAGTCTTAAACGCATAATAAACATCAATTTAAAACATCGTTTTCTCTTGCGGTGGCATAAAATTTTGAAATTGAATTAAGTGGTACTGAGGCAGATACTTTTTGTTCTGACAGGAAAACAATGTTTTTTTTCTCGTTTTTTGACAAAAATATCTTTTAAATCTTTTGTCAAAAAGTTCATTAAAACTGTTTTCTTTAAATTATTGTTTAAGGTGAAAGGATGAAAAAAATTTAAAAAAAAGTTACGTCATACATTTTCATCCAACGCTGAGTAGGCTTTCCGGGTCCTTAAATTAGGACATTTTTAGGACATACTATAATAGTAAAATTAGAATACATCTTTTTTGATTGAAATTTTTCTCTAAAAACTCCCCACTGAGATTCGAGCAATTAGGGTTCCCTGTTTTAATAACGGAAACATGGAATGATAGTGTTCCTTTTATATTAAACTTTCCAATTAAGGTCGTCCGTGCCAATTAAGAAAGAATGATGCTTCCAGGATGAGATATAAATTATTAGAATCTGAACCTGAAGCCGATGGCTAAGGAACCCCGTCGTTTTTCATAGTTTTTTAGTTCAATTTGATGAATGGTCCATTCATTATTGACTTCAATTTATCAACTTACTATGATGAGCCCCAAGCTAAGAAAAGCCAGCATAAAAACAAACAAGACTGCTTGTATCAGGGCAAAGCCTTGAATGTTCCGACTACCCTATATTGGGTCTCGGATAATTTTTGGTAAATGAAATACTGGCAAATATATGAAGTTTATTCAGATAACATCAGTGAATGAGTGTTGCAATATGAGTTGTGTATGGAGTTAATAAAACCAATTAGGTGTCTCAATTCAATTTGGAACGATTTTGTAGTGCGGGATAAAAAAAACAATCAGTTTTAGACATACGCTTGGCAGTCTACTATAGTGGTGTGCACACTTGGCTGCCACCATACAAACCAAGAGATGGATCCACCGACCAGAGACTTGCAAAAGTGGTCTGAATACAAAAACCATCTCGAGTATATACATTCCTCACTTTCTTCGAAAGTCGGAACAACATGTATTACTATTCCGTTTTCTCCGAAAGTCTAAATAACATGACTGTTCGTTTATCAGGGCGAGGCCCTGAATTTTTTGACTAAACGTTAAGGCCAATCAAAAGTTTTTTTGGCTCAGGATGTTTTCTTCCATTTTTTCATTTTTTTTCTTCGCTACTTTGAACTACAAAGGGATTTTTTTGGCATCTAGCCTAATAAACTTCATTACGAATCCAAACTGTATTTTGTGAATTGTTTGCAGATTCCGCAGCAAAGACGCTCTCTTTGATCTTCCTTTGTTCTTTCGTTTTCTTTGCTCGTTCCGACGAAAGATTTTTTATTATGTTTAGAAACTTTTCTCTTGATTCCAGAGACCTACACACCCTAAATTTTGCGCCTATCTAGCAAAGTTTTGCCTTGTAAAATTGTTCATTTTTTTCATTCTGCCCACATGCTATGTAAGACGTACGCTATACACGTATACAAAGGGTGTTTGGAGTCTCTTATTGTTTAAAAAGAAACTGATGGCATCAACTCAACTTGGACCGCACTTATTCGCCGCTTACGCATGATATAAAAATGCACTATATACAGCGTTAATTATCCTAAATTGACCAAAATAGCAGTTTACAAACCCCGTAACTTTTAAAATAATGTTCACAGGCAAAATGTTTTTTTTTTAAATTTGAACTCAAGACAACAATATCTCTCAGAGATGATATGAAAAAAAAAAAATCCGCCCGAAAATCTTAATTGAGAAGTCGAAAATTGACTGAATGAAAATCAACCACTCATAAAAACTCCGCACTTTCTTCGAAAATCGGAAAAACAAGACTGCTC
>NC_087063.1:41970641-42157298 GCF_963678635.1 Symsagittifera roscoffensis | reverse complement strand
AATCTGTGCATTTGCGCTATTAAGCCTATACCAATATTTTTTTTCGAGATTTTGAGATTAACTAAACTGTAAGAATTTTATTATCTTCATTATTTTATTATCGTCATTATTTTATCTTATTTTATGACCAAAAATGATGGGCGGAAGTTTTTGTTCTAGTCTGGCTATTTTCTAAATTTGACAACCGCTGACTATTTTCTAAATTTGTTTTTTTAACCGTTAGTCATTGTGTCGTTTTTCTTTTTGACTGTTAGTCATAAGTTTTTTAGTGCCCGGAAACAAATAAGATAATTTTCTTCCTTTCTAGCTTCATAATTACCTATTTTCTGCTTCTAATTAGCGATGCTTGCCTTAATGAGATCCCGAGCTGAAGTTTTAACAAGTTCGACCTGTAGCTCTCTCGGATGTAATTTAGTTGATTTATCGCATAGAAATTTAGCGTCATATGACTATTTTTTAATCAATTCGCTTCCCTTTTTCAGCTCGAGTGCTTTTTTGTAATAAATTTTATAGATTGTGAACTTTTATTTCTTAATGGGTAGTAAAATTGGTAGTACTATTGTTCTGTGTTTTTGTCAGGGATAACAAACCACCTGGTACTGGGTTGTTAATCTGTTGTTGCATCCTCTGAGTTCGTACTTCATTTTTGGTAACAAAAACATCATTTTTATGCTGTTACACTTAACTGCCCTCGTCAAAAAAGACAAGTTTCACTTTTGAAGCGGTATTTTATACCAAAAATTGGAACTAATTGGAAAATCAGATTTCAGTTTTGTATAGTTTAAATCGAAAGTTTTATTCGAAGCGGCACTTTTCTCTTAATACAAAAACGGTTTCCCTTTAGAAGTAACTGAACGGTCTAGCGCGCAAAGCTTAAGAAGTGATTTCTAAAAACGATTGTTTTTTTTGCAATTTTTTTCTTGGCTCAATTATCTGGGGGATATGCCGGGAATACAAAAAACAGTGCGATTGGTTTCGGGGTTACTACGAAGGAAGGATAATCTTACTTCTGACAAAATACCGAATATCCATTAACTACTGCCGTATTTCTGCGCCGAATTGGTGTAAAAAAAATAGCACTATTTGCTCATAATTTATTAGGTTTTGGCATATGGGTTGGCAAAGAGCTCCAATGCCGATAAAGTAGTTGAAATCTTTAAAAAAATCTTTTATCTGCCCCTGAGTTGTGGCCTTCTAGCGTCCGAATAAAATATCTTACTAGTAGATATTGGTAATGATACACTAAGAGAATATTGATTTACTTAAATAATGGAGATTAAGTTACTTCAGCCTTGACGAGTCTCATTCAATAATCACCAAGAAAATTGCTCACTCATTCATTCATTCATTCAACTGCTCTTATTCTGTTTTTTTTTCAAAGAAGTTGGCGGGTAAAATGAAGGAAGTAGAATAATATGGAGTGATCACCAGCGTGAACAATAGTTGATCTACTCTCAGCGGTTTCTTAGCAGCAAGACAATCTCCGTAATAATAATTAGCTTCTGGGCAATTTCTTCTAAGACAAGCTATCTGATGAATTTTTTTAACCTATTTTTTAATCAAAACTACGCATACTAGTTTTAGTGAAGGCTGCTTTAAGTCGTTTTAAGATTACCAAGTATGCAAGCAAAAAAAGAAAACAAGATTTTTGAACCAGTTCGACAAAAATACGGGTTGGAGAAAGCATGCTACTCTTAAAACCTTCCTCAATTTTCACTTTTTCAAATTTTGAACCATATTTCATCGTGACATAATTTTTGTTGGCTTAAATGTTCTAGCATGTTCAGCAAATTACAGTTATTGTTTTATTATTTGTAAGTTATTCTACTGATGTTTTCATGGCGAACAAATCAAAAATAACTTGAATAAGCTTGCAGCAAAAAGTTACAGCAGCGACGATAGATTTTTAAAATGTGCAAGAACTTCAACCGAAAAACAGAATTCAGCATTGTTCACGAATCGAGCACACAAGAAATTTGTTTTTGAGTCCACCACATTCGCAAGGACAGAGTAAGGCTGCAAGCCTGTTTACCGTTGGCACTTCAAAGCAATTCAGAGGAAGAGTATCTTTATTTTTTGCTGTTGGTCAATGTTTTAATTTGAGTTGGAAAAATGATAAATTTTGAAGACCAAAACAAAAAATTTAGAAAACAAGGAAGCGTAGTTCATGCAAGAAAATAGTTTCACGATATCAAAAAGTATCTCCAAAAATTCATTGATGTTTTTCATGTTATCTTATAAGGTTCATTTTTTTGTTTCTACCTTCATAGCTTTGTTCTTTTGCGCTTTTTTGACTCACTTTAATTCACAGAAAGTGCGGATGTGAATATTTAATCCCGTTGTGAGAAAGTTTAGATCCTTCAATTCAGCAGTTCAAAAACGGAAATCATTTCCGGCCTCAATAATTTTCTTGGCCAAAATATTGAGCGCACTAGGTTTACTTTATTTATCCTCAAACGATTCTTCATGTTATGCATGTACACGCCACACTCATAAGAAGGCGATAAAACTTTTACTTAATGTTTTTCTGTCCAGTTTTGTGAATAAAATGTAACCAAAAATTAAAAGAAATTATTGTTGCGCAAGTTTTCATTGGCTTTAATTTTTTTTTGATTCTGACTTTTCAAAAAAAATCATATCTTAAAAAATTGCTGTGTTTAACGTTTCAGCTACTTGGGTCGAAATTTTTTTAAAAAAGTTTTGTCCACACGCTGTTGATGAACTGTTAAAAATTTTGCATGTTGTTTATCAAGTTTTTTACAAGCTTTGATAAAACTAACTATTTTTTATGTATAATTATTTTCAGATTTAATATTGCAATAAATGATAAATTGTTAATTTAGGAAAACAAAATTTCTCAATAGCCAGCGAAAAGCTGTTTTTCAGCAACCATGATCATGCATCAGCAACCAATAATCCTGGTTTAAGAGTTTAAAAAATGTTCAAGTTGTATCAGTGAATAAGAATAAGAAATCGGCAGTTATGATAAATTCATAAATGTTGCATAACTTTTTTTGAAGAATAAATCTGCAGCTTGAGCCGAAAGAGATTTTATCAAGCTTTTAAAACTTTTTTTTGATCTTCTTGTTTTCGAAACAAATGAAATAGTGTTCAACTGGTGTCTTCGCATTTAGAAAAAATTACGCTATTGGCTTTAATTACAAAAAACTCTATTTTTTGAAAATTTTATCAAAATTTGTGTGCTTTGAAATGATACCTCTATAATTTTTTTTAAAATAGTCAAAATCTGCTGAAAAGATATTCAAACTGCGTAATAATTTCTTACATTCTACAGGCAAGTGTGATTGAAACAACGAGAATATCATGTTGCTACGCAAAACAAACAGGTTTAGGTCGGTGATTTTTTGAAAAACCATTCTGGCTATACTATATCATATTTTTTGAACTTTTGTTGCTTCGTTCAACGTTAAGAGAATACCATGATTTAAGAAAAACAAAAAGAACATGTTTTGGATTGATGAAGAGCTCCAATGAAAAAGCTGCCAATTATATTCGTTTTTCAAACATGTTAGTTGGCGGATCGTGTTTCGTAAATTGAAAAAATTATTTAATTGTTGAAAAAAAATCGAACAGATATGACGGGAGAAAGTTAGACTGGAATATGCGAAACTCGGGCCTGTGTTTCTCGACTGAAAACACTTGGCTTTTCGACCGTTCCTTCCTTCCACGGCTTTTTTGTGTTTGATTTTTGATTGCATCGTACAATTGTCATGAAAATCAGTCTGCGATGTTCTTGGGATTCAGCTTTATAAAAATTAATTGCTACGATTTGAAATTGATTTTCATGCCGGGTAAGCGGGCAAAAAGAAGAGTCTAAATAATCTCTTTTGAATCGGAAGTACGATTAAATACCACATTCGTACCCCGCCATTTTTTGATGCACTTGGTTACAGTAAACCTTATTCCGATCTGCTTCTTACGCTGTGATAATTGTCGGAACCTGGAAAAAACCTTGAAATTGCTGAAATATTGAATATCATTACAACGCTTGCTATTCGCAAGCGTAATGATAACTGTTGAATTCAAATAGATATCATCCCGTACCCAGTAAATTTTCTAAAACAGATCTGAAATAATCTTTTTCAGATCTAAATTTCAGATCTGAAATAGGTTGTGAAATGTTTAAATAACGCTTGGATACTTTAAGGATGGGCTATTTCAGATCTAATTTCAGGTCTGAAGTTTTCTTTTTCTTGGTTATTTCAGATCTGAAAAAATCTATTTCAGATATAATTTCAGATCTGAAATTTAGTTTTTTTTTGGTTATTTCAGATCTAAAAAAATCAATGATTCGGACTCAATTTTTGCTCTTTTTGATTTTTTAAGCTTAAGTATATACTATCAGGTGTCACAGCCAGGGCGGATCTAGGATTTTCTCAAGGGGGGTGCAGATTTTCAACATTTTTTTTGAAAAAATTGTCGACTTTTCTTTGGTTGATAAAATAGGTTTTTCGAACCCTCCCAGAAGACTACAAAGACCCTATTTTGACAAAAATATTTGCAATGCAAACAAGTTTTATAGAAAAAAAAACAGGTCAAAAATGCTGTTTTTAGAAAAAGGCGCTGTTAGAAAAAATTTAGGCTTGGTCGGTCGAAAATGGATGTCATAAAATAATACCAAAGGGGACCCTGTAGTCGCACACAGCTATCATTTTCTAATGAACATTTTTGCTTCTTCAGGCCTTTTGTCTAACTTTTTGTTTGATCACCTATTAATTCGTGACAAAGCGGCTTTCTGACAGATGGACAAGAAATAAGAGTAGTTTTCTTTTCAAATTTTGGGGTTTCTAGGTGAGGATTCCAATAAATTGTGCACGGAGCTTTTAATTTTTGTGTAAAAGACAGCTGGAACTATTTCCCTTTGAATAAACTCGCACAAAAGTAATTAACAGTAAAGTTGTAAGTAAGGCAGTTTTCTTTGATCTAATTTACTTCTGTTGAGAAACACTTCATCTTGAGCCAACCAGAAGCCATGGCCTTTTGCCCAATCCGTGACCATAATTCATCCAAGTTTATTGTCAACTGTTTTTTATTGCTATAACAAAGACTGCTTGTTCAGACGAGGCCATAAGTACTTCAAAACCCGATTGTTTTTTTTTTTCAAGTACTATGTTAGAGGGCGAAGAGTGTTTATAATTTCTTAAAAATGAGAATTGTTTTTCAGTAAAATCTTCAAAAAGTTCTCCCACACGTAATGTCAAAAATTAAAGGATACAGGATTCGAGCGTCAAGGGGAAGACCTGAAATTCCCAACAATTTGTATTTTAAAAAAAAGAAAAACAAAAAATTAAAAGTGCCAACTACAAGTTGCATATAGTTGTTTGAACAATTTAGACAACCTCAATTCGATTAGCAACAATTTTGATAGCGGAGAGATAAATGAATTTGATGTTTTTTAATTAATAAAATGCCCTAGGGTAAGCGTTATATTTGGATGAAAGCGTTATATATGGATAAAAAAAACTAAATTTTGGGCCTGAAGGAAAAGCGACATTAAAAAAACCAGCCATCGCGTATGTCATTGGAATGAACTCTCGTTGCTTCTGACGCCAAATAAACTAGTTTTGTCGAAACTAGTTAAAAACTAGCTAAATTTTGATTTATTTTTGAACGTTAAATGACTGTCAGTGATAAATTTAATGAAACCTATTGGCGTCACAGAAACTGACATTTTGCATCCATCTCTTAAATCTTAATTTACACTTTGGAGACCATTATCTTCTGGTAACTTTTTTTCTCTTTGACGTGTGTCACTTCAAAGTCTAAATGAACACCAGTATTGAATGAACATCAGTGAGAACAACATTGAAGAGATTAGTTCAATGTTTTATTTCATTTCATTTTTTTCGCAAATGACTCTGAATAAACAATCTCTTAACCTTTTTTCATTTTTTTTTGTAAAAATAAAACTCTTTTAATTGATGCATATCGCTTTAGCTTGTTAATACGCATCAAAAAGCACTGCTAAATAATATCCATATTTTTTAAAATAGTTTTTCCTTGCATCTTCACTTCTTCTATTGTTTTTTAATGATCTGTTAAAGAGTCAAAACGTGATGCCTTTTATCCGTAAAATTCTCCATTAAAAACAGCATTTCCTGTTCCTTAGATAAAATCAGTATTCCTTAGATGAAATCGATTGTTATTCATTTTGGATGCAAAGTTTTTTGGATTAATGTAACGAACAATATACTTTTGTTTTCAGTGCCATTCCACAGTCTCCAGACAAGAAAGGCGAGAAAAAGTTGGAGAGTGAATCGAGGACACTCCTTTCGGTTCCTCTGAGCTCTGCCCCTGCGGCCAGTAGTTCCGAATCCAACCAAATATCGGTCGTCGCATCTGCAGCCCACGAGAAACGAGTTGTCGCGGCATCGCCCTCAACTCCTAGAACCCAGTCCCAAAAACGACCGAAGAGCAGCAGTTCGGATCGAGTGACATTCACATTGTTCATAATTAGCATAGCTTTCATGTTTTGTGTGTGTCCTTTTGTGGTGGACTACAACTACAAAACCCTGACGAACCCTGAAAAGCCGAATCAGTGGGTTTCCTTTTTTATCCGACTTCTCTTCCAGATTAACTTTCTCTCCAACCCTGTCATATACTTTTCGACGAGTAAAATATTCCGGGGCCGAACTTTCGAGCTGATTGGATATGTCTCGCCGAAACTGGAAAAGTACATTCGGACTACGAAGCTTTTCAAAAACTGTCTTCCGCCCGAAGACGCCAATCCAAAACAGATTACTAACGCAACAGCTGCGCGAAGTTATGCGAACACTGAAAAAACCACATTCTAAAGTTCTTGCAGTTGCGATTAAAAAATTGAAACACTCAGAAACACAGATGTTTGTTCACTCATAGTAGATGACCATGAAAAAAAAATTTGTTTCAATTTTTATCGCATCTATGTATCGAATGCAGTAACTTAAGAAAATAACCCTTTATTATATCATAACCAATCAAATTTTTAAATTGGTTTCTGCGAACCTGAAAATCGATTGATAAAAAATCTAGAAAGTCCGCAAGTTGCAATAGTTTGTAAATTCCCCACAGTCTTTATATTTTTATTTATTTTTAGAATCGCGGCTATGATGAATTATTCGATGTTATTGTTTTTATGACAAGTTTTCCTTGTTTAGCAGATGTTTCAGTTACATAGGTTATTTTTTACCGTTGAGTGCTAGTAGATAAGCAGCAGCTATTTTATTTTCCCCTCAAAATTGAAGGCGCATATGAAAAATTAAAATTCAGAAGGATGGTAGATAAATTATTCATGATTACATGATTGGCAAACGCAGATGATCAGCTAATCGATAAATAGAGAACTTCGCTTTCTTTTCTAAATCTCATATGCATATTGTATTTTTCTTATCAAATCAATTAATTGTATTTACTCTCTTTAACTCAGAAATTTACATTATTCCAAGTTTTTTTAATACATTTATAAAACGGACGCTTGTCACACTGATGAAATTTCGATTTTCTAATAGACCCGGAAGAAAAACTTGAATATAGTTTAACTGATATCTGATACTGATGATTAAAAAAAGAACAGGCATTTTAGAGGAACAGATAACGAAAATGCCTGAAACAGACCCAGAGTAAAAAATAAGAGCATTAAGTAATTTAACCTCTGTGTGAAAAAAGCAGACCAAAAAATACTTGATCAAATTTTTCGCCAACTAAAATTCTTGTGTAGAGTTCATAAGAAAGAAACGAATTAATACTACTCGGCGTGTTTCAACTTAACTCTTGAATTTTTTTAAACTGCGATCCCGTGAATTACCGGGGCTTATGTGGCAAATTGGTCCAATTAAGATAACAAATGCACCTGAAAGAAACCGGTCGTCCAAGTCAAATAGAATCTAATCCGATTATCATTGAAAAAATGTTTACTATTTTTTCTACATAAATTTCTTTTTCATCGGTGAAGGTATACAATTGTCGAAACGGTTCCCCCCTTTTTAACTTTAAACAACTTAACACCCTACAATTTCACTCCCTATTTTTGTTGCCTTAGCAATTTAACATCGCTACATTTTAAAACAATTTCTTTGATTTAACACCATTTTAATCCAAAATGGAAAGAAAACTTACTTCAAAGGGGATTTCGGTAGTCATCAAAGAATTAAACGAGAAAATTTTTATCATTTAAAGCCAGACAATTTCGGGCTACCTAATTTGCGTAAGTTTTGAGCAGAAATGACCTTGCAAATGATTTCAATGAAACGTTTCAAACCAAAATAAAATGGCCTTGCCAATATTTTCAAAGAATCATTCCAAAGTGAACTAAAAACAAGCAATAGTTCAATGAACTTCAAAAGCCCGCAAATTATCAGACGTCCTTTGACTAAAATGGCCTAATTTTTGAGACATTTTCATTGGTATAGAATATTTAAAAAAGTTGAACTAATGCCAAAAGCCTAAAAATCAATATTTTTTAGAATCATCCTCGAACTTAAACTTATGACCTGATCGCTTTGTCAGCTTTTTTAAAATTGTTGGCACATAAACGCAAAGCTTAAGGGTTTGCCAGCCCGTAGTCCCAACCTAGCATCCCGAAATTAAGGGCAATTGTCCTGGGATTAAATTGCTAAAGCACGAGTCAAGTTCTTGCGTTTAGTTACGTTTCCGGGAGTCTACAAGGAAACGTCTTTTCAAAAAAAGCTGACAAAAATTTCAGTAGGAGTAAAGTTTGATTTTTAATAACACGAAAGAAAAAAAAATACGAGACAAAATGTTACAATGGTGTAACACAAGCTAGACAACGCTCTGAAAAAGTACAGATCAGTTTTGTCTTCGTAAACGGTTATTATGTTTTGTACTCTTTCATTTAATACTCGATAATTTTTCTTATTTGTGAATTTATGGCCACTCGATGCATCAAAAAAGTTGAGTTTTTGTACGGAAGCGTCTTCTTGCAGACTGCCCACTACCTTGCACATAAATAGGATTGAATCCCAAAATACCATCCGTCGACAGCATTTGTTGTTCGAGCCATCCCACCTCCGGCCGCATCTCGCTGGTTCCAAAGGAAGGGTGGGAATAAAACTTCACGGTTTGGCACCAAGCTTTTTATATAAGTAAAGCCAAATTACAGAGACAACTCGTAACTTTTCTCAATTTTCTCGGGTTCTAAACAATTTCTACCGCATTCATTCTGAATTTTCTAACGATCATGTCATAGGAATCAAGTCATAGGAATGCATTTTTTTTCGAATGCAAGGGATGGCCACATTTTTAAAGCCAGCGCTAAATCATGATTCGTTTCCTAGGTCACTTTCTGACCCAAATCAATAATTTTTCTCATGTAACTCTGGGAGAGATGGAAAAAACAACCCGATAAATGAGCTTCGGGGAATGTTTTTTGGAAGTTGGAAGGACTGGAGAGCAGCTTGCTCAAAATCTAACAGCTTAATTTTTGTTTGACCGAGCACGATCTAAACCAGGGGCCGATCTAAGATTATCTCGAGGAGGGATTTTAAAAATAAATTCCAAAACTTTGTCCACTTTGTTTAGGTCGACAAAATTGTTTTTCCGAGATATCTCAGAGCGCTAAAACGAAACTGTTTTGGTCAAATTTTCTGCGTCGTAGGCTGTAGCGAACTAAGGGGGCGGGGGGAGGTTGGGGGGTTGGCTAACGCCTTCCTTTAGGGGATTCGACCCCCTGCCGACCCAAAGGGTCCCCCTTTTGTACTATACTGAAAAGTCAATATTTGGTGACGGACCCTAACAATTTTCTAAGGACGCCTACGGCGGCAATTTATATTAGTTTTGAAAGGGGAGCGCGCGCCGACTTTTTCGTCGAAAAGTTCCAAAAAATGCCTAAAAACGCCTTTTTTAACCTTTTTTCAAAAACTTGCCTGCGGCGCAAAGAATTTTGTTAAACTAGGGTCTTTATGGTTGTTTGGGAGAGCTCAGAAAAACATTTTGGTTGACATAAAAGAAAGTTCAACAAAATATTCAAAACTTTTTTTCGAAAATCCGTCCCGTCCCCCCCCTCTCGAACGAGATAATCCTAAATCCGCGCGCGCCTGGCTGCAGGCAATTGTAAGCACTTTTTGGAAAACTGTGACCGAAAAATTGCGTTTTTTTGACGTGCGCTCCCCCCTTCAAAACTTGTATATATTGGCGCCAAAGGCGCCCTTATAAAATTTTTAGCGTTCGTATCCATATATGGATATCCCAAAATGGTACAAAGGGGGGAAAGGGGGGGACACCATTTGGGTCTGCGGGGGACCAAAACCCTGAAGGAAAAAAAGCGTCAAACCCCGCCCACTCCTCGCCCCCTAAATACGCCGTTGATTGAAACATATAACTGAAAGTAACTAAATTTTCAATTTTTAGCTTTAGTAGATATGTTTTTCTTTTACTCTTTTTCTTTAATTTTACAATATTCCAGCTAGTTTGAACATATTCTTTGCTTTTGTTCTTTTTGTAAGGTTGGGTTTCAGGCGATGACTCCCTAAGTTCCCGTTAGCCGTTTTTCTATTGCCATATTGGACGGGAACCAAATCTTTTGTCAGAAGAGTGCCACTCGCATATTTAACATCTGTGCCTCAGGTGCTGATGTAATTATATCATTAATTCAATCTGAATGGCTCGAAACGTATCAATTTTTAATTCCTCGCTTCTGAAATAATGTTTATAATTCAGAACAATTCCTATGAATCAGAAAGTAAAAGTCTATTTGTTTTGAGCGTGAAGAACAGATTATTTTTCTGGAATGCAAAGAACATTTTTTTTTTAGTTTTGTTTTTGAAAGGGTTCGAAAAACAGCTTTTTTTCAAACAACGAGAATGTAAAGAGTGATATTCAATAATACAATAATCCTTCAGATAACCTTTTCAATGAAAGTTACTAATTTTCATCAGCCTTATATTTAGTAATTTGTAATTACAAAACTCATAGACCGACAAAATTTGTTGAATCAATTAAAGGTGTACAGATTACACACGGTGCTACAAAAAGAAAAAAACTTTGTAAAATTTTTTTCTTCAAAATCAAAAAAGGTTTGAAAGACGAACTCCTACAAGAAACACGAATAAGAACAACGTATTCAAACAAGGCTCTAATTCTGGAGGTGCGATAACAGAAGAGCTGAATTTTGTGAACAGAATGGAGCAGTTTGCAAACAGTTTTGCTTTGATTTGCTGTTTTTGTAGTAATTTTTGTTGAAAGTGAGTTGAAAATAATAAAGTTGAGTCTTTTCGAAATTCAACCTCAGTCTCTTTATGATTTATTAAAACAGAATCATTTTAGAGTTTGTCACCAAAGTTAGATATCTAAAAAAATTACAAAGGGGGGAGCCTTTGGGTCGGCAGGGTACCAAATCCCAGAGAGAAGAGGAGCGCGCATTCCCTTGCCCCCCTTTATCCGCCGCTGATAGCAAAGTATAACTAAAAGTAACTAAATTTTTAGTTTTAGTTTTCCTTAGTAACGTTTTTCTTTCACTCTTTTTCTTAAATTTCACAATATTCCGGCTGAACTGAACAGATTTCTTTGCTTTTGCTGAAGTTGGGTCTCAGGCGTTGAGTCTCTAAGTTCCCGTTAGCCGTTTTCTTATTGCCATATTCGACGGGGAACCAAATCTTTGGTCCGAGGAGTGCCAGTCGCATATTTAAGATCTGTACCTCAGGTGCTGATGTAATTATATGATTAATTCAATCTGAATGGCTTGAAACGTATCAATTTTTATTTCCTCGCTTCTGAAATAATGTTTAGAACTCAGAACAATTCCTACGAATCAGAAAGTAAAAGTCTATTTGTTTTGAGCGTGAAGAACAGATTTATTTTTCTGGAATGAAAAGAACATTTATTTTTTTAGTTTTGTTTTTGAAAGGGTTCAAAAAGCAGCTTTTTTTTCATACAACGAGAATGTAAAGAGTGATATTCAATAATACAATAATCCTTCAGATAACCTTTTCAATGAAAGTTACTAATTTTCATCAGCCTTATATTCAGTAATTTGTAATTACAAAACTCATAGACCGACAATATTTGTTGAATCAATTAAATGTGTACAGATTACACACGGTGCTACAAAAAGAAAAAACTTTGATATATTTTTTTCTTCAAAATCAAAAAAGGTTTGAAAGATGAACTACTACAAGAAACACAAATAAGAACAACGTATTCAAACAAGGCTCCAATTCTGGAGGTGCGATAACAGAAGAGCTGATTTTTGTGAACAGAATGGCGCAGTTTGCAAACAGTTTTGCTTTGATTTGCTGTTTTTGTAGTAGTTTTTGTTGAAAGTGAGTTGAAAATAATAAAGTTGAGTCTTTTCGAAATTCAACCTCAGTCTCTTTATGATTTATTAAAACAGAATCATTTTAGAGTTTGTCACCAAAGTTAGATATCTAAAAAAATTACAAAGGGGGGAGCCTTTGGGTCGGCAGGGTACCAAATCCCAGAGAGAAGAGGAGCGCGCATTCCCTTGCCCCCCTTTATCCGCCGCTGATAGCAAAGTATAACTAAAAGTAACTAAATTTTTAGTTTTAGTTTTCCTTAGTAACGTTTTTCTTTCACTCTTTTTCTTAAATTTCACAATATTCCGGCTGAACTGAACAGATTTCTTTGCTTTTGCTGAAGTTGGGTCTCAGGCGTTGAGTCTCTAAGTTCCCGTTAGCCGTTTTCTTATTGCCATATTCGACGGGGAACCAAATCTTTGGTCCGAGGAGTGCCAGTCGCATATTTAAGATCTGTACCTCAGGTGCTGATGTAATTATATGATTAATTCAATCTGAATGGCTTGAAACGTATCAATTTTTATTTCCTCGCTTCTGAAATAATGTTTAGAACTCAGAACAATTCCTACGAATCAGAAAGTAAAAGTCTATTTGTTTTGAGCGTGAAGAACAGATTTATTTTTCTGGAATGAAAAGAACATTTATTTTTTTAGTTTTGTTTTTGAAAGGGTTCAAAAAGCAGCTTTTTTTTCATACAACGAGAATGTAAAGAGTGATATTCAATAATACAATAATCCTTCAGATAACCTTTTCAATGAAAGTTACTAATTTTCATCAGCCTTATATTCAGTAATTTGTAATTACAAAACTCATAGACCGACAATATTTGTTGAATCAATTAAAGGTGTACAGATTACACACGGTGCTACAAAAAGAAAAAACTTTGATAAATTTTTTTCTTCAAAATCAAAAAAGGTTTGAAAGATGAACTACTACAAGAAACATAAATAAGAACAACGTATTCAAACAAGGCTCTAATTCTGGAGGTGCGATAACAGAAGAGCTGATATTTGTGAACAGAATGGCGCAGTTTGCAAACAGTTTTGCTTTGATTTGCTGTTTTTGTAGTAATTTTTGTTGAAAGTGAGTTGAAAATAATAAAGTTGAGTCTTTTCGAAATTCAACCTCAGTCTCTTTATGATTTATTAAAACAGAATCATTTTAGAGTTTGTCACCAAATATAGATATCTAAAAAAATTACAAAGGGGGGAGCCTTTGGGTCGGCAGGGTACCAAATCCCAGAGAGAAGAGGAGCGCGCATTCCCTTGCCCCCCTATATCCGCCGCTGATCGCAAAGTATAACTAAGAGTAACTAAATTTTTAGTTTTAGTTTTCCTTAGTAACGTTTTTTTTTTCACTCTTTATCTTAAATTTCACAAAATTCCGGCTGAATTGAACAGATTTCTTTGCTTTTGCTGAAGTTGGGTCTCAGGCGTTGAGTCTCTTAGTTCCCGTTAGCCGTTTTCTTATTGCCATATTCGACGGGGAACCAAATCTTTGGTCCGAGGAGTGCCAATCGCATATTTAAGATCTGTACCTCAGGTGCTGATGTAATTACATGATTAATTCAATCTGAATGGCTCGAAACGTATCAATTTTTAATTCTTCGCTTCTGAAAAAATGTTTATATTTCAGAAACATTCCTACGAATCAGAAAGTAAAAGTCTATTTGTTTTGAGCGTGAAGAACAGATTTATTTTTCTGGAATGAAAAGAACATTTATTTTTTTAGTTTTGTTTTTGAAAGGGTTCGAAAAGCAGCTTTTTTTCCATACAACGAGAATGTAAAGAGTGATATTCAATAATTCAATAATCCTTCAGATAACCTTTTCAATTACAGTTACTAATTTTCATCAGCCGTATATTCAGGATCTTGTAGGTACAAAAACTCATAGACCGACATTATTTGTTGAATCAATTAAAAGTGTACAGATTACACATGGTGCAACAAAAATAAAAAATTTTGATAAGCTTTTTTTTTTAAAATCAGAAAAGATTTGAAGGATGAACTACCTCACGAAACACAAATAAGAACAACGTGTTCAATCAAGGCTCTAATTCTGGAGGTGCGATAACAGAAGAGCTGTTTTTTGTGAACAGAATGGCGCAGTTTGCAAACAGTTTTGCTTTGATTTGCTGTTTGTTGTAGTAATTTTTGTTGAAAGTGAGTTGAAAATAATAAAATTGAGTCTTTTCGAAATTCAACCTCAGTCTCTTTATGATCTATTAAAACAGAATCAGTTAAGGTTTTGTCACCAAACATAGAAATCTAAAAAAATTTCAAAGGGGGGAGCCTTTGGGTCGGCAGGGTACCAAATTCCAGAGAGAAGAGGAGCGCGCATTCCCTTGTCCCCCCTATATCCGCCACTGATCGCAAAGTATAACTGAAAGGAACTAAAATTTTAGTTTTAGTTTTCATTAGTTAGGTTTTTTTCTTTCACTCTTTTTCTTAAATTTCACAAAATTCCGGCTGAATTGAACAGATTTCTTTGCTTTTGCTGAAGTTGGGTCTCAGGCGTTGAGTCTCTAAGTTCCCGTTAGCCGTTTTCTTATTGCCATATTCGACGGGGAACCAAATCTCTGGTCCGAGTAGTGCCAGTCGCATATTTATCATCTGTACCTCAGGTGCTGATGTAATTATATGATTAATTCAATCTGAATGGCTCGAAACGAATCATTTTCTAATTCTTCCCATCTGTAGCTTTTTTATTTCAAAACATTTACGTTGAATCAAAAAATGAAAGTCTATTTGGTTTGAGCGTGAAGAACAGATTTGTTTTCCTGGAACGAATAGAACATTTTTGTTTTAACCTTGTTTTTGACAGGGTCGGAAAGGCAGCTTTTTGTTCAACCCCCGAGAATGTGAAGAGTGATCTTCAATAAAACAAAAATAGTTTAGATATTTTTTTCAATGAAAGTTACTAATTTTCATCAGCTCAATATTCGGTGATTTGTAATTATAAAATTCACAGAACGACAACATTTGTTGAATCAAATAGAGGTAGACACAGTGTTTCGAAATCAAAAAACTTCGATAGGTTTTTTTCTTTAAAATTAATAAAGGTTTGAAAAATGAACAACTACAAAATGCACTTATGAGAACACCGTTTTGAATCAATGCTCTAATTTTGGAGGTGCAATAACAGATGAGCTGATTTTTGAAAACAGAATGGCGCAGTTTGCAAACAGTTTCTCTATGAATTGTTATTAATAATTTGTTTAAATACTTTTGCTGAAAGTGAGCTAAAAACAATAAATTGAGTCTATTCTAAATTCAACCTCAGTCTTTCTATGATTGACTAAAAAAGAATGGCTAGTTTTGGAAGCGCAAAATCCTACCTCCATTTGCATTTTTTGTCTAGGTTTCAGTCGAGATTGCTTCAATTTGATCATATAGTGAACTTATTTAAACCATTTAATTCAGTGTTTGGTAAAATGCAAACAAACTTACCTGAAATGCAAATGAAAGTAAATTTTTGCGCTTCCAATATTAGCACACCCTTTGAATCAATAATGAAGAGATTGAGGTTGAATTTAGAATAGACTCAACTTTATTGTTCCCACCTGCATTTCAGCAAAAATTTTTCAAAAAATTAACAATTCCTATTTAAGTATAGTGGAACAATACTCAACCAAGATATGATACCAGCTGTGGCTTAGTGGTGAATCAACTGCTTTTATCACTAAACTGATAGTCTCAATCGCCGCTGTGAGCGTTTTTGTTCCGACTTTCGATACGAAAGTAACGGAATATTTGTGCTCGGATGGGTTTTTTTCTTCAGACAAATTTCGACTTTTTAACTAGCCATTTTAACGGAATTTTGTTGTCCTGAGCTTAAATTTGAAAAGATATTTCACCTTTGATCTTTTTTAGTAAAAAAAATGGGATTTAAAGGTTGCCATTTTGGCCAATTTGGGACAATTAACACGCGATATATTTCGCGCTATTAACGCGTGAGCGGAGATTTAATCCGTCTTAGAAATCGTTACAAACGGTTTGAACGAAGCTTATTTGCCATAATTGATTTGTTACAAGGAGTGAAATCTATCCTTTTGTACTTTGTATGGCGTGTGGGGGGATGATTTTCATTAAAAAATTTAAAGTAATAGAAAAAAAAATTTTGATTTTGTTTTAATACATTTAATTTTTTTTTAATGTTTTTACTGCTCCATAAACCTTAAAAGGCAGTCGGAACATTCAGGGCTTGGTCCTGATGCGAGCAGTCTTGTTCTTTTTCGTTTTGTTTATATCCTATTTGAAAAGGAAACATTGCTCATCACATGAAAATTTATCAACTGCCACAGTAGGTTAACAAGGAGCTGCTAATACTCAAAACTTGTTCTTTTAACGTTCACTACTTGAAAAAATCGAGAATTTGTTTCAATTACTTTGATAGAATAACTTTTCTTCTTCTGTACCGAGGAGTTTTGTTAAATATATTCCTGGTGATCAAATTACGACTGGGAGAGTTATTGTTTAGCAATTTTTTTGTAGCAAGATCAATGGTCATCTTTTCATAATACTGTATCTAAAAATATTGCAGTGGAGTAAATATAAGATGTATTTATTTCAAAAACAGTTCACGAAAATTGTCAATTTTTTTGCTCGCAATAAAGTATTTCAAGTATTAGTCGTAGAAAGGGAAAAATATGAAAGAAAATGAAAAAACAGTCAAAAGAGGTGTCATCCAAAAGCATCATGTGTCTTAAATCTGACAACAAAAAGGTCATCTGGTAGAAAAAAGCTCAAAACTGTTTGCTTGTCATCCTTGAAATAAAGAAAGATTGAATGCTATAAAAATTTGTAAGACAATTGTAAGATCTTAAAGCTACTGTTAAAATGAACTTTGTATCATGCAGCCAGCGTTTATCCGCACTAAAAAATTGGATTAGGGTTAAGTTTGAGAACAGAAAAAGCAAAAAAAAAAAAACTGGATTCAAATCGATTTCGAATTGATTTAATATGGTATTAAATAGAAGCAAAAAAATTTCAAATTAAGTGGTTTCAAAAGTTTTATAATTTTTATAGTTTTGTTTGTGAAGCATTCCGATACATTTTACATAGATTTGAAACAACTTAAATCAGTTTTAATCAATTTTTATCAACTTTAACTCCAATTTATTATGCCTATCTGTTTATACCGATTATATACTGATTTTTGAACGTGATCAATTCTCAAATATTGGAAAATGGAAAATATTCTGTTAAACTGATTTTCGGGCTGATTTTTTGATCTGGAAAAAAATTATATCTAAGTGCAAACTTCTTGAAGCAAAATCACAGGTTTGCAGTTTTCAATTTTTTTGTTAAGTTGAGCTGATTTAGAGAACTGCGTTAAAATTGTTGTTTTCAAAAATGAAACTTGATAATTTTTGCACGATTTTTTTTGGAACGATGATGAATGTAAAACTGCTGGTATTTTTCTTGGGTAAAACATTTTGCTGAAAATTTGGAGCAAAATTTATCAATTAAAATAACCTGAAAAATGTACAGAGCAATAAATGTTATCTTTTACAACTCCAAGAAGCCGAATTATTTAGATTTTGGTGAAAATTTTTAGGAATTGACTTTAGGCGCATAATTCCATCCAAACCATTTTGAGTATTTTTTAAGGCAAAAATTGATGCTACATTTATAGGATAACTCATTAAGATCGATTCAAATTCCATTTCACATCCTAAGTTTGCTAATGGCTAATTGATTCAATTTGAATAAAAGTGACCTTAACTTTAGTTTTGTTAATTTATAGGCATGATAAAATTAGTATTGAAGCTAAAACTAGTTTAAACATTGTTTTTTGAAAAAAAAACTTAATTATTGATTTCTTTAGTCTTTTCTGAGGATTCAGAAAAGACTTAAAAACTTAAGTCTTTTCTGAATCCTCATCCATTTTTAAACGATTGAAGACTTATTCGTAGTTTTGCGTGTGATCAATTATTTATTAAACTTCAGTAGTAAAAGAAAAAGTTCTTCAGGTTGCTACTTACGAGTTAAAGAAAAATGTCAAAAATTATGATAGAGGCAGACTCTTTTTCTGCATCTCGAGGTATGACTTAGACCTATTGATTGGTATGACAGGAGCAAGGTAACGACCACATAAAACCTTCTACAGGAAAGGTTTTTACTTTGATTTCAAACAAGAGTTTTCAACCGATCAAAATCGAGTAATTACAAACAGTGCTAAGCAATTTCAATGCAAAATAAAGAGCGGGGTGAAAGATCTTAACTTGTTCTGTTTAAGAGGAAGATGTTAGGGCCCCTATTTAGAGGAAAGATTTCAGTTGCGATGTAATTGGGCCATTAACACCGAAATAATGATATCCCACATTGCTAATTAATCGCTAATTTAGGAAGAAAAATTTAAACTTCGAGTCTTTCTTTTTCCACTAAAACTCAAAGTAAAAAATTAGCCTCTAGCCTTTTCACCACGAAAAAATTTGTTGGTAAAATAGTTAAAACATACAAAAAAGACAAACATTTACTGCGACAAAAAATTCAAAAATTTTTTGCTTAGGTTTGGTAAGAATACTATATCGGCTTCGTTGTTGTTCCGACTTTCGATACAAAAGTAACGGAATATTTGTGCTCGGGGTGGGTTTTTTTTCTTCAGACAAATTTCGACTTTTTAACTAGCCATTGTTGACGGAATTTTTTTTATATCATTCGAAAGGTATTATTGTCCTGAGCTTGAATTTGAAATGATATTTTACCTGTGATCTTTTTTGGTAAAGTTATGGGGGTTTGAAGATTTCCATTTTGGCCAATTTGGGACAATTAACGCGCGATAATTTCGCGCTATTAATGCGTAAGCGGAGAGTTAATCCGCCTTAAAATCGTTCCAAATTGGTTGAAAGAAGCTTATTTGCCATAATTGGTTTGTTACAAGGAGCTAAATCTATCTTTTTGTACTTTAAATGGCGTGTGGGAAGATGATTTTCATAAAAATTTCAAATTTTAGAAAACAAAATTTCATATTATTTAATTACATTTAATTTTTTAATTTTATTACTCCTCCATAAAATCTTAAAAGGCGGTCGGAACATTCAGGGCTTTGCCCTGATACGAGCAGTCTTGTTTTTTGTTTAGTTTTTTTTTTCGTTTTTTTTCCGATTTGAGCACATCTGAAACCGACAAAAATTGAGATTAATTTTGTAGGCCAAAGCAAACACAAGAAAAGATTTGCTTCAGTTGAACATTAAATAGATTTTTTGTAAGCCCAATTTTGCTGCGGCAAGACTCCTGTACTGCGTATTTGTGCTTTCTGTGAATTGTTCATAAAATTTAACGCCTCAAATTTGGAAAAGACGATGGATATTTATCGAAAACTATTAAAGTTGATTTATGTTAGGTTGGTTAAAAGTCTTCTAAAGTATAATTCTACTTTTCAGCTAATCTAACAATACTATGATAATTTGTCTTTTTGTTTTTACCTTTTTCAAATTTTTCATTCAAAAATTTACTTCACAGACGAGTCCTTGCAAAAATTTTCAATTAAAAAAAAAAAAAAAATTTTTGTATCGAATCTTTTTTACCCGCTTATGCATGGCCGTTTATTTGCCGAAGCATGGCAAGTCTTTTTCAAACAATTTGCCTAAAAACCTTTGTTTTGATTAAAACGCGGGCACAAGATAGAACAAGACATTTTTACTTGAGTTCAAAAACAAAAAAGCATTTTATCAATGTTTTTTTTTCGTGCAAAATTTTCGGTATAAAAATTCTCATTTGTGCAATTTTGGAAAACTAATGCGTGCTATTTCTAAAGTGTTCGGTGTATTATTTTAGCCGAGCAAGCTATCAAAAGCAAAATTAAGCAGAATATTTAGCGCAAAAAAATATATAAACAAAATAAACGAAACAACTAGTTTGATTTCATTTGTTTCTTCACTTTTTCTCCTCGGCGCTAATGTATACAACATAGGGACATAATTGCCTCATCAGCCAATTCATCGCGTTTAATCGCCGCTTACGCGTGAAAAAGACGTGCGTAATATATCGCGAGTTAATTATCCCAAATTGGCCAAATTAGCGATTTTAAAACCTCCATATTTCTGCGAAAAAAAATCACAAGAGAAACTTTTATTCAGAGCTTCAGACAAAATAAACTTTCAGAGAGAACAAAAGAAATGTCAAAAAAGCTTAATTAAAAAGTCAAAAAAACACTGATTGAAGAAAACCAATGTTCTTGGGATGTTCACCACCAATGTTCATCACAAACCTTCCGCTTTTTGAGAAAGTCTGAACAACAAGACTGCTCATATCACAGATAAAGCCGTGGATGATCCTAATGCCTTTTAAATGGCATTCAAAAATTTTTGATTGAAAAAAAAACAATATCGTACGTCTAGTGTGAGAAATTGAGAATTCAAAACAGACTAGCTTGCACGCTATTTGCTTTAAATGCGGAATAAAAACCGTACAGGATAATTTGCCACGAATAAACTTTGCGCAGCAATTCCAGCATAATGAATAAAACCTGCACCGTTTTTTAAATTTAGTCCAGATCGTGGCCAAATTAGCAATTTGGAAGACCCCAGAAGATAACAAAAAATAATCAAAGAATAAATGCCTTTTTAGAATGCACTCAGAAAAAAAGAGTATGAAATATCGGTAAAAAAGAGTATTAAATATCGGTAACTGAAATTTGACTGATTAAAAATCTATGCGAAGCATAAGTATTCTGCCGATTCTCGAGAGTCGGAACAAAAATCAAACGTGAATATACAAAATCAAAAAATTGCCAATAGAATAAAAAAAACTGAATCCAAATTTAACGTGGCTAATTAAAAATTGAACCCTTTTACGAATTTGTTTTCCAGACTAGTGAATCGAACTGGAGATTCATTGAAGTGCTTATGCGTATATGATTTGAAAATTTGAGCGAGTTAAAATTAAAAAAAAAAGCATGATTGCGAAAAAGAGGAACTGCGTTGTATCAATATCAAAACTTTCAAGCTGGAAAATCTTCCAGCTGCCTTTAACTGGCGGAAGTTAATCATTAACCGCCGACAAATATGAAACAGTACTGCCTGTATCAGGGCAAAATCTTGATTGTCCCACTGTTCTTTAATTGATCTCGAATAGTTAATAGTTAAAGAAATACTGAATTACCATGAATTTTAAACTGATAGTTACAAGTTTTAAATGGCAAAACTTGAATCGTATAATAATGGAACGACTTTGTAGTGCGAGATAATTCGTCACGAGCATGTAAACTGCCTTACACTTCACGCTTGCTTTTTGTGAGACTAACTAGCATTTTTTTCAAGCTAGCTTTTTTTTTAGCGCTAGCATTTTTTGAGACTCATCCATTTTTCCAGACTGTGTTAAGACAACTGCCACCAATTGCTTTGAAAAACGTCAAAAATTGTCTGAAAAAAAGAATTCGGTCTAACAGAATTAGAGCCAACAAAAATAAAGCCAACACTCAATAAGTTGAAAGTAATCTGAAAAGTTTTCGAAAAAACAAATGTTATTAAAATGTTTTGAATGTATCTTGTAACATCGCAAGCGGTATATACAAGAAGTAGTTGACACCTTAGTAAACAATATTTCCAATTTTCTTTGAAAATGACCATTCTGTGATCAAAATTGTTCACGGGGAAACGTCCTTAGCACCAAATTGTATTGCATGATGATTGAGTTCATTTATTTAACCTATATATTTTTTTCAAGTTGAAAATTTTAAATTCTTTTTCATTAATGACTACACTATTTGCTTAATTTTTTGCATAAATTTTAATTGGAGCTATGCATGATCTTCATTCTTGGGTTGAGTGGGATGAACTTGAAAAAAGTTGCGCTAATGATATCAACTTGAGTTAATTGATCCCTGATTATTACTCCATAATTGCTCAAATTGCCTTCCACTTGATTATGCTCCATATTACCCTGCTTTCTATTTTTTTGTTGTGGGCTAGAGCGAATCAGTACAATTTTATAATGTGATACTGAGTAAACCATTTTTTTTCTGACTGATAAAGTAATCTTATGCTAAAGCTAAATCTTTTTAAAAGAATAAGAATAAGCTTCACCAAGACTGCTCGTATCAGGGCGAAGCCCTGAATGTTCCGACTGCCTTTTAATGTTTAAGGAGCAGTAATAACCTATAAAAAAATGTTAAAAAAATGAAAATTTTTTTTCTAAAATTTGAAATTTTTTATTATGAAAATCATCCCCCTACGCCATTTAAAGTACAAAAGGATAGATTTCGCTCCTTGTAACAAATCAATTATGGCAAATAAGCTTCTTCCAACTAATTTGGAACGATTTCTAAGACGGATTAAATCTCCGCTTACGCGTTAATAGCGCGAGTTATATCGCGCGTTAATTGTTCCAAATTGGTCAAAATGGCCAAAATGGCAATCTTTAAACCCTCATAACATCACGAAAATTGATCACAGGTGAAATATCTTTTCAAATTTAAGCTCAAGACAACAATAGCTTTCGAATGATATAAAAAAATTCCGTCAAAAATAGCTAGTTAAAAAGTCGAAATTTGTCTGAAGAAAAAAAAACCCACCCCGAGCACAAATATTCCGTTACTTTCGTATCGAAAGTCGGAACAATAAGTGAAATACCGAATCATTCAAACATTGGATAAATAGTGAGCAAGATCACTCCGAAAGGGTTGGACTAGATTGAAAGTCAGACTAAGATCCATTAAAAGACTAATTTAAAGAATGATATAAAATCAGCTCATAAGACTTCCCATGGTGAGAACAATTTTTCAAGGAAGAATTGTAAATACAAATAACTACAAATATTCGCTTCTCTCAGGCAAAAACGAGGAACAAAATATAAAGCATAACAAACTGTAGAAATTGGCACATTAACAGTACTTAGGTAAAAGATTGTGAATACTGAATGTTTGAAATTTTATCTAAATCCGACGGTGTAAAATTATTTTTTTTTAAAAGCGGGGTGTGTGTTGAAAGCATACGTTATAAACAACAAACATATTTAATTTTTAGCACTCTAATGCTGCTGACTGGATTTCTATTTGCATAAATGAATAAGATTCAATTTCCTGGCAAAAGTCAATCAAGTTCCGTTGGAATTTGGCTGTCAAATCAGGAAGGGGTCCAATTTGAGCCAAATCTATTTTTAGTGAAAACGCAGTGGATTTATTGAAAGCTGTGTTATCGTGTTTTGGTAGTTTTGTCAAATCTTGTTGTTCATCCCTAGGAGTTTCGATAGGCGGTTTGTGTGATGTATCCGTTGGATTGATTGTCTCTCAGAGGCGTCCCCCCGCTGTTGCAGCGCAAACGTAAGCGAGAGTACAAATGCATGTAAATGCACATAAACAAAAATATATAACAAGAGTATAAATGCATATAATATAAGCACAGTTGGCCGAGTGGCCTAAACTAACGTACCGACAGTTGATGTAGGGTCGAGTCCCCCACCTGCCCATAAATTAATCTACTAAAAAGGGGGTTATATCCTATTTTTTATGTTTTTTTATTCTAATTCGGTTCAGCTTTGATTAAGGCTGACCGCTAAAAAAGAGCAATTTGTCTCAAGGACATTACCGACCGGTTCTTGTGGCTAGCTTGCGCCAATTTGTTATTGAAGCTGTGAATTGGTGATGAGTATTATTGAAGTTATGATGTTATACTCGACCGAAATGACGATAAGTTTTTGCCGATAAATTCTCTCGTTAAATTCAAACATTCGACTTCATATTTTTGATTTACAGAGATTAGGCGCACATTTTGGCGCCCCAAAAGGGACAGCAGTTAGAAAGCAGTTGGACCAAACAGAAAGCAGTTGGCCCAAACAGAGTGCAGTTGGCCGAAAGTGGGCATTTGGCCGAAAGCTAGCATAGCGTACCCAGTTGGCCGACAGTCGTCATAGTGAGCAGCTACCAGTTGGCCGAAAGTGGGCGTTTGGCCGAAAGTGGGCGTTTAGCCGAAAGTTAGCATAGCGTACCCATTTGGCCGACAGTCGTCATAGTGAGCAGCTACCAGTTGGCCGAAAGTGGGCGTTTGGCCGAAAGTGAACGTTTGGCCGAAAGTGAAAGTTTGGCCGAAAATACGAAAACATCAGCTACCAGTTGACCGAAAGTGAGCGTTTGGCCGAAAAGTCTCTAATTGGCCGAAAGTGGGCGTTTGGCCGAAAAGTGTCTAAGTGGACGAAAATTGTTCAGCTGGCCGAAAATTGTCATTTTGTGCGGTTTAGCCGAAAGTCGTCAGAGTACCGAATTTGCCGAAACTCGTCACAGAGTTTACTTGCCGAATGTGGGCGATTGGCCAAAAGAGCCGACAGACGACATAACAGACGGACGAAAGAGTAGACTGACTAGCGGAAGAGAAGCCTGTTCAGGTGTCCTGATTGTTGACTTTTGGTCAAAGTGGAGCTGTGTTTTTCTCGACACCCGAAGTTTTGGATTTTTTCCCGGTGAATCTCCAATTTAAAACAAAAAGAAGTTTCAAAAACTTCTAAAACTTTCCATTTGTGCTATAAAATTTTATACGCTGTCTTACATATTGGAATTTTTTCCGCAAGCTAGCAATCGGAAATTTTTCTCAAGCCAAAACTTTGGGAAAGTTCCGTTGAACTGAAATAACTTACAATCGGTACTTAGACAATTTGATTGACATTTTTTTTTCTCGATACCAAAAGTTTTTGGATATTTGTGAACGGAATTTTAATCTGTGAAATCGGATCATAGACAAGAGGTACTGGACTAGTTTTTTTTGGGTTGGTTTACGACTCGAACCTGCTGACCAAAATTTTCCAAAAAATGTTGGTAAAAAAGTAAAAAATTGCCAAAAATTCCTCAAAACGTCCCCAGAATTCTGCGAAACAGTGCTGTAACATGACACCAACCAAATAAACCTTATGGTAAAACCTTATGGTAAGTTGTCTGGTAGCGAAATATCAGGCAAATTAAGTTGAGTTTTTTCATCCTCAGGTTTTTTTCCGCGTGTGTTGTTGGAACTTAACCAATTTGCCTGATCCCCCACCCACCAATGGTGAAACTGAAAGCCAGTTCGCCTCAAATAAATCTAAGCCGTTTCAGCTCGTCTGATTATTGACTTCGTTGCGCGACACTAATGTTAAGTGGTCAGGTACGGTGATAATAAGTGAGTTAAGTTGAATTCTTTCATCCTCAGGCTTACTCCGTGTGCGTTGTTGGAGTTCAACCGACCTACTTAATTTTCCCACCCCATTGGTACTTAAGCGTAACGTAGCCGTCGCATAGGTCTCTTAAGTGTATGCTATTCATTCTAGGAGCTAGTTCCTTGGATCACGCGCTCCGTAAACTATCCGCACCGTCTCAAAAGCGCGTGAAAGAGACTTGTTTTACAAAGCCCGGTTTAAGCTTTAACTTTAACGCCAGGGACTCGAAGAAAACTATCCAATACTATCTGCACCATTTTTTGTCGAATCGGAAAGATCTAATTATTTGGCACGACGCAATAAATAACTCTATTAGTAAGCACCGCTGTAACAACAACCGTAGTTTGAGTACTGACCAACTTAAGAGCCTTCTTTTGAGTTACAAGGAGAATATTACCGCTATTGTCTACTGTCGCCGCAACAGTACGGACAATATAGAAAAAGAGTTGAAAAAGACAGGTATTCTCGTTCTTAACATAGTTGAGGATTTTATCTCAAAGCGTAAGGCAAAAGACCAAATACTTATCGAAAAGTATAAAGAGCTGCACCAGCCCCCTTCCCTTGAGTTGAAGACTCTGTTGTTACTTAGACGATACAGTGCTGACCTGAAAGCTAAGAAAAAGCGGAACCGCTTGTCGCCTAAAAATCGTAGGGCGATTCACAATAGACTTAGAGTCGTTTATTTCTGAAATTATTAAGCATGGAAGTTAAGTTTCAGAAGAAGATTAAGAAGATGTTTGAGAAACGTAGCAATCTCGAAAAGGAACTTTATAAATGCCTTGAAAAAATTTTAGAATACATAGACAGTCAGAGTCGTTGCTCAAAAATTGATACCTATTTTGAAAAACGTAGGAACTATATAGAACAAGCGGTCGAGGTAAATAATGAGTTGACTGATATGGCTGCAAAAAGTGCCAAACCCGACGACTTGATACCGGCACAGGATATGTGGCTTCATAAATTGACTCAAAGCAACGATAAAGTTTATCAGGAAGCTATCACATATAAAACAAGTTTTGAGGCAGTAACAGAGCCGGACAACATAGATAGCCGCTCAAAAATTTCTCATCATTCTGGAAAAAGTGAAAAACCCCAGTCGCATAAAACAGATACCCGCTCTAAGTTGTCATACCGAAGCAGCCGACAACAGCAATCGGGTTCTCAGAAATCTAGTCGTTGTACCGCCGCTCCGACGAAAACACTTTCTGAGAAAAAGCGCGATTTAATTATTTTAAAGAAACAACAGGAGGAATTTGAGGGGCAGGCAAAGGTGTCATTAAGACTGAAAAAGCAACAAAACAAGATGAAACAATATTTTTTAGAACAACAAAGCGGTTTAAACTTGGAAGAATTGGCTGAAGAACACAGGAAAAAACTGGCAGAAATTGAGTTGAAAGGGCTTGAGTTAGAAGATGAGTTGTCGGAAATCAGCGAGAATGCTGAGGAAAGTGGTTTAATTCGAATTTCTCCACAATTAACAATAGACGAAAAGGATCGTACGCGTCACTGGGTCGAATCTGTTGACCACAATTAGCCTGACTCTGTTTTAGTTTCCAATCAAGAGCAGCACGTTCGTTCGACAGCTCCTGAGGAAACTTATCCTGCATCAACAATTTACATGGTCTCATCAAGTTTTACAGGAGTGAATAATGTCAAGGCAGCTTCTAGTGATCCCGGATTGTGTTTCAGTAACCACATTTACGGACAACGACATAATTTGTTGAATTTGGTCCAATCGCAGATTTCTGTTAACAATTCATTAGGCTTACAGCAGGTCATTCAACCTGTTTCTAGTAATTTGCCTCAGCAAAATTTTTGTAGACTCATCCAGTGCTAGGTAATCCAAACACAGGGTCAGTAGTCCCGGTAACTTCTGAAAACAATTTTGCTCCGACAACATCTGCAGACGTTCCTTCTGGTGTAGCACCGTTCGTTCCTGCATCAATAACAACTAATCAGGTTTCTTTAAGTCATCAAACTACAGGATCAGTAGTAACTGTCTACCAAGCACCTTTAATCCCATCACAACAACATATGGGTGTTCCCGTTAGTAGTTATAACTTTTCAAGTGACCACTATAATCCTTATAGTAATTTGTGGAGACCAGCTGTTGCTGCCCCTTTAATGTCAGCTCAACAACACTACGTTCTTTCGACAACTGTTTTTTCCGCAGTAATTCCAATTGTTCCTCCGAATAATTGCGTTCTGTATACGAGTGGAGGGACTGTGTTCTTTGCGCAGCCTAAAAACGTTTCACATGCTAATCAACCGTTCGTTCCTGATTATCACGGTAATTCTTCGAGTTTTACAGCGCCGACTCCCGGTAATTCACCTGGTGCAGACGTCGATTGTCCGCTTATGACACGAGAGTTGGTTAATATACTCATGCATAGCCGAAAAGATTATCTCTCTGAGTGGAAGCTGACCCCGTTCGATGGCAACCTACTTAATTGGCATGAGTGGTTTGAGCAGTTCATATCGGCGGTCAATTCAGCCAGACTCAGGGACGATGAAAAGCTTACCTATCTGAAAACGCTCGTAGTGGGTAAAGCACAATCCGCAATTGCTGAGTATAGCTATAGCGGAGTACTATATAAAGACGCATTAGCAACTCTTCAAAGAAAGTTTGGGCAGCCGCATGCTGTAGTAGGGGCTCATCTAAAAAAAATTGAGTAATTTTCCGCCGCTGAAAATGCATAACTCGGAAAATGTAATTGGCTTTTCCTCTACAATTTCTGGATTTGTTGCCGTATTCAAGTCTCTATCTTTTAACGATGACCTGAAAAGTGTTAACCAACTAAATCAGGCTGTGAGTAAGCTGCCTCCAAACCTTAAGGAAGCATGGTCAATGCAAACCGTAAGACGTCAGTGGCAGCGACCAACTCCGCTAGATTACAACGAATGGCTTAAAAAAAGCGGATTGTCATGAGAGGCTAAAAACAATTAATTCTAAAATTAAGTCTGAAGAACCAGTGAAGCAAAAAGTAGGTACGAAAGTGTTTGCTAGTAATGCAAAAGTAAGTGATAAGACTAAGGAAAAACCAAACTTCCCTCCATGTTCTCTATGTAAAGGTCAACACGCTCTTTGGAATTGCGCCGTATTCAAAGAAACAAACGCTACGCAGCGAGAAAAACATGTAGCCGAACAAAAGATTTGCTTTGCGTGTTTACAGAGCAATCACAGTTTTCGTAATTGTAGCAAGGCCAGAAAGTGCCCCAAGCCAGACTGTGAAAGCACGCACAACGTGCTCTTACATGGAGCTGAGAAAATTTTTTCTCCTAAGGATACTAAAAGTTCCCCGGCGTCAGGTAACGCAAACACTAAACATGTATCGATTAACGCTGCCGTCGGCAATATTCATAGCCAGGAGTCAACTAAAGGCCTCCTGCCAGTTGCATCACTTGCCGTCTCTTCGGATGCGACGATTAATAATGCCCTAGCTCTTTGCGATAGTGCTTCCACGCACTCATGGATATCCGCCGATCTCGTAAAACGCCTCCATTTGGTTGGCACTCCCGTTAACCTCACCATAAATGGATTCAATTCCACGAGCATGATGAAAACTCATCAAGTAAGTTTTCAAGTTTCCGCCGAAACGAATAATAGTGACTTTTCGTTTTCTTTTCAAGCTTATGTTAAGAATCATATTCGCATTGAGTCGGATAGCATAAGTATTCCTGAATTACAGGAAAAATACCCGCTGTTGGCTCCCATTAAACCTAAACATTATAAGTATGAGGAAGTCGAAATAATTATTGGACAGGATTTCTACCATGCCATAAGACTCGTTGAGTACCTTCTGGGGGAGGACTCTATTTCACCGTGCGCCGTACGCCTTCCGATACGTTTGGTTTTAAGTGGTCCGTTACCGCCGTCCTTTAAGTCGAACTCGTCTTGCTTTAAGTGTGTTGTCGAAGACATGTCTCTTGCGGACCAAATTAAACTTGGTATGAGTTGGAGTCATATGGAGCCTTCAAGCAGGTAGATGCCCGTTCCGCCGCCGACAAACCCGCTTTGTCTGTAATGAAAAATGACACCTTTCACGATGGTGAGAGTTACATTGTACCAATGCTTTGGAACGATAAAGAAATTACTTTATCTAATAACTATTTATCCTCCTTAGCTCAATTAAAGTCTTTGTAAAAGAGGCTAGACAAGAATCCGTCGCTCCGTGAGAAGTACGCCGAAACAATTAGAGAAGATATACAAAAAGGATTTGTCATAACCGTTACGGCACACGATCCCAAATCACGAGCCGATCGTGAGTGGTATCTCTCGCATCACCCGGTGTTGAACCCGAATAAACCCGGTAAGGTGCGCCGAGTCCTCAATGGGGCATCGAAGTGTCATGGCGCTTCCTTGAACAAATCTTTGTTGGTTGGCCCGGATCTCCGTATACCGTGAAGGCTCGCCTTCTATTAAAAGATATCTGGCGAATCAGCGGTCAAAATGGGACGATGATCTCCCACAGGAAATCAAAAAGCAATTCCTTGAGTGGCACTCAGGTCTTCATTTGTTAGGTTCTCTGACAAAACCTCGCAGCTATTTCACTGAACCATTCGACCAAATAGAACTTCACATGTTCGGTGATAGTTCGCAGGATGTTTTCTGTGCCGTCGCTTTCCTTCGTGCGCGACTTGCTAGCTCGCATCAGACCGAATTAGTCTTTCCGTTTGGCAAAGCCCGCGTCGCGCCGCCGAAAGCGCTTTCTATTCCAAAGTTAGAGCTTCAAGCGGCTCTTCTTGCAACCCGCTTGAAAGAAGAAATTTTGAAAAGTCTTACTTTCAAAGTTACGGATATTTTCATGTGGACAGATAGTACCACTGTTTTTCAAGGCTTAACTCTTGTAATAAACTACCCGTTTTTGTTGGTAATCGCACTGGTAAGTTTCTGGAGTCTACCACCACTGATCAGTAGCATCACATAATTAGCGATGATAATCCAGCTGATACCGGTACACGAGAGATTTCTTTGGAAGCCCTCAAGGAAAGCAGCTGGGTTAATGGCCCTAGTATACTGAGAACGACTGATTGGCCGTTCAAGCCCGATACAAGTGTTATTGATAAAATAAGACTCAAAGGACCATCATGTGATATCGACATATTTGTCTAGAAAATTCGTCAAATTTTGTCGTCAATGTTTTGACAGAGAAAAATCTTCCCTTCGGAAAATGGGAGGAATTCAATTCAATTGTAAAATACAAACGCACAGTAGCATTTTTGTTAAGATGGCTGCCATCCCATAAATATTTCCGTCGAGTATATTAGAAATTACAGACCCGTGTGAAATGGATATTGCTGAACAGAAGCTCATTAACCTGTCCCAGGGTAAGACATTCCCTATTGAGCTAAAACTACTAAGATCCGGTAAAGTTATCACGAGGAATAGTCGGATCACCAAGTATTCGCCGTTCATTGGACCAACTGACATCCTTCGCTCGACTGGGCGCATCAGCCACTTGGTTAATTCCGATTTCGTTAGTAAGCATCCGATTATACTTGATGCACGTCACGCGGTTGTTTGGTTTTTGGTTAAACACTTGCACGTTAGGAATTTCCATCAAGGCTTGGATTACATGCGTGCGGTGGTTAATTTGAAATACGTTGTGTTAAATTTGCGATGGTTGCTGCGAAACATAGAAAATACTTGCGTTGCGTGCCGAAAACGCAAAGCGCAAACCGTAACTCATATTATGGCTGATCTGCCCATTGAAAGGCTGGGTTACAAGCAACCTCCTTTTTCTAACGCAGGTGTCGACTACTTTGGGCCGTTCCTAGTTCCAATCCGGAGAAGTACGGAAAAGAGGTGGGGTTTTTTGTTCACCTGTCTCACCACTAGAGCGGTGCACATTGAAGTGGTCCCCTTGCTCGACACAAGCTCTTGTGTGATGGGCGTGAAGAGGTTTATTGCATTTTGCGGTACTCCGACTACCATCATGTCTGACAACGGCACTAACGTTGTTGGCGCTCAGAAAGAGCCCTTAGCTTGCGTTGAGAGTTGGAACAAGCTCGCACTTGCTGTTTTTGTTCAGAAAGGGATCAAGTAGAAATTCAATCCACCCAGCGCACCGCACCATGGTGGCTCTTGGGAGCGATTAGTCCGGAGTGTCAAGCGCGTTTTGTATGACATCCTAGGCAACAGAAGAGTAACTGAAGAAGTTCTAAGAACCACGCTGTGCCTTGTTGAGCAATCATTTAACGCTAGACCGATAACAACCGTTAGTTCCAATCCGCTAGATCTAGAGACGTTGACCCCGAATCATTTTATCCTTGGTCAACACACAGCGAGTTTTCCGTCGCTAAGTTTCGAAGAAAACTTCGACCATAAAAAGCGGTTAGCCAGAGCGCAATCATACGCTAACGCAATATGGACACGGTGGATGCGGGAATAGGTTCCTTTCCTCAATAAGAGGGCAAAATGGCACAACCAGTCAAACGTTAAGTTGAAAGCCGGCGAACTGGTTTGGGTCATAGAGCCTGACACTCCACGTGGACATTATCCACTCGCACGTATCCTAAAACTGCACTATGGCAAGGACAGATGCGCGAGATCCGCCGACATAAAGACCGTTACGAGTGAACTGACCCGCCCGACCGTAAAGCTCGCTCCCGTTCTTCCTTGTTTAGGGGTGGAGGATGTTGTAGCGCAAATGTAAGCGAGAGTACAAATGCATGTAAATGCATATAAACGCAAATATAAAACAAGAATATAAATGCATATAAAATAAGCACAGTTGGCCGAATGGCCTACGCTAACGTACTGACAGTTGACGTAGGTTCGAGTCCCCCACCTGCTAATGTAATAATATACTAAAAAAGGGGGTTATATCCTATTTGTTCTGTTTTTTGATTCTAATTCGGTTCAGCCTTGATTAAGGCTGACCGCTAAAAAAGAGCAATTTGTCTCAAGGACATTACCGACCGGTTTTTATGGCTAGGTTGCGCCAATTTGTTATTGAAGCTGTGAATTGGTGATGAATATTATTGAAGTTATGATATTATACTCGACCGAAATGACGATAAGCTTTTGCCGATAAATTCTCTCGTTAAATTCAAACATTCGACTTCATATTTTTGATTTACGGAGATTAGGCGCACACCCGCTGTTATCAGAAGTCTCTCTGCCCCCACCCCGTATTCCGCTGGAAAAAGGAGCATCCCCCTCTCTGCCGCCCCTACCACTGTTTGCTAGTCGCTGCTTCTAAAAGCACAAAACATCTCGATTTAACTATATTTATTCAAACTATTAACCGGAAATTTTCACTTGTATCTTTCAGCCAACTATTGAACTGTAATATGCGTGCTGAGCATCTCAATACTTTCATTCTAAGAGTTGATGCCTAACGTGAGGCGTAAACTCGGTATCAGCACGAGTAATATTATCGATTTGAACTAAGCTAATAAAGCGGCACACTCCCTCGAGTTGCCGTTGATGGAGGCTGAAGTTCAAGGCGATAGGGTTGCTGGCTGATCCGATTTTATCCACAACATCTAAATTATCTATAACCAAAAAATTTTGCTATGGAGGCGAAGAAACTGTCGTCCAAATAAAAACTTGTTTACGTTAAAAAACCGATTTTTGAATCCATAACCTTATGTTTTTTTTGGGCAACTCTCCCTATCCATAAAAACCAGTTACGAATAGGTAAGTGCAGTTTAGGTATGTGTTTTTATGAAAAGTTGTTCTCGCTCATGAATTTGGAGTCTAAATTAAATGATTTGTCTTACGAATTAAAACAATAGATTTAGTGAATCGATCTTTGTTACTATTTTCAAGTTTTTTGATAATTGCGCCGGATTTTAATTTAAAAAACCTGTTTTCAATTGAGCCTAAAAACTGATCAGGTACTTTTCTTCACTTTAGCTGGATGGGATTTAATGCTCGCGAAATGGTTGCTTCTTGATTTTTCCAATTCGAAAGAATAACTTCTGAAAATAATATCTCTGTCTCAATTTTGAGAAAAAGTAGGGTTTTATGGAATCAAGTGACCTACTGGGTTTTAGTGAAATCTGGTTTGGACAATTTTCTGGGCTACTTTAATTCCGACTTTTGGAGAATGTCGTTTTCTCGAATATTTTTTTTCATGATTTTCAGTCAGAAAGAAGAAGCATCCTTTATCATAGAGAATATCGTAACCGAGAAAAGGCGTATCTGATTATTTGATTATGTGTGTCGGTGAAACCCAGTTTAAGTTTTTAGTTATTTGATCCACTAGATTTAAGTTTGTGTAGAGCCCTCCTCTTTAAAAATCTCACAAAACTGGCTGAGTCAAACTGAATATTAAAACAAACCTGAGTTTCGTTTCCCGAAGCCATCTTCAACAATTTTTCCTGTTGCATTCCGTTTTTGTCGTAAAAACCCTAATTAGTTATTATAACAGTATAATTCGACGGATTTTTTTCGTCTGGGCTATTTTTATTTTGACTGCTTACAATGTTTAAATTTTTAGTTTTTTTTACCATGTTTAATTTTAGGCTTACAATTTTTCGTGAAGTGTCGTCTATATATAGAATTTTGGAATGTAACACTTTTAGGAGGACAGACAGGAAGGTGTTTTTTTGAAAGTTTTCTTTTACGCTCTATACCCAGATTTCCTCTCTTAATATTTAGTGCCAGTTCTCCATTGACACGAAATTGGCTTTTGCTGTTTTTAAGTACAAAGTGTACTGATGGATTGGAAATTTTATACATTTTCTTCGCTTATAGAAGCTGCGCTCAATGCTTCACACGGAGGTAGGATTTTTTTTGCAGGTAATTTTCTCAGGTTATTATATTTTTTTAGGTTGTCGACAAAAATTTCTTTTATCCAATCTTTGTCTCCCCTGGTTATGTCGCATTTCTTTGATTTTTCTCTCAAAGCGTCGAAGAGATTGTTTCTAGCATTTTGTTGTTATTTTGGTCCTTTTTTAGGAGTTTGTGTCTTCGACGATTTGGTATATTATTTTGAGGAATGCAATTGTTATAGTTTCCAAGTTTGTTTAAATGGAATCTGGAGGATTTTGACTTCAATGAATATCTGGCTAAAAATTATTTTTTCAACTGATTAGAAAGTTAGTTAAGAAATTTTTTCTGTCTCCTCTAGACGCATTTCCTTCAGCTTCTTGAATTCTGCTTTTTTGTAAGCTGATTCTTCGTAACCGTATCGTTTTCGTTCTGCCAGGTTTTTTTCCAACCTGCCGTTTTTGGTCTTCAGTTTTATTGCCCTCTAAGTGTTTTCGAAGATAAGCGGAATTGTAGGATTTTCTTTCATTAGATATAGCAGATGATCTATGTCGATATTATTTTTTGTTATGATTTTTAAGAGTGAATAGATCGCTCCAATCTTCCCATGGAGTTGCAGGGTCTATTGTGTGATTCTGCCAGAATTGTAAAAGGTCTCTCACGTTCGACTCGTTATTGCTTGACTGCGTCATGATAAGTTAATCTAATGCTAAAGCTAAATAATTTTTTTGAAAAAAAGACAAGTGTAAGTTAAAAAAGGTGAATTACTTGATCAGTAAAGCATTAAATTAGTAATTATCAAGATCATTCGGAAGGAGTGGGTTAGGTTGAAGATCAGATAAAGACATGATAAAAGACTAATTTATATGAATGATATCAAATCAGATGACACACTACCAAATTACTGCAAAAAAAAACCAAACTTTTGTT
Source organism: Symsagittifera roscoffensis (assembly GCF_963678635.1). Lineage (NCBI taxonomy): Eukaryota > Metazoa > Xenacoelomorpha > Acoela > Convolutidae > Symsagittifera > Symsagittifera roscoffensis. Next base: position 42,122,252 of record NC_087063.1, on the reverse strand, counting down.
ATTTTAACACAATTTTTTAAGAAACACTCGAGGTAACCGAAAACTAATTTAAAACACGAAAAACAACCCTTTTATGCACAAAACGGTCCTCAAGATTTTTTTTATTGTGCTGTACGTAAAAGACGAAAAACATGACGAAAAACATTGACATCAATGCGTTAGCAGTAACTTTTTAGCCGGCTCAAATCTACCGATTCCTTCTTTTGCAATATATCTATAACTGACAAAGTTTGATCCAAAGCTCTGAAAGTCGAAAAACATACGGCACGTTTCAGAATTTAAAAGAGCGACAACCGTTATTTAATTTACAGGCCTCGAAACGTCGAAACTTGAAAGCAGTTTGGTCGGAAAATTGTTAGTGGACAAAATATTAAACTAAACTTGACATACCTTAAACTGAAATCTTATATTCAAGTGCCCAAAAATTGATTTTCAAAAATGCAAACTGTTTGAAGAGCTTTATAATGTTTTCCCCATTTGCATTGTACACTACACTGCGAACACCAAATTTCGATGAGTTCTAGTCGTTTTTTAAATTTTTTTGATTAGTCGGAGCGTATAAACGGAGTACATTACTCGCGAACTCATGGTCGTTTATATGCTGGCTGAGGCATGGTCATTTTTTTCAGAAAAATTTGCTAAAATTTATTTGCTGACAAAAATTAAGCAATTTTAACCATGGGAGAAGATGGAATGGCATGGGGTATACTGGAGTGGAGTAGATTGACACGGAAGAGATCAGAATAGGGCAGCTTATCCTGCGCCCATTTAATAAGATATATCAGATAACCAGGACATCAACATAATGCATGTGCCGAAATTTACCTCGAAAAAAACTAAATTGAACAAGGGGAGCCAATAGCACAGTAAAAAAGACAATGAGAACCGGTTTTGTGCAAGTTGCATTTAGCACATAAAAATCCGACTTAATATTTGTTTCAAAAACTCGACAAGGAAAACTTTTTTAGTTTTTTTTTCAGATTGACATTTTATGCGCATGGCGTATTGAAAGAAGCGAAAAAAAAGATTATAATAAGGAAAAATTAGACATAACCAACAACAGTTATCTTCAAAAATTAATTACAAACTAAGAAGGTTAAATAAGTCGAAATCTTTTTATTTTTAAAAATAAAATTTGCATGACAAGGAAGCTTTAAATAAAGCTTCAAACACTATATCTTTCCTGGCGTACAAACAAGTTTTTCACTGCTGAAAAAAAAACATTTTCGTCCTATTCTAAGAACTACGCTCGAGACTCTAAACCATTTTTTCTCGACACTGAAAAAAGTTTTTGAAGTTTTCTCAATTTTTCACCTAAAATTTGAAGATTCACTTAACTTTTTAACATTAAAACCTCGTAACCAGAACTAAAAGCTGAGTGGGTCTATTTTCGCTTAAGCAGGGGCACAACAGCGGTTCGCCTTGATGAGCTGTACAGCTCGTATGTTGGTCCTATCCCTCGTGGATAAATGATCTTAATCTAGCTGTGATCATTTGAGGAAATATTGTTTTATGTTCTTGGTCAATTCATTTATTGGCAAAGATCAGATGTATTGAAATTAATTCGAAATTTAAACTAATTTCCGATCAATCTTTTTTGACCTCTGGTAAGCTCTTATTGCTCTTCTGTGTCCGCAGGTTAATTGAGGGGACTACAAAACCAGCAGTTCATAAATGCAGCTGATGTTAGCAATTAACCAGGCGTGGTGTATTTTGAGTCAGTTGCTTCAAAGTAGATATATCAAATTAGCTGGTGTAATCATACCTACTTTCTTGGCCTTTACGTCCTTTAGGGATTTAGCAATTTTAAAATAACAAATATAAACTTTGGTCTAATTTGCTCCTATGAACTATCGGTTAATACCTTCGTGTTACCCTTAGGAGATTCCTTTCAAATTAGGCAGCAATCTTGACACTCAATCTATGTTCCCTCAGCGCCGTTTGAACTATACCACTTTACTAAATATACAAACTGGCTAAGCAACTTGAGCTCAAAATCAGATTAAAGAGATAGTTGTTTAGGCGTTTATGTTCAAAACAACGGTCAGTAATTCCTTGGTGAGTGAAGTTAGGACGGGTAAATAGCAAAAAAGTTGAATAACATGCGTTAGTTAGTGTCAACTTCAGGAGAAATTGCGGCAAAATTTCTATAATTGTTCTGAAAATTTGAGGGAACTCAATATTGGTAATGTCAAATAAAACAATTATAGACACAATAACTTCAAAATTTGACAGTTGTTTTTGTTAAAAACACCCAATTGTCCTTCAAATGCTAACAAAAAACTAAGATACATTTGTATGCTTTACGTCAATAAACCGATTTTTATGAGAAAAAAACATTAAAAAGGCAAAAATTATGTAGCTCCTAGATATTAATGAAAAGCACGACGACAAAGTTTAACCTAAGCTCAAAAATATGAAAATCTTCTGATTTTTTTTTCGTTGTTTCGTAGTTCTTGGATGCAGGCAAGCACTTGAATCTCATCAAGTACTTATAAGTAGTCTTAAAGCACGGATTTCGTCTATTCAGGAACTTGACATATACAGAATTATATTTTTTTTAATTATAATTTTGAGTGAAACTCAATAGATAAAATTACTTGGTATATCTCAATACGTATTATAATCTGCAATTTTGCAGCCGCTTAATCAATTGGTTTTCTCATCAGAAAAAAAAATGGGTTGTCATAATGGTCAATTTTCCAATGTGCTGTATAATTTGTCGTCCTTTAGGAATATGCTTCGTGATAACCTCGTCAATTTCTTTTTCACAAACACACGTGAGGCCGGCTTAAGGGCAATTAAAACTTTTAGGCCTACGACCTATCTAGTTGATGTAAAATATACTTGGTGATGTATTACATTCCACGCGCTTTTTATGCTCTCCTGAAAAAAGCGACTTAGGCTCGCTGAAAAAAAAAACAAGAAAGAGCATTTTGGCTAGATAGCATCTTCTGTGTTTTGGGAGACTCAGTAATTTGAAAGAAAAAACCAATTTCCTCGACCTAAAAAGACCAAAAAACACTTTCCGCCCCCTCGAAAAAAAAATCCGTTCCTCGGAAATGTTTTGCACTAAATTACCATTATGCTTAAAGTTACAAAATCATTCGCAACCCAAAAAAGTCTCAGAACTCACATTAGTCAGTTCATTGAAGCGAGTAAATGAACTATCCAACTCAGTCTCAACTTAGCTGAGGTAGCGATGAACTCAATTTGGTTCTATTTTGTTGGTTCCGCTATGTTGATTTGAGCGAGCTTGTTTCCGTCAAGAGGAAACAAAATGAGGCACTTACGTGAAAACAGACACCTCCCATAAATCAAGATGTATTTGGTTCCTGCGACAATTTTAGTGTGATTTAAAAGCTCCCAGGAGTCAAGTGTCTTGCTCAAAATTTGCAAATACATTAAAATCTTTCCACACCCAGGAAACCTAACACCACTTTCACCTAGAAGGGTACTTCAACTAGATATTGTTTCATTGTTCGATATTTGTTTTTTAAAGAGCAAAATACGTATTCAAGTCAATAACCACACTTCACCGAACAAAAAATAAAATAGCTTCAAACGTTACACAGGCGGAAATTCGCTTCGTACTTTTGCGATACAAGCATGAATGTCTGTGATTAAAAGCAAATGAAATGACAAATCTTAATAATAAAAAACTTTCAAAAAATCTTTTTGTCAAATAAATGCACTAAAAAAGTGCATAAAATAAATTCTGGAACGCAATTACTTACACCATTAGAAACTTCACAGGAGTCGAAGCTTCAAAAAAACCAAACTGCCGGAAATACGCTGACGAAAAAAGGCAGACAGACGATAGTCTAAATTTGCCCCAACAAATTTTCAGTTAGGAAAAAAAAAAGTTCCCGGCAGGAATTCAACTCCTTGACTTTGTTATCTCAAGCATGGGAAATTCCACTGCGCCAAAAATCAGTTGGATATTCATATTATAAAAAAGCAAGTAAAACACTTGCAACGTTTTCACGTGCGAATTCTGTGAACAAAATTTACGGGAAAAGATTCTGAAGCGAGTAAACGAACTTCAGAATTAAAACACTTGTAAGTAAAACACTTGTAACGTAAGTAAAACACTTGTAAGTAAAAGCCAGTAAAACACTTGTAACGTCTTCCCGTGCGAATTCTGTGAACAAAATTTACGGGAAAAAGAATCTAGTGCTCGGTTTCGGTTGCAACACACATGCTGATCGCAAGTGCACTAAATTATAATGTGATGCATTGTTTTAAATTCAAACATTTCCTCGCAGACTTGAAAAATGTTGTTTTATTCTCCTGTAATTTTAGGTTGGAAGAAAAAAGTTTTTTTTGTGAGTTTCAATGTTTGGCACTTTTACCAAAAACAATTTGGAGCATTTTGAAGTACTGATGCCCTGAAGTCAAACTATGAGTGGTCAAAAATAGCAAATTTGGAGAAACATTGTGATACTTGATTAGTGTGGAATTTTCAATTTTCTTCTAAGGTGTTATATAATTTGCGTAAAAAAGTGATCACTTGATAAAAAAAGTAGAAAACCAAAAACTTCAAATTTTTGTACCAAAACTACTTCAGACACCTTTAACGTCAGTCGGAATTTCCGGGTCTCCGTTTGATACCAGCAATCGTGTCTTATTCGGAAAATGTTTAGCCATTTCTTAGAAATGCTTCCGCACCAAAGTGATACTCCTTCAACCACTCGAGTAGAAGGTGGAGACAAAAACTATTCCCACAGCAAATAAGAAATACAAAAATCCGGTCGAAAATTAAATTTCGTGACAAACAGATGGTTTACTAAATCCGAAGTTAAGCTATGAGTAAGCCCCAACCCGGAACAAACTCAAAATCAAAATATAATTCATGGCGTTATCGGACCACTCAAGGTTAACAAAAATATTTCAGCTGAGTAAATGAAGTGTTGACAAAACTGTGGAAATAGATCGAATTTTCAAATTAAAAGCAAAACGCTTAGTGTTTTGCTTATATTTGTAGGTGTCTTGAAAAACTTTTGCATACAAAAGTTTATTCAAAACTCAAATCTAAAAAAAGTCTCTTTTTTCAAAGATTTAGTTTCCCTGTCCATTGTAAATTACAAGGACTTATTTCGGGTCCACTGACGCGCTAAATTGATAAAATATCTAGCGTAAATACTAGAATTGTTTAGGAAGTTTTTTCGCTTGAACATTACGAAGCCAGACTGTGCACTGGATAGGCGCACAGTTTTGTGTCTGTATGTGCTTGGATTCCAGAGACAAGTCTTTAAACATTTTAAAATTTTATGGTAACGATCAAAGGAAATGAAAGAACAAAAGAAGAACAAAGGGAGCCTCCTTGTTGCGGAATCAGCTTACAGTTTACAAAACGCACAGTTTGGCCTCGTAATGAATAAGCCGCCGCACATTATGCACGTTAAATGAAACTTGCATTTTCGTTCGTATTAATTACCTCAATTTAGCTAATTCCAAACTCCAAAAAAATCAAGAAAGTCACATGATAACTATGTTGTTGAATATGGGCTTGAAAAACCTCCAACTATATCATATCGTGCAAGAAATTAAACGTAAAAAAATTGGTCCGATTTACAAAAAACCACTCCAAACATAAGACAATCTGATCCTCATCCACAGATTTTCCCGACTAATGCACAGAACTATTAATTATGAAATGATCGGCTTCTACAAACTGCTTTCGGTTAAAACGGCCAAGTTTTAAATGAAATACGCCGGATACTTTTCGTAAAATGCTGAAAGTCAACAGAGAGGCCAAACGGAGCTTCGCACTTCTTGCAATACAACACAACATAAAAAAGCATAAGTCGAGAATAAAGTGAAAAATGTTGTTAAAAACTACATAAACCAAATATTTCGGATGTCTCGGTGAATGATCCCTAGGGCCAAATTAAAGCTGGAGGTACGTGTTTGATATTTTTTGATTTTATTATGCTGATGCGGGACGAAATGCGTAATTTCAAAAATTCGACTTTTCCCAAAAGCTTAGTTGTTTCTCTACTAAAATAAGTATGGACGAAAAATTTTGAGATTTTGGATTTTTTTTGAAGATTAAACTTTTCTTTTACAAAAAACTTGCCCAACCGCTTCATGATTGAAATTTTCATCAGTTGTGAGAGTACAAATTTTAAGAAAAATCAAAAAACTTTTTAAAAAAGAATCAAAAATTGAATTTCGGAAATCCGTAACATTTTTCTGCTAAAAGCAGGTCGTCGCCAGTATAATAGAGAGTATTCCCAAAATCCGGTTTCTCGATTGAAAACTTAAGCTTAGAACTGACACTGAACTGCGAGTAGAGCAAAAACAATTACAAAAAAACCGTCAAAGTTTCAAAACTTTCTCTTGTTTGAAGGCCAGATTTTTTTTCTGCAGAAAAACTGGACCTAGCAAATTATAAAGGTGACATTCGAACAACCTGATGGGGCAATTAAATCTATGATATCATTGATAGTTATTGAGAAAAAAAAATTCAACAAATCAGAAAGTTTCAGCAAATCATAAACGTGCGTTTCAGGCCCTGAAACGCACGTTTATGCATGTCTCAGGTCTTCCCCAGCATATTTTGATAATAAAACCAAAAACTTTATAAATTGGTTTTATTATCAAAATATGCTGGGGGAAGACCTGAGACATTTAGAACGGAGTTGAAATTTTTCTCTCAACTTAAGAAAGAAATGTCGGAAACTCTTTTGCATGTGCGAGTACGCCCAAATTCTTTTTACACAAACATTTATGGCCCTCGGAAAACTCAAAATATTGATTTTTGACGTTTTTTAATTTTTTAAATTTTCTCGAGAACTACTCTGCAAATCTTAAGTTTTTGGGTTCAATCGAAATTACAGGTTGGGCGAATATCTTCTGAAAAAATGGCTGCGCCCAATTGTTTTGAACAAAAAGCTATGATTTTTGGAAAAGTCATTGAAACCGAAAGTTCAATTTAAATAGCTTAATTTTTGAGAAAACGAAAAAAATCGAAAGAATTATTGGTTAAATATTCTCTCCACAAACTTTTTCAAAGGCGGTAGACAAATAGGTAAGACAAATCATAAACGTGCGTTTCAGGCCCTGAAACGCACGTTTATGCATGTCTCAGGTCTTCCCCAGCATATTTTGATAATAAAACCAAAAACTTTATAAATTGGTTTTATTATCAAAATATGCTGGGGGAAGACCTGAGACATTTAGAACGGAGTTGAAATTTTTCTCTCAACTTAAGAAAGAAATGTCGGAAACTCTTTTGCATGTGCGAGTACGCCCAAATTCTTTTTACACAAACATTTATGGCCCTCGGAAAACTCAAAATATTGATTTTTGACGTTTTTTAATTTTTTAAATTTTCTCGAGAACTACTCTGCAAATCTTAAGTTTTTGGGTTCAATCGAAATTACAGGTTGGGCGAATATCTTCTGAAAAAATGGCTGCGCCCAATTGTTTTGAACAAAAAGCTATGATTTTTGGAAAAGTCATTGAAACCGAAAGTTCAATTTAAATAGCTTAATTTTTGAGAAAACGAAAAAAATCGAAAGAATTATTGGTTAAATATTCTCTCCACAAACTTTTTCAAAGGCGGTAGACAAATAGGTAAGACAAATCATAAACGTGCGTTTCAGGCCCTGAAACGCACGTTTATGCATGTCTCAGGTCTTCCCCAGCATATTTTGATAATAAAACCAAAAACTTTATAAATTGGTTTTATTATCAAAATATGCTGGGGGAAGACCTGAGACATTTAGAACGGAGTTGAAATTTTTCTCTCAACTTAAGAAAGAAATGTCGGAAACTCTTTTGCATGTGCGAGTACGCCCAAATTCTTTTTACACAAACATTTATGGCCCTCGGAAAACTCAAAATATTGATTTTTGACGTTTTTTAATTTTTTAAATTTTCTCGAGAACTACTCTGCAAATCTTAAGTTTTTGGGTTCAATCGAAATTACAGGTTGGGCGAATATCTTCCGAAAAAACGGCTGCGCCCAATTGTTTTGAACAAAAAGCTATGATTTTTGGAAAAGTCATTGAAACCGAAAGTTCAATTTAAATAGCTTAATTTTTGAGAAAACGAAAAAAATCGAAAGAATTATTGGTTAAATATTCTCTCCACAAACTTTTTCAAAGGCGGTAGACAAATAGGTAAGACAAAAAGAGACCAGGGGAGTATGCAGGCACCTAAGAGTAGGTAGATTTTTTATGGATACCCTTTCTGAAAACCAGTAGAATTTTTAAGAAAATAATTTTTGGAAAAAGTGATTAAACTTTTCGAAGCGTCTCAAAACCATTAAATACAAAAACCCAATCCAATACATTTTCATAACAATTGTTTTTTATCAAACAGATAAAATAGACAATTGAGTAATTTCAAATAGTTGAGCATGAAAATGAGCATGAAAATGAGCATGAAAATGAGCATGAAAACAAGCATCTCGTAGCATCTGATATGAAAATTTAAAGCTTTTTCTCAAATTTGGTTAATTTTAGGTTAAAAACGATGAAAACAAAACTTGCGTAAAAATTTTGCATAAATAAAATGAGACAAATTGCTGGTGCCCAAAATTGTATCCTACTACAGATCATTTTCGGTTTCCTAATTCAATCGAAAAATAAGTTTGAGCTACTTGGACAATTTTTGACAAAACAAAATCGAAGTGAGTTTCCTATTTAGCACAACAAAAATTAAGGAAAACTGATATAAAAATAACCTCCAAAAAGGCAAAAGAAAATATTTGTCGTTTCATCTATTGCCTATCTAGCATAAACAAAAACAATTTTTCTAGATTAAATTGTAGAAAAAAAACTTTACTGTAAGAGGCTCACTTTGATTTATTTTTTAGCAATATTTGAGCCGACAGTCTAGCGCTATTTCTGATTATCTCCAAAAAGCGTAAACTGAATTATTGGGTCTCTATTTTGCGCTGGGGTCTTCCAAAACTTGTTGCACTATAAAGTCTGCACGAGTATAAAGACAAAGTTCCTTCAACCAACTTTTCGAACTGCGATATTTTTCAGCACCGCATTTCCCCTGTTAACGTGATTGCAAACTTTCTTTTTCTGTGTTAACTGCATCGTATATACACATGGTTATAAGCATGTTTAGGTCTTTACTTTTAATTTGAATAATTTTTCCAAAAAATCATGAGACAATTCGACGTTCTGGCACATGTAGTTACATAAGGTAAGCCTAAAGAAGTCAATACTTACTGTCAAGAGGTATCCAAAAACTGCTGGGCAACGCAATTTCAAAACCGTAGTCAAGTTATTCATCAGCTAGCATTGCTAACACTCGCCAAACTGGTTTTCAAAACCTGTTGGAGTCATTAACGTTTCTAAGTTGTTCTTTAACAATAGTTTTTAACTTGTTGTCATGAATTCCAAATATATCATCTTCTTGTTATTGAAACTTTATCAGTCCGAACTGAAAATTACCATGAGAAAACAAAACACATGTGCAGTTGACAGTCAGTAAAAGAGTTTATGTGCCCAAGTACGCCAAAAGATACTGTCGATTTTTGCCCTTTTTCCGAGTCTAGCTGAACTGTGTAGGCATGCCACTAATCGAATAACTAAAAAAAGTCAAGTTTAAGTCAAGCTCTCAACTTTCAAACATCCTAAAATTTAATTTAAAAACTGACAACAAAACGCAACTAACTTGGCTGAATTGAAACCTCAGAAAGGTCTTCAAATCAAATGCTAAGTATTTCAAACGTCACCCTTTTTCTTAACGTTCTAATTTCATGTTTCTTCTGTTTCTCTAGTTAATTCATGATTGCTTTCTTCTAGATAACTTAAATTTTCCATTTCACCTACTAATATTAGTGTTGCTGCCAAGTACGTGCATAAAGACGGGGACATTGGCACTCAACTACGAGAAAGAATCTACATTTTTGGATTTCGACTGTTATTTGCTTTTTTTTGTTGTTGAATTTGTTTATTCTGTGGATTGGTTTGTGTGTTACTGGATTTGAACTGGATGTTTTCGGACCTCTAACTGTTAGTTTGAACTGTTTTACTGCTTTGTTTTGTTAAATTTGCCTGTTACGAGAACACAAGTTTCAAAAATGAACTTAAATAGAAACGTCACTGAAAGTATTTTTGAAAACGCAATACAAGACGATACTCATTTGAAAGTGATTCAGACACGTTATTTAATACAATCAATGGATTAATTCCAAATAATGACGAGCTTGAAGTTGTTGAATGTCTGATGACAGATTTAGATACTATTATTAAGTACCAGAACGATTTTGTTATTAATTTAATAAGAGTGCGTAATGAAAATGCATTTCGCCTGATTGAAAACAGGAAAATTGAACTATTGAACGGCCCAGATTGAGTACAAACGCTATGCAATAAAGCAACGCTCAACATTCAATATTTCAATTACATCTTCGAGAATTCAAAGTAATGTTTCTACTCCGTCGCTCGTTCGATCTGCCCTTACTGCCAATCAGCATGTAAAATCACAGACACACAGCACCACAAACATCATCAACAATGACATAAAACATCATATTGCCCAGCCTCCTGGCATCAACAAGTGAATCCCCGTCTCCGCCGCTGTTTCGGCAGACATTGTCAAAAACTAGCAAAAAAGAGCCGCGATTTGTCAATCCCGAATCGCCAGCCGTCTTCACAACGAGCCTTTTCAACGGAAATCTTTCACATGTCGTAGACGAACCCCAGCAACATCATCTTATTCGCAAAAAGCACTGGAAATTTGAAGTCCCCTGATTATCAAGAGGGCTCCTAAACACACACACACACACAGCCCACCCGCTAACTAACAATGCAAATGCGTTCATGCCAGCCGGATCTCTCAGTCGCTTCGAAATCCAGGACTAATATTTCCAGCTACGACAACAGTTCAACTGCCGACAACTTTTGGAACGCAACCAGACGACGGAACAAATCTACATGGTCCCTCTGCAACCCAACGTTTCGACATTAGAACAGCAATTCAGCCAGCTCGCGACAAACTTTCAGCCGCATTCGAACAACAACTTGCCAAAACACCATTTATATGGATTTAATCATGAAACATATGGAAACCCAATTCTATCAGCATATTCTGAACCCCAATTTTTGAATCGGCAGCAGTCAACAGCTACTCTGCTTACCAGCAGCAGCTTTTAACAGTGACCTTCTCATGCCCACCCAAATGTTCGCTACTTGCAGCTACGCCGACGCGTGGAACTTTCAAGGAGCCACCAACCAACCTAGCACACAGCCCGAATCGCTTCATCAGCCAGGCGCCCCAGTTTTGATCAATCAGCAACAACTCTGGCAATCAATAATCACACAGCGGTCCCTTCTCGAAACACACCAGCAGCTCCTCAGCTACAACCATCAGCCAGCAATTGGAACCCCTCCAACTACCCAATTTTTGCCTCATTCATTTTTGAACAGCTTTGGATGTCATCCTCAATTACTGCAACCATCAATAAAACAGCAAACTACATGTTGTCAGCCAACGCAGCAGTTCCCGCATCATCTCACGACTCGACAGCCACTAACATTTCATCAACATTGCGATACACCAACAATACACCCTACAGCAATGCTTGCAACTACCAGACAGCCCGACGCCCATCATCAGCCTACGATTTCGAAAGTTCGATGGAGCTAACAACGGAATGCAACAGAGCCTCGTCGAATTATAACAAAACGACCACTTCGAACAGCAATGCCAACTGACCGGAATCGCCTGGAAATTCAAAACACCTTCAGCCTCTCTATTTGGTGGTTCTTGGGAAAGAATAACAAAGCCTTTCAAAGACTCATTCTACCAAGTTATTGGAACTAGGATACTTCATGACCAAACTTTGTCCAACTTCACTTGCGAGGTGGAAGCCGCAAAGAACTCAAGACCACTGACAACTGCCTCCTCTGACCCTACCGAAACTGAAGCCTTGACGCCATACCACATTCAACTAGGTCGACCTTCAACAATCTTACCCCCTGGTTTCATTTTACCTCGCACCCTCAACCAAAAGAAAATTTGGAAATAAGCTCAAGTTTGACCCAGTAATTTTGAAACCACAACCTCAGAGACTCTCTGCCAACACTGAATACACGAACTAAGTGGACACAGCCAACTGAGAATACCCAAACTGGAGATTTAATTTGGTTATTAGAATTTTGACAGCTTGCGGTCTTTGGTCCCTGTGACGGGCACTACGTACTTTTCCGGGATCAGATGGAACTGTTGGCTCATGCGACATTTAGACAAGCCGTTAAATTTTCCAAAGTTTTGGAAGAAGATACCTTACAAACTGTTTAATTGACTACGATGATAACTCAGCCATGATACAACTTAGAAACTCAGACAACTATCAGGACACTACTACATTTACAATATGAATTTTTAACCTGAAAATGGGCCCGGCCATGTGCATGCCATTAGCGCACAAACAGAAAAACTGAATGAAGTCAAGTTCACAACTTCGAAACAGCATAACTTTTTAACTGAAAACGCAATGCAACTAACTTAGCTGAATGAAATTCTCAGAAATGTCTTCAAATCAAAAGCTAAGTACTTCAAATGTCACCCTTTTTTAAACGTTGTTTCTTCTGTTTCTCTATTCAATCTAAGATTACCTCCTTCTAGATAACTTAACCTTTCCGTTTCCTCTACAAATCTAAGTGTTGTTGCCAGGTACGTGCATAAAGACACTGTAAGAAACGTGCATGAATTCAGGGTAACCAAAAACAAACACCGTTTCTTTTTTAATTCTTCGAATTCCAATTTAGTTACCGATGAAACTCGCCTATTTAAAGGGTTTTAATCTTCAAAAACTGTTTATGGGGCTTTTAAAAAGACAAATTTGAACTTTTTTGAACTAAAAAGCAAGCTCGATTTTTGCAAAATATGCAATTCTGTTATAACAAGGCGTAATTTTTGTTCAATTTTCTAACGCAACTTCAAAGCGCCAAAATCTTTAGATGAGAGTGAACTAGTTCTTAGTCTTTTTCCAGATAGAAATTCCTAACGAACAAATTAGCAAGTCCACAATCACTTCAATTAGCTCGCTGCACTTATATTGAGGACATTCAGATATGCATTTACAATTAAAATACATTTCTTTTGTTATTAGAGTATTTCAAAACTTTTCCTGAATAAAAAACGAAAAAAAAATAATAATCATGACCTATATAAGAGTCTGAACTGCGTTCATTGACTCTTAAACAATAAAAGACTGCTTAACAACACTGAAGATCTCAGTAGATATTAATTGACGAGCGCGCTCCAAAAAATGGATTTTCTATCACACTTCAAACAGGTTTAAAAGGCATTTTAGCGCATTCTTTCAAACAGCCATTTCGGCGCATTTTTTTGGCGAAATTAAGCATTTTTGAAGTAGCATGAAATAAAAAAACTTAAATTCATTTTTTTTTGAAAATTCTGCTGTTTGTGTTAGTCCGAGTTTCGCAACTGTTTGCGTCCAAGGCAATATTCCAAAACGAAAAGAAACAGAGCTGTTTCTACATTAACAAAAAGTCCAAATAAGTAAAACCAATTTCGAGTTGGAACTAAATAAATCGAAGCATGAATTGAATGCTTATTCAAAACCATCTATCTAGCTTCAGTTTTATGAATCTACTTCTCTTCAAACTTTCGAAGTTTTTTTTGCAATTCAAAGTTTTCAACTTCAAATATTGAGTTTTAATCTTTCTAAAATTGCGCATCCAAAATTAAGTTGTTTCAACATCGGCCGACCATCTTCGTAGAAATGTTGATAATCGAGCAGCATGAAAACATCGACAATCGTCAATAAAGAAATTTTGAGCCTTCGACGCCTCCAGAATATTGCAAACCTCTGTTAACTGTCTCAAAAGCTGGAGCTGTAAATACAACCGAAATTTTCGCTATCAAATTTAGAATTACAAAAATACCCAACTACGACTGAAGTAAAAAAAATAACAGATGCAGTTGGTTGCAGTCTTCATATTCTAAATGATTCGTTCTTGGAGTCAATGTGAGGCAGTTTGAGGTAGACGTCGCACCCGATGCCATACATGTTCTCTACTGTTAAGGATCCTCCCAGGTACTCAGCGTATGCCTTGCAAGTTGGTAGTCCGAAGCCATACCTGTAAAAAAACAGTCAATACTTCAATAACTTTTCTTAAATCTCAGGCGTGTGTAAAACTATTCAGATATATAGGTACCGACTCTTTTCCGACCAAGCTTTAAATCAGACTTTAAATCAAAAAAAATAAGTGTTAAAAGGTACTTATTGACCAGATAATTCGAGAAGATGATGTTAGAATAATGAAATGAAGACTAGAGCTCGACTGGAGGGCGACAATTCGTAACAGACGATCATTCGTAACAGGAAACAATTCTTATGAAGCGACAATTCGTAACAAGGCATGGCAAGTAGAATACGCTTGCTCCGCTGCGCTTACATCCGACACGCGAGGAACACTTGAGATTGTTTATTTAGGAGAGTAATATTATACAGACAGGTAAACAATAGACCGCATGTACAAATCAAACCCACCAAGGATCATGCAAAAAGCTATGCAGCTTATCGAGGCATGACCCTGAAAAAAACCTATGACAGAAGTTGCGAGATAATATCCGACTTGATGATTCAAAAAAATAAATCAATAAGATCTCCATTATCTTTAAGAACCAAGGAAAACAAGTTTTTGAAATGCTCATTTAGTTGATGCTCCGTTAATTGGTTTAGGTTATCTGGTATCAGCTCGTTTGATTTCAAAAAATTATAACATTTAAGAGACACATTTATGCATGAACGCTGCATTATTTGTGTTCTAGTTGTCATGCTTGGTAAAGTTTTTGCCACAGAGGCCCGAGTAACCCCATGATTATTTAGAGATTCCAAATTAAAAGTTTCAATGGGAGTTTTACCACGAAGTTGATTAAAAGTTTCTTTGAATATTTGTCTGAAATATCAGTCAAAAACGGTTTCAATCTCAAACGAATGTAGGATATATGAGGCATGATCAAATTTTCTCTTGAACCAAATAGTTTTAAAAATACGTTTTTGCATTAAAAATATTTTTTCTGATAGGCTTTTTGATGTTGCACCAAATGCAATTAAACTGTACGAAATGATTAACTTTGCACAGCAGTTATAAAATTTAACCGGCACATTTTTCGAGAAATAAATTCTACCCTCGAATAGTAAACCGTTAAATTTAGCTTATTTAGCACAAACACTTTTAATATGACTTTCAAATTTGAGTCTGTTGTCCATTGAATTCCTAAAATCAGAAACCTCGGCGAGTACATTATTCCCAAAAGATTGTTGCACCAATTACAAATTTTATTTAATTCTCTGGAATTTCGTTTTGGATGCAAACTTTTGAGCATCAACAACCGTTGTATCATCTGCAAATAATGTTAATTTAACGTTGCTGGCCGACGGCATATCATTTATGTATAGAAGGAACAGAAATGGTCCCAAAACTGAACCTTGAGGAACACCCTTTGTACATTCTCGCATTTTCGAGACCGATTGATTCGAATAAACATATTGATTTCTCTCTGTAAGATAGTTTAACATTAACTTGTGAATTTTCCCTCTGAACCGATATTGATAAAGTTTGTCAAGCAAAATTGTCCGATCAACTGTATCAAATGCTTTTTTCAAATCAATAAAGCAGGAGTAACCAAAGTTTTCATTATCAATTGATTCGCGAAAAAAGTCACTAATGGACAAAACGGCATAAGTACAGGAATGATTACTTCGAAAACAAAACTGATGCTTATCAATCAAGCTGTTTTTAGCGGCAAAAATGGATATGCGCTTGAAAATTAGTTTTTGAAAAAGTTTACTTTAACAAGACAAAAAACTAATGGGACGGTAGTTACCGGGTTCAGTTTTGTTGCCATTTGTATGCAATGGTAAAATTTTTGCAATTTTGAGAAAATTAGAAAAACACTATTTTGAAGCAGATATTAAATGTCGATTGGTATCATATATAACGAACGTGTTTTTATTAACTGGAAAATTTGATCTCTACACGTTTTGTTTGAAGTTTTCTTTTAGTTTTTCTCCAATAGTAGCAAAGTGTTCATTGAAAAAATTAACATCGAACGAAGCAGTATTCACACTTTTTTTAACCACAGAAATGATTAAAAGCATCAAAAATTACGGACGAGTTCTTCCTCGTTAACATGTTATCATAGTACCGGCGTTTACTCTCCCTTGTAGCCTTAATAACATTGTTCCTATATGAGGTGAAATTGTTTCTGTTTTCAAAGGATGGTGTCTGAACCCACTTTTTGTATAACACATTTTGGTTATTTATCATTCTCTTAATTTTGAGATTAATCCATGGGTGGTTGTTTTTATTCTTTTCGATTTTTTTGGGCAATACTTTAAAAATTCATCAATCAAAATTTGGGTCATTTCAATGATGTTAAGGTTAGGATCATCAAATCAATTTTGTTCAATCGATTATTTAGCGAAAACAAAAATTTTAAGCAATAATCATCATTCAATAGTAAATCTTAGTTGAAATTCGATTGATAAGAATCCACGTTTTGCTTTTCTGACGTAAATTTTAGGTCACATATAAGTCCATAATGGTCACTTCAAATAAATCTTCAACTAATTTCATAAAAGGTCTAGTTTGAGATTTGGTGGACGATATTTTATGCAAACATTTAGTGGAGGGTGATCGACAAAACACATTTTGATAACGATGTGCTCCAAACTGACTGGTAACTTGAAATAACTAAAGTTAAGGCCAGTTTTAATGAAAGCTGCAACGCCCCCACCTCTAGCGTTTACGCGGTTTGCACAAACAATATTGTCATAACCTTCTAAGTTATAAATGCCAAAAGGATCATTGTCCGAGAGCCATGTTTTGAGGAGCACAATTATATGTAACTGTGTACATTCCCAAACCCCGAGAATAATCAAGAAGCTCTGAATCGCGCTGAGTAAGTCTCTCTGTTATATACACTGGTTGCTTATTTTCAGGGTGCAAAAAATCTTTCAATAACTTTTTTCTGCCATAAATTCTGTTTTTTTTTATATCAAAGTAGACAAATTTCACTATAACCACACATTTTTGGTTTTGAGTCACAGGGCCGAGGGTATGGCATGTCTTCAGGTCGTAGCTGTTCACTTCCGCGCCCATAACGCAGTTAAAAAAGGCCAGGACATCTTGGGTAAAATTTCCTGGACGTAAAGGTAAATTTTGCAAAATAACACAATCTTTTGAACTATATCTTTCCATTTCATTAACTTTATTCTCTAGAAAATACACCTGATTTTGCAATCCAACAATGAAATCATCCTTAGTATTTACATTCTCAATTAGCCCTTGTAATAGGTCTTTCAATTTCGGATAAATATTTTCTGTATCTTTTATTTCATCGAATAAAGTATTGAGATTCGCCATTGAAGTGTGCGATATTTTAAATTCGTGGCAAGCAAAAAAGAGCAGTTTAGAACCGACTATTCTCAATGAAGGTCACTGTTTCTCCTTCAATACTGAGCGTGAATCAATGTTCCCCGCTTAAACTACTATTATGAATTGTTGCCTGGTACGATTTATCGGTGCATATACAAAACAGTCCGAAAAAATCATGTAATGAGCAAAAAACAGTCCGATACAAAACAGTCCGGTTTTAAGTCGCCGCGATAACCGGCTCTAAATTTTGCAAAGAGTCCTACCCTTTCTTGGCAAGCTCGCAACACGTTGGCGCGACTGCGGCGGTTACTATTCTGTTGTTAATGTTTATTGGACAAATGACAATTATTACTTGGGACTGTTTTTCGGACTGTTTTGTACCGGACTGTTTTTTCGTTCGTTTTCATATTTTCCGGACTGTTTTGTATTGGACTGTTTTGTACAGACACGGAATTGTCTCCTCACGAGCTCGACTACATTTATTTTGAGTTAAGCGATACATTCACCGTGCATAGATGTGAATTTAGGCAGAATAATTTTATTTATCTATTTTTTCCAGTCATCAGAAAAAAATAACGCAATATAACACTACGCTTCGCTTGTGCGGATAACACTTACCCGTGCATGGGCCCCGTTCCGTGGTTCGATTCCTCCACAATCGTGTCAAACAACTGGGTGCCATTGGAGTCACTCACAGTTGAGAAGTTGTAGTGGAATATCTTGCTGTAGATCCCACTGGGCACCCCGCCTCCCCTGTCTGAGATACGGAGCATGAAGTCTGTCTCGTTATTGGCTATTGTGACCACTACCTTCGGAATGGCCTGCTGCCGGAAGCCCTTGTTGTACCTCTGCCGATGCAGCTCAACTGTCGCTCTGCAAAAGACGATGTATTTAAACCTGAGTCCGACCAAAAGAAGAAAAATTACTTATTTCCTCGGATTAGACATTTGGGTCTCTATTATCGCAATGACTTAAGAACATGACCCAAAAGTACTGTTTAATTCACCGTTAAAAATCATGATCAAACATCAGGAATTCATTTCATAGCCTAATAGTTCAGATTCAATTCGATGCAACGACCTTTAGCTCCACCCTGTAGTAAAAAACGATATGACCTCCTTTATAAGCCAGCGGATAAAGGAACTTCAGCGTACCTAAGTGCATTTTTGAGCAGTTCCGGCATGATGTAATCTAGCGGCAGTGGTATGTACGGGAAAACTACATTCAAGTGTCCGTTGACTTCTATCTCTGGAGAGATCCCATAAGTGTGTTCACACAGTCGCCTGCACCAATCTGCCCATTTCTGGGCCAGTCTTTTCACGCTGAAGTCTGTCTGCACTATACCCACAAAGTTCTCCTGAGAAAAAAAAACCGGGTCAAGCTTATGGTGAAATCTGACACAAGGTACAAATTAGCCGATATAAGCTTCGCTAATAGAAAATAAGTTTTGGAATTTTCCACACCTAAATGCTCTTCAGAAAGCCTGTTATCGCTATCATTGAAAAATTTAGTGGCCATGAAAACAACCCCAACCGAACTGCTTTCGAACTTTTGCAACAAAAAATTGATGTCCTCAACAGTTACGCTCTCAACTTAGACGAAACCTTTAAGCTGGCAGAAATTTTTTGTATAAAAAAGATCTACACCGAGCAATGCTTCGTTGGTGGCACGCGGTTCACTGCATCCAAAATTTTCTTCCTGGAAAGCGACAGGACACATTTGATGCCTTCGGGTTTCAAACAAGTATCAAGTATGGTGTCGAGAAAATTTCCCAGAAACCAAAAAAAAGATACTTCATTTTTGCAGGCAGAAACTTCCGATATGTCATTCAGTATCGGGAAGACAAAAAATACACTCCTTTGCTGCATAGGCATTAACATTGTCATTTCCGACATATCAATGGTAAAACTGTCAACCAGTATTATCAGATAAGAATGAAAAATAATCGATGATACCTGCGGCCAATTACACGCAGATGGACTATTTGAAAGCTATCTCTGTTAATCTGTCTTTTTAATCAAACGATAACAATAGTTCTGTTCTGGTGCAACTTTTTCCATTTTTATACTGTCTTAGTCCCATTCCAAAATTCTTATTCACTCTATAACACATTTTTGCGAGTTAATTTTTTTATCTGACACTAGCGCGGATGAGATTTAAAAATATGGTGGGGGATTTTCATACGTTGTGATTTCATCAAGTGTAGCTTTATCCTCAAATTCAGTCTCAAGCAAACAAAACATCGCATAAAGCTGCTTAGGAGCTACAAAAACATAGCCAACAGACAGTTGGAAAAGAGTCAATGCAAACAAGGAAACTAAAACCTGACTTGTTTTTTGAAGAAGATTTCAACTTCCCAAGTATAAAAACATAGGACCTTAAAGCTTTTTGAATTTCGACAACAGTTAACAGTTGACATTTTTTCATACAATAAATTCAATTTGAGAAAACTGGATCAATAGAAAAAAATTGAAGTTTTTATTCCGTTGCGACATCAGAAAATAAAAAATCACATTTTTGCACCAATTCCGATTTCGTTATTGGAGAACAGAATTTTCTAAGTTTCAGCAGATAAATTTGAACTGAATCGAAAAATCGCATATGGACATATGTGTCAGAGATGTCCATTTAAATTTCAACTAGCGTGTAACGGACCTCCGGTGCTTCGAATTATTAACAACTCATAAAAAATCGATATTAGAAACAAGATCTGTAACCTTTGAAACTACTCTGACAGCACCCAATTACAGGGTTGGTAATTTCAAATTTGGTTTAAAAAGTTTTCAAATTTTGAAACACCATAAAGTTCTGTGAAGCTTTTCATATCTACGTTCTTTGAATGATTATAAATGACATTTGAAACGACACATCTCGAAAACTAAAACCAATTGAGCAGTCACATTTAAGCGCAAGATTTGTAACTCTTGAGAGTACTCTCACAGTACCCAACTACAGCGTTGGGAATTTCAGGATTTTGAGAAACTTCAAATTTATGTTCTCTCATTTTTTTTGAAAAACCATAAAACTCATCATATCACAAAAAATATAAAGATTTCAGCAGTCATATTTAAAGGCAACATTCGCAACCTACGAGAATACACTGACAAACCCCAACTAGAGGGTTATGAGTCTCAATTTTTTTTTAAAAAAAATTTTGAATTAAGTTTTCTGTAAAAATCGCTGAGAGTAGCCTGACAGCACCCAACTACAGGGTTAGGAATTTCAAATTTTGAAACAAAATTTAAAATGAAGTTTTCTGAATTTTTTTTAAATCACAAAAAACGTCATATCTTGAAAACTAGAAGTATTTGAGCAGTCATACTTGGAGACAAAAATCACAGATCCTGAGAGCACTGTGGCAGCACCCAACTACAGGGTTAGGAATTTCAAAATTTGAAACAAAATTTAAAATGAAGTTTTATAAACTTTTTTTTTAAATCACAAAAAATGTCATATCTTGAAAACTACAAGGACTTGAGTAGTCCCATTTGGAGGCAAGATTCGCAATCCCTCAGAGTACTATATATCCGCCAACTACAGGGCTAGGAATTCCAAAATTTGAAGAAAAAAATCAAATTTAGGTTTTCTGAAATCAAAAAAAAACGTCATATCTGGAAAACTACAAAAAACTGAGCAGTCATATTTGTAGGCAACATTCGCAACTCCTGAGAGTAATCAGACAGCCCTCAAATACAGGGTTGGGAATTTCAAACTTTGAAGAAGAAAAAATAAATTTCAGTATTCTGAAACCTTTTAAAAAATCACGAAAAAAACGTCATATCTCAAAAACTCAAGGATCTGAACAGTGAAATTTTAAACAAGAGCTGCAACCCCTGAAATTACTTTGTCAGCACCCAACTACTTGGTTGAGAATTTCAATGTTTTTGATTATTTTCCAATTTAAGTTTTCTGAAAAGTTTTGAAAAAATTGTCGTGTGAACTGTTCAAATTGAAAACCAAATTCGCAGCCCGTAGGGAAAACCTGATAGTAGCCCCCTATTGGGTTGCTAACATCAAAATAAACAAAATAATCCTTGAAACCAAACTGAAAAATTGGAACAAAAAATCTTAACCATTGCAATGCAAAATATAGCTTAAGCGTGAAAAAATTCTTTCAATAAACATGCAAAAAATACGTTGAAAACACTCAAACATAGCGAGAAAGTAAAGCCCGCAATTAATCCGACCCGGTATTCGATCCAACGCCAAAGTACAGTAATCACTCATGATAACTAATTTCACAGTTCCGCAGAAACAGCAAACAATCTAAATTTTCACCACAAATTTGATGAACTTTTGTAGCAAATAGATATGCCCAAAAAAATTGCTTTGGAATTCTTTTCACAAAAATGCGAAGTCCCGAAAATTGGCAAAAAACTTCAAAACAGGCAGAAAAAAATTTAAACTTATTAAGAAAAATTTATTTTTTTCTTTATTTATTTATTTTTATTTTTATTCTATTTTTTAGATAAAAATCACTGTGTTTTCATAAATGCATTAGTATGTATGAATGCACTACTGCACTTTTGGAGAATTTTAAGACTTTTTCCTGGAAAAAAAAACAAAAATTTCGCCAAGACCTATATAAAAGTCTTCGCGACGTTCATCGACTATTCAACTTCAAGAAAAAAACTGGCGTAGAAAAGAATGCTCTAATTAGCTGAAACTTTTTGTATAAAACAAACCAGAATTTTTGGATGCATTGCCGGAAAAACAGCATGGCATATGATTTATACCTCTTCTATCATGTGTAAACTTTCCCAATTAAATTTACAAAATGAATACGTTTTCAAAAGCAAATTCTAATTTCTTCTTCCCACCTGTTGCCGATGCCATTGATTTACGGATAGTTGGACAATTTATGTACTTATGGGCTGATAATTGAGTAAATTTGATGCGCTGATTTCAGTGCGGTCAAAGGGCACGTGAGTGTGTCCGAATGTCGTACATACAGTTTCAACTCAAATTCGATACTTTTTTTTACCGTAGACTCAGGTCTTTCTTTCACTGTAGACTCTTTCAAACCATTTAACCTATATAATCTTCAAAAGGAGCCAAACAAATACTTCGAATGAATCGAACAAGGAATGCATTTTCAAGATAAATCAACTGTTCATTCAAGAACATCGTAATTTATTGACTTTTACACGGAGCATCGCGCCATTTGCGATACAAGAAATGAATGACCGTGATTAACACCAAACGAAAAAAATCAAAATGAAAAAATACTTCAGAAGTCGTTTTCGTCATAAAAATTTATAAAAATCGCAGAAAAGCCCAAAAGGTCTGAAAAAAATGAAAAACTTCGACATAGATTCTATTCTAAGAATTTTAGCATGTTGTTCAATCCGGAACGAAGCATAAAACTTATGCTTTCCTTGAAACGACCCCAAATTAGTTCCCTAAGCCAATAAAACTTAAGCCGAAATCATTTAAGTCGAATAAAAAGTTTAAGCCACAAAAAAACAGTTATTTATACGAAATCAAGACTAGTAAAATTACAAATTACAGGAATAATTCAAAGCACTTAAAGTAACTAAACTGAAAATTGCGTATTCAAAATCAAGTTTATCATGTGGCAACTAAGCCGACAAAACATAAGCAGACAAACAATCGGCCGACGTTTTTTGGAAAGGTATATTTCCAGTTTGAAAAAAAAAGTTCCGAGGTCAAAAAAGTTCCGAGGTCAAAAAAACCCACAAACTTTGCCGTCCCAGGCGTATTCTTCATCTCCAAGCTACGTGCTGGAGACGCATAAAAAGTTGAATTAGTATGAACCAACATACAAGTGATTCTGGTAAACAAGTTGTTAACCGGAAAAAAGTCTATATTCCGATTTGATAACGCTTGCTAATCGTAAGCGTAAAAAGCAAAATCTGGAATTGATTATTACTTTCTTTGCAGTCAGCTCTAACTTCTCACAAAGGATATCTTGAACTTAAAATTTCAACTTGACTCAAAAATGCCTGTTTAATCAAAAGTGGAAAACTCAGTCTTTTCGAACTTGGATGCTTAGGATAACGCTTTAAATGCCAATAACAGCTTCTCAATCTCCCTACTCTATCTTAAATTTCCAACTAACAGTTTAAGTGCGTAATTTCTGACTCTTTTCAACTATTCTAGAGACTAAATAAATGAAGTGCAAATTGAACCCAAATTTAGCACCACCAATCTGAGCTTAAATGTGCATAGCAAGTATGGGACGTAAATTACAGATTTCATGACCTATTGGCGTCAAAATTAGCCTAACTCATAGCTCAAAGTCCCGCCCTTTTAGGGCGCTTTTTTGGGACAGATAAGGATAAAAGGGGAAGAAGGTAATTCTCTTAGGGCTATTTCAATTGAGCTAAAATAATAATTACAAGTTATGATTGCAGAGAAAGGCGGGAAGGCAAGATTAGATTGCATTATGAGATCAGACGGCTTTCTTTGTTCGTCCAGTCCGCCCGTCCGATGCTCGCGGTGTGATTAGATTAGGAAAGGAAAAAGCTATAAAAAAGGGGGATTTGAAGCTTTCATTGAGATAGAATAGAGACTGAATCTCACCTCTGATGCACACAAGCTGCATTGATTTGACATTAATGTCTTGATAAAAAACAAAAGCCACAATTAGATTAAGATTATGGCTCTTTTCCACCCCCATTACATTTTAACTCAATTTTGGAAAACTATAACGTTGCGATAACATAATGATACCAAGCATGATGAACAATTCTACTATTATTAACACAAGAGACAAGATTTGTAACTAGCTGAAGTTATCTTACCCGATTGTTATGATAAACAAATCTTTCGTCAAAAGCTTATTTATACTGCATCAAAAGACAACAGCCTTATTTCAAGCAATGAGTGACAATTAAGAGAGATTTAAGTGGCTTTATTTTTATGTTGATCAGAATTTGTTGATTTGTTTTCTTAGCTTGTATGAAGCGCGAGTCACTTCCATGAAAAAATTCGGTTTGCAAAACTTATGGTAAAACTTCTGTCATCAACAGTGATGGTGTCCAGCAATTATATACTTACGGATTCAAACCGCACGTGCTTTTGTAAGATAGCCACATTTAACCTTAAATAATTAGCTTGCGGGTTAGGCATATGGCCGATTAAATTTACCCCTGAAAAAATTATACCCCTGATTTTTCTCGTTGCTTGGTTAAACATGATATGATTTTATTTGAGCACTCAAGTTCAAGAGTACCTTTTTCCAAACCAAATTTGTGATCAATTAATATTCCGAAAACGAAAAAACATGACGCTATTGACCAATTTCTTGAGATAATAAGCTCCAGAAAATACAAATAAAACTGAGCCAGGAGCTTATTATATTTGAGATACGCAGATAGGGATGGGCTGATTGAGGGGCTCAGCTATCTTAGAAGTAATTCAATACCAAAGAACACCCGAGATGCTCGTCTTAATTAAGCAACATTTTTCCACCATCTTCCGTAATCCATAACCCATTTAAGCCAAATTAGATCAAAGAGTGAAGAAGCTTTCCTGCCCTCCAAAATGACCTCAAAATTCAATAGATAAGAAAAATTCATCCTGCTTTCGAGCTCTAATTTCATGCCTGCTGTTGTTTAGCAATCTTCCAAATGGAGCTTATCTAGGATTTTCTCAGGGGTGGTGGCCAAAAAAACTACAAAAAATTTAGATACTATTTTTTAGATCGACAAAATTGATTTTGTAGACCACTATAATGAGCCATTTCTGCTCATTATCAAAAACATTATCAAAAACAGGTCAAAGATTTAAAAGAAATTAGGAGAAATGGTGAAAAAACAAAATAGTACTGAAGGGTTAACCCTTTGGGTGGTCAGGTGCACTAAAATACGTGCAAGCAATTTACATTTTAAAACGCTTTTTCAGAACAACTGAGTGTCGAGCGGTTGCTAACCCGATGGTTGTGTAGGCCTAAGTGATGTTCTGCTAGCATGCGCAAGCCCAGCCTGCTTGTGAGCATCCTGTCCAGAAACGTCCGAACATCTCTCATTTCCTGAAACAACCAGATTATGAATAGCGAAATGCAACACTGGGCCCACGCAAAAGCACCGTCATCAACAATTAGAGTGTCTGCTAGCTGCTCAATTAGCACAAAACGCTCTGACCTAGGTAACCATTGCTGAAACATCTTTCTTGTTGGAAAATATTTTCAATTTTAAAACATTTCAAAGACGTATTCTTGGGTAGCGAGAGCTGTTTGAAATTATGGGTTTCAAGAAAAGTAGTAATAAGTTAAAAAAAAAAGTAAAATCACCCAATTCCCTAGCTGTAATTTTAGTGTGAATAGCATTGGTATCACATTGAGTCTGACATACCAATGCAACATCACTCCTGTACAGCTGATTTGCACTTCTGTTGTCCATGTTCAGATAGCGGCTGCTATCTTTGAAGCCACTGGCCAGCATCGTCACCACGTCCTTGTGATCATTCAATATCCCTCTTAGGAATTGACAGAAGTTCTGCTCCGACTGGGAGTCGCCAACTGGCTCTGTCTGAATTTGAAACATACCAAAATATTACAAGGTTCAATGTCTAATAACTCAGATTCTACATCTAAACAATACGTTTCTGCATACTTCGATGTGCTATTTAACAAACTTTTGGAGAGTTAAATGATTGTTTGATAATTCGTATCTAAAATTTCCGCATCAAACAGACTTGGGAATCAATTATGTGACAGTTCCCGAATATCAAAATAAATAATTGAAATTTCCCCTCTCACTTCTTTTGCCAAAACTTTCCAAAAAGGCAAAATTTGATCCTTTTAGGGCTTCGGCGGAGCACTGGAAAATCAACAACAAAAAGTTCAACCCCATTTTTAAAAACCTATACAAGCTGTACACGGGAATGGAATTTAAAAAGCATGGCTAACAGACAGTTAGAAAAGTGTCAAGGAGCTCAAGGAAACTGAAAGAAAAAATCAACTTTCAAGTTTCACAGAAAATTTCTGTAAATCACGTAATTCCTTTTATGATTGACACTTTCATAGATAAGACTAGCCCAAATTTAGAAGACTGCAGTAGATAACTTTTAATTCCGCTGAGATCTCCATTTCCAAGTCCATTTCCATTTCAAAGTGTCAATCATAAAAGTTCCATTTTGAAAACTAGAAATCATTCGCATTTTTTTGTTCCATTTGGAGAGCTTAATTAGAGAGCGCAATCTGCCTTCCTTTTAGCCTACCTCTTCAAATTTAATTTACAAAGCCATAAGACTAAGTGCAAAATGCAAGTTTTTGACTCTTTACAAAAAAACCCACGGGATCTATCAAAATGCTTCAGTAGGTTCATTGACATTTAAAACTCATGAAATAAACTAGCATGATTTATTTTTCCAGGATTTATCAATCGATCACATCACATCCCTAAATTCTCGATATTGCATTCGTCGAGACATTCAACAGAACAGATCACAGAGGCGTCGCTACACATCGCAACAACCAGCAAAAATTTCACAAAGAAGCGCTTTCAAATTGCAAAAACAATCAAATAACATTTGCACCTCCGACCTACAGATTTACAGTATAATGTCAAACCAATTGCGTATTATGCTCTTGCTGAATGTCAAACACCAGCCACCAATTAAGCACCTGATAAAACACCAGAGTAGGAAATAGATACTGAAAATGCGCAATTTTGCGGGGTTAGGTTGGGCAAAAAATGTAGCCTCAATTTTTATCGCTTCAACTTGAACGAGTTGCCTTGTTCAGAGAATCAAATCCACAGAAAAAGACCGGTAATGATCATATGAAAAATTGTTTTTTTTTCTCGTTGTCTTGGACTGACTGTTTGCTCACCCTAATCAGTCGACTGAAAGTGCGCAAGTATAACTCATGGACACTGAGGAGGATGGGGTTGATTGCTATGATGAATGGCAGTCGTCTGAAGCCTGCTATCCTGTGGGCCACTCGTACCGGTAGTTCCTTCTGTAAGTATTGAGCACTCCTCTAAAAATCAGATAATACAATCGACGTCCAACAGACATTTCGGCAATTGTAGAAACAAACAATATTAAATAATTTTTAGAACAACCCAAAATTACAGCCCTAAAAAGCTCGCTTGTTGTGAAAATTTTAAAGTGATAGTGTGATTTCGTTTTATATCTGACGTATGACAGCCTTACTTCGAGAAAAAGTTATAGTTTCGTGCGTACTTTTGTTCAACCAGCGCTGCAAAAAAACTAGCAAACATTCACTTGCAAAATTAGATGTTGAAACCTTCTGCTTAGCTCTTACCAGTAGATGAAGACCATCAGAGCTACCTCCAGTGTACAGCATACTGCTGGGGGTGAGACGCACAGACGGCTGAAACAGACGTCTCAGTCAAGAAAGAGTTCATAAATTCCTTAATTTCTCAAAAAAAACCTTGAAATTTCAAGTGGCCTGAGAAACGTCTATTCATAAGATATATTAATCTCGCTGAGGCCAAATTGATTAAAATTTTGCTTGTGAGACACAAGAAGCGACACAAACAGACAAAAAGCAGCAGGAAAAACATCGGGATTTTAATTAAAAATAATCGGTAACTGGATTCAACAGAAAGTCAAAAAGTAATTGGTTTTCTTGAAATTTCAATGTAACATAATTTAAAACAATCAATTGATTTAAGCCTAATTGGGGTGGTACACTTATTAAATAGGAGTGAATTGAAACATTAATTGAATTCACTGGGTACAGACTATTCACTAATCCTGGCATCACTGCATTATTCCTGACATCATTCTTGAAAATAAGAGTATCCTCATCACTACATCTATCGAAAAAAGCTATAAATTCAATAAAAGAACCATTAAGATTGAAATAAAACTATGAAATTATCAGTCTTCAAAAACTTCTTCAGATTATGAAAACTATAAACGTGCGCAAAATAGATAGAACAATCGTCTTAAAATCTACATAAGAATGAGAAAATAGCTAAGTTTCAAAATTTTGACAGTCCCAAAAAGCAATGGAGCTTCATCAGCTCCATAAGAAATAGTGAAACAAACTAATCAGATGAAAGAATTGCGGAACATTTGGCAATTTAATCGATGATAAAAAAGAAAGCTGACTTCCTTAATTACAAATTTTCACTTTTTGGCGTCTATAAAAATACTTACCCTCCACTTTCAATGTCTACTAAACCTACCAACCACTCTGCGAACTGGTACCAAAAAACTTCAATTCAGATGTTACTAAATTCAGAAGAGATTGCAGCAATACTATGCTTCAATCGGTAAGCCTTTAGGACCCAGTAAAAAACCTGTTTTGCCCTTGAAAGACAGTGTGCACATATGACAGATGAAACTCCTTTGCAAATTTTTGTCTCAAAGATCTTGTATAGGACCATTTAAACCATCAATACTTGCTATTGAATGATTGTACTCAAAATCTAGAAGCTAAAAAGCAAATTCAATGTAAACGGATTTTCATAAATATAAACAGTAGAGATTGTCACATATGTGAAGGAAAAACACAGAATTCTTACTACTTGACCAATAATCAATTAAAGATCAACACGATATCTTCAAAATTTAAGCCAAAAAAGACCGAATACTATAAGGGACAGTGTGAAACAGATTTCCTTCATAGGTCATTATAATTTACACCAATTCAAAGTTTTAACAAGGTAATTCTTAAAATCAACGCAATGAAAACCTGTGCGCCGACAAAAAAATTAAAAATGCATAATAGAGGATACTCTAAAGCATAATAGAGGATAGAATCGGCCAAAAAAAAATTCCGACACCAAAATTCCACCAAAAGTTGAGCAGGAGAGTCTTAGTATATTCAGTAACTGATAAAACATTTTTTCTTGTATTCGCGTGTTTAATGATTTTAAACACGTGTTCCATCCACAATCAGTTTTAAAGCTGCAAAAGTTGATGCAACAATAAACTGCTACTTTCTCCAAAAAAAATCTTTTTCATTTTGACACAGTGAGAGTGCTCTACCCATATGCAAAAAATTACACACACAACATAAAAAGCTTTTACACAGAGGCGAAGCTTCGATTCGCAAACACTAGCAAGAACACGACAAGAAGCAGATCCATTAAATGCAATGAAAAAAAGTAGAAAAAAGCCTGGATTTAGTGTAAATTCGAACCGTCGACCTAGCGATTATGAGGACTTCCTACATAACAAACAACAGCCACAAATAAAGCAGAAAACAGATGCTCTGCAATTTCCAATGCTACAGTAAAATTTTATATAAGAATACTTTTAATGAACACTTTTATTTGCGAGTTAGGCTATAAGAAAGAAAAGGTTCGTACTAATGCACTAACGCTCGCAAGCTGGCTAGTGTAAAAATGTCCTTCAAAGATCGTTCGATCAAAAATCCTACTTTGACAGAAGTGAAACGGAGCTTTCCACCACTTGTGAAACAACAGAAACGTACAACACAAAATTGGCTAGCTAGTCGACAGCAATTGAGACGGAAGACGCTTAGTCGAAAAAATCATAAGAAAAATGTCGCTAAGACTGGGTCTACCAAATGTTCTTCCTACGATCGCCTCGTATCGTTTTACATGGTTTTTTGATGAAACATGGCAAACACGACAATTGCCAGTGTTAAATTAGCATGAAACAACAAGAAGCTGTAACCAAGCAAACAAAACGCTAAAAATACTGGGGCAGAGTAAAAAATGTCGGAGAACAGACACACACACACAAAGAAAATAGTTTAACCCATCAAACGACGTTAATGCAAATACGAAAGATAAGCAAAAAATGAAAAACAAAAATAAAATTATACAAACGGAGTTGATAAATTGAGAATCAACACACAAAACAAATTTCGAACTGAACTGGTATTTGAAAAGCAAACATGGTGAAAACTTATGTTGCTAACGAAATCACAGATTTTTCGAAATGCTTCAACGATTCTGTTAATTATGTTGGAAATCTGGAAAAACAATTATAGGCTCTGATTAAATTAATTTTACACTGAGGCAAAGCTTCACTTCGCAAACACTAGCCAGAACATGACAAAAAGCAGCTCTATAAAGTGAAATAAAAAATTAGGTCTGAGCCTCGAATTAGTAAAAAAAAAATCGGCTACGTCTGAGATTCAAATCGCCGACCTAGAGATTAAGAGTCTCAGACACTAACCACTCAGCCACGCACTCGTAATAGGTATCAAACAATAGCCACAAACGAAGCAGAGAACAGAAGCTATGCACTTTCCAATGCTACAGTGAAATTTCCATATTAGTGAACACTTTCAATGTACACTTTCATTTGCGAGTCGGGCTAGAAAAAAAGGTTCGTCATAATAGTCGAAAAAATTGAAAAAATGAAACTATATACAGCAGCAGCCGGAAAAAATGCAGACAGCAAAAAATAATGTTTTATATGAATTTCCTGGTGTTTTTTATCTGAGATAATGGACGTTCATGTGCCGATAAAATGATTTTTAATCTTCTAATTAAT
Source organism: Symsagittifera roscoffensis (assembly GCF_963678635.1). Lineage (NCBI taxonomy): Eukaryota > Metazoa > Xenacoelomorpha > Acoela > Convolutidae > Symsagittifera > Symsagittifera roscoffensis. Next base: position 42,091,446 of record NC_087063.1, on the reverse strand, counting down.
CATTCATATATCAAAATAAAACGAAATCTTTCGCCAAAATTAGGAGTCAATTATATCCTCTCTTTGCTGTTTTTCTTAAAAAACGAACACTTTGGCCGCAATTTTTCTCAACACTGCGGCAAAATTATTGAAGAAATTTTGCAACCGAATAACGAAGGAATTCACCCACTTATGGCGCCACACGATTATCAGCAAGCTTGCTTTAACGTGCCTGAAACCTCAACATAAACAACCAACCGAGGCCATAATTTCTTCCAAATCCTGGAGCGGTCCGACAAAATTTAAAACAAGGCTAGCCGGCTGCAGTGCAATTAGCAACAGAATGTTCCGACTACATTAAATATTCTTGAAATTTTTTGAAGCCGAAATTGCAAAATTTCATATATAACGAGCGATACTCGATCGCTTAACTCGCTCGAAAAGAGACAAAAAATCAAAAGATTCGGACCGGTTTTTCTTGACACTAAAAAAAAAACTTTTATAATGCCGTTCAAATCACGACTGAAAGGGCTTCAATATTATATATTCCTCAACCCAGTCGAATGATTATTTGTGGTGGCTGATTTCGCCAGGAAAACAAAAAAAGTTTAAAAAAATTAAGAAAAAAAACACACCCAAAAACAAAGTTCCTCCCAATTTTCAATAAAGGGCAGAACAAGTGCATCCCCTTTGCTTCGCAAATAGCACAGAATGTTCTAATCACAGTAATCAAAAGAAAAAAATTAAACGACAAAAATACTTTCTTATCGAAATAGTTTGTGCCATTTTTATTGGGTATCAGTGCTTTGAAAATAAGTTCAAAAACTAAAATAACTTTTTTTGTTGCACAGAGGAGGAGCGGAGCTTCGCACCACTTATGATACAACACAAACATTAAAAAACGAAGTCGAAAAAGTGAAATATATTGAAAAAACTAGGTGAACTAAAATCTTCGTATGTCTCGATAAAAGATAACTAGGGGTCGAGCTAAAGCTGGAGGTAAGTTTTTGATATTTTTGGAATTTGTTATACTGATGCGGGATGAATGGGATTAATTAAAATTTGGACTTTGCCTAAAACCTTAGTTGTTTCTCAACTGAAGTAAGTCAGAAGAGCGCACACATAAAATTTTTCCTTCAAAAAATAAGGCAATTCCCGGATCTGTAGACAAAACTCTCGCAACCGGTTCTTTCGATTGAAGCCTTCATCTCATATTTAATAAGGTAGTATATAAGAAAGTCAAAAAATTCCTAAAAAACGGTCGAAAGTTCAAAAACGGGACTTTCTGTTATCTTAAACTTTTTCTGCAATGAGAAGATTGTCGCCGCTTAACCAAAAAAGATCCTCAAAACCGGGTTTCTAGATTGAACCCGAACACTTAACCTATGGGTGGGTAGTTTTCAGGAAAACTCAAATTCTCCAACAAACTCAATAAATTAAAAATTGATTTTTCTGCGAATCAAACTTTTTAGTGTAAACAAAATTGGGCGTAGCCACCAGACAAGAGATTCACACAATCTCTTGTGTCGATTGAACACAAAAACCTAATAACTTGAGAGGGTAGTTTTCGAGAAAAGTCAAATAGTTTCAAAAGACGGTAGAACAAACCAATTATTGACTTGTCCGAGGTCCATAACTTTGGCGTAATGAAAAAAAACTAGCAAGCCCGCCTCCAATAATTAATTGGCTCGCAAAAAGTTGGTTAATGCTCCGATCAAGCTATCCAATCAAAGAATATTTGAACAATTTCAAGTAAAGCCATATTATCGTAACGCGGTTTGAAAACTTTAAGTTTCATAGAACGAATAGATTCCCGAAAAATTGAAGTTTTCTTAGCAAGCTATCCAAGCTACAAAAATTTGTGAAATATTTCAAGTTCTTTCATAGAGCAAATCAAAATTTGCAAAAAATTGAAGTTTTTCTAGGCAAGCTATTAAAGCAAGAAAAGAATCCTGTTGTTTCATAGAGCGAATCAGTTGGCAAAAAAGTTGGCAAACGTTTTCCTCAGCAAGCTATTCAAGCTATGAAGAGAAATAAATCAAGTAACTTCACAGAGCGAACTGGTTCGCAAAAGGTTCAAGTTCTTCTTTGCAAGCTATTTAAAACATTTCCAACTTTTAAAAATTTCGAAGTTGTTGTATAGACTGATTTGGTTAACAACAGGTATAAGTTTTTCCGAATCAGTCCGCGAAATTTTTTTCGAAGCAAGCAAATCAAGCTATGAAACTTTGAACTTTTGCAGGTTATTTCGTGGACTAAATCACTTCACGAAAAGTTGAAAGTTTTTCTAATCAAGCTTCTCAAGCTATGAAACTTTGAATTTTTCCAGGTTTTTTCGTGGACTAAATATGTTCGCTAAAACTAAGCAAGCAAGCATATAGAGCTATGCAATTTTGAAATACACCAACTTACTTCATAAACCGAATCAGTACACGAAAAGCTATAAGTTTTCTAAGCAAGCTAAAACAATGAATTCTTTCAACTTATTTCGTAGATCAAATCTGTTCGCATTCAACTTATTTTATAAACCGAGTCAGTACACGAAAAGCTATAAGTTTTCTAAGCAAGCTAAAAAATGAATTCTTTCAACTTATTTCGTAGATCAAATCTGTTCGCAAAAAATTTAAGTTTTTCAATCAGCAAATTTTTTTTCGAAGCAAGCAAATAAAGCTATATAACTTTGAAATATTTGAAGTTCTTTCATAGATCGAATCATTTCGCGAAACGCTTTGAGTTTTCGAAGCAAGCTATTCAAGCTATAAACTTTGAATAAGTAAAATTATTTTAAAATCAAATCAGATCGCGAAACTTTTTTCGAAGCAAGCAAATCAAGCTATGAAACTTTGAACCTTTGCAGGTTATTTCGTGGACTAAATCGGTTCGCAATGAGTTAAATTTTAGTAAGCAAGCTTTTCAAGCTATGAAACTTTTAAATATTTCAGATTAATTCATAGACTGAAAGGGCTTGCAAAAAGCTAAGCAAGCTATTCTAAGCAAGCTATTCAAGCTATGAAACTTTGAACTTTTCCAGGTTATTTCTTGGACTATGTCGGTTCGCGAAAACTTTAAAGTTTTTCTAAGCAAGCTAATAGAGCTACGCAACTTTGAATAATTTGAAGTTATTTCATAGACTGAATCGGTTCGCGAAAAACTTTTTCTAACAAAGCTTTTCAAGTTATGAAAAATTGCGATATTTCCATTTATTTCATCAAACGAATAGGTTCGCGAAAATTTTTTTTCTTAGCATGGAGGTTGCTGTTTTTAAGTGATTCTTTGCAGACTGAAATTTTGACAGTCCAGTTCCAGACAGAAATAAGTAGGTACTGTCTAGCCCTGAAGTTGAATCTAGTTCATCTTCTGACTGTTGCTCTGAGTGCTTCTTAAGCAATACGCTCGATAGCCTTTTAAACATTGTCTCCTAATGATTCTTAAGCATTGTGTTCAATTAAACATTGCGTCCATAGCGTATTCGGAGTTATATTTAATATATAAGATGGTCGTAGCGGATATGCAGAGGAGCTTCCCAATCTGTTGTTTTTATTAAACCATAAGACTCTTACTTGGGAGGGAGTTTTCAAACATCGGAATCAAAAAATTTGACTTCCGAGGGCCATTATTATTTGAATAGAAAAATTTGGGCGTAGCCGCAAACGCACAAAAATTTTCCACAATCTGTTCATTGAATTAAAACAAAACTCTGCAATTTGGGCGGATATGTTTCGTTTTCGAAGAAAGTTAAAAAGACTAAACAAACGGTCAAAAAAAAAATTTGAGTATTCCAAAGGCCAAGACTTGTTGTGGAGAAAAAAATGGGCGTAGCCGTTTATGCAGGGCAACTTACCATAATCCGTTTTATCCATTGAACTTAACATCTCAGGTTTAGGAGGGCATTTTTTGAGAGAATGAAAAACCAAAATACGGGTCAAATAATCCCCCACACACTTTTATGAAGACTGTAGGCACAAGTGTAAAGTAAGAGGAAACCAGAAAATTATGCAGGAGCACAGGGGAGTAGGCAGTCTTACGATTGATCGATTGACAAGACTTTTTGAAACATGGCGGAGTAGTTTTCTACTGAACTAAGACTTCAGCAAAAAATGAAAAGCTTTCTAAAGCTTCTCAAAAAAGTAAAAAAAACCCATCTCATACATTTTCATAATACCTGATTTTGGCCGTCAGGAATTTTTGGCCGTCATAAAGCAAAATATGAGTTGACTAAACCGGTAAAACGTCAACCGAAACCAAACCATTTAGTTGAAAAAAATCAAATCAGACTTGGTAAAATGACAAATACAGAACATTCAACAATTGTCAAAAAATTTTAGTATAAAAAAATCCATGCTTTACCAATCGATTAAAATCCGTTCGTTGTCTCCAGCCTAAGCGTATCGGATTCACTTAGAAATTTGAATTCATTATGAACGAAGTAACCAATTGATTCGAGTGATACTGTTAAACAAGTTACCCAAAAAAGTCTATTTTCAATTTAATAACGCTTGCCAATCGCAAGCCTAATAAAAGCTACTAGGAAGCCCAACTTAAAAAATCAATCGACTTGGAAAAAGTTAGTGGTTGGTCTGATCCAGCTAGTCAAGCTATGAACCATCTGAAAATTATAAGTAAAACCATGTTGCAAATCGGTTTGAACAATTTTAAATTTCTTAGACCGAATAGGTTCGCGAAAAGATTAAATTTTTCTAGGCAACCTATGGTCCTTCGAAAAATTGAAGTTATTTCAAGAAGCGAATCGGATGGAGAAAAATGAAATCTTTGTTTTGAAGCCATTCAAGCGGTGAAAGTTTAAATTAACAAAAACCAATTCATAGATCAAATCGGCTCTCAAAAAATGAAAGCTTTTCGAAGCAAGCTATTCAAGTTATGAAACTTCGAAATATTTCAGGTTGTTTTATAGAGCAAGCCAGTTCGCGAAAATTTATTTCTTCTTAGCAAGCTTTTCCAGTAATGAAAATTTGAGAAACTTTAGATTATTTCGAGAGTAAATAAACCAGTTGAAATACAAACAAATCAGTAATACGCGGATTAGTTAAGCCAGCCGAATAGTTACGTCATATCAATGAAATTTGCATAACTTTCGTAAGTGTTATATAATTGTTACATAACTATTCCAAAACAATCAGGTATTTTGGCTGGTTTATACACAACCTTTTTTCAGACCAAATTGGTTCGGGAAAAGTTCAATAATTATTCTCAGTAAGCTACTCTAGCTATTAAACTTTGAGCCGAAGCGAATCGGATGGCAGAAATGGAAGCGTTCGAGCGAAACCATTCAAGCGATGAACAGTTGAAACTATTTCAAGCTATTTCAACGAGCGAATCGGTCCGCAAAAAATCAAGTTTTCTTCAGCAAGTTGTAAAAAGAATGACACTTCGATATGATGCAAGTTGTTTCTTAAGCCAAATAGTTTTGCGAGAAGTCTGTTTTTTAGGCCAGCTAGTCAAGCTATGAAAATGAAAAAAATTTCATGACACTTCATGAAGAGAAGTCGATGACAAAACGTTCAAACTTTTCTTTGCAAGCTTTTTATACTAACAAACTTTGAAACAAAGCAATTCAGATGCCGAAAATTAAAATTTTCAGATTCAAGACATTGATGGGATGAAAATTTGAAATTACTTGATGTTCAGTTAAGGAGCGAACAGAATTGTTTTAAAAAAAAATTTCTGCAGCAAGCTGTTCAAACTATAAAAATGAGAAAAAATTCACGTTGTTTCTTAATCCAAATCGGTTCGCAAAAAATTTTCTAGATAAGCTATGAAACTTCGGTATATTTAAAATTAGCTCAGAAAAAGGCACCGAATGCCGAAAAAAAATGAAAAAATGTTTCTTTTGCAGCCATTCAATTCGAGCGATGAAAATTTGATATAGTTCAAAATATTTCATAGACCAAATCAGTTCGCGAAAAATTCATGTTTTTATAAGCAAGTAAATGAAATTAAAAAATAGCAAAATGAAGTTGTTTATAGACCGAATGGGTTCACAATTTTCTAAGCAAGCTATTCAAGATATTTCAAGTTATTTCATAGCGCTCAATTCGCAAAAATTTATTTTTTCTAAGAAAACTAAGATACTTTAAAACTTTTCATGTTATCGCAGAAAAGGATCCGAAGGGCAAAAAAAATTGCAACGAAGCCATTCAAGCAATGAAAATTCGATAAAACTTAAATCGTTTTAAAGACCAAATTGTTTCGCGAAAACTTGAAATAATTCGCAAATATTTGAGTTCTTCCAAGCAAGCTACTCAAGCTATGATAATTCCAATTATTTTAAGTTTTTCATGGACCGAATCGGTTCATGAAAATTAAGAGATGTCTTCAGGGAGCTATTCAAGCTATGAAATAATTCAAGTTATTCCATAGACCGAATCGATTCGCAAAAGTTTCAAGTTTTCTCAACAAGCTACTCAGCCTATGAAACTTTGAGTTATTTCAAATTACTTTATAGAACAGAACAGGCCGCAAAAAATCTGGGCTTTTGTAAACAAGCTATCAAGATATTTAACTTAGAAAAATTTCAAGTTAATTCACAGACCGAATCCGTTCATAAAAAGTTTAAGATTTTTTAAGAATCGGTTAGTGAAAAGATTTTCTAGGCAAGCTATTTAAGTCATGAAACTATGAAATATTTTAAGTTAATATTTGAAGTTGAATCAATGACATGTTTAGACCGAATCCGTTCATAGTTCACAAAAATAGTTTCTCTAAGCATGGAGGTTGCTGCTCAGTTTATTCGTTTCAGACTGAAATTAATCTGTGAACGCTAAAATTTTTGAGATAAAGTGGGCAGATAATGCCTCCTAGCCTTGAAGTTGAATCAAGTTCATTTTGATTACAGAGTTTCGCACGTTTTTCGAAAAGAATTCTAGAATATTCCAGATTTTAGTATATTCGATGTCCCCGTGAATGATTCTTAGACGTTCTGATAAACACATTTTTAAACGTTGCGCTCGATAGCCCTTAAACATTAAGCCTTATGCTGAAAACATGTCATTCATTTAATACATAAGATAAGCTAGTGTGAGAGTGACTTTTTGTGCTTCTATGCTTTAATGTAAAATTAGTCCGAAAACAAATACATTCTGAACTGAAAGAGCGGTAGTATGATATCACAATCAATTCCTAACAAAATTTCTTTTTGAGTGACCTGACTCGGTTTTTTCGGTTTTCAATGTATTCAAGTTCATTTAGGTAAATTTCATGTACTTAGAACAACTTTTTCGAGTAATTTGCAAGAAAAAAATTTCATGGCCACAACTCAGGTTCCATTCTGTTAAATACACACACAAAACCCTTTCCTTCTCTGTTGTATAAGATACACGTACCCTGGCAGAGTAGTGGTCAACTTGGGGCTGGTTGTAGAGGTGACTCAATCTATCTAACGAGGCCTGTGAAAACTCAGTCATCCCCACTCCCCCTCTAGTAACACCCTGTTGTGACGTCACCATTGAGTTCTCGGGTTGCGAGTGGTAGATGAAGCTGCTTCGTTGTGGACTGTTTGCATTTCGAACCCTATGAGCGTCGAAGTTTTAAAGTTTGTTTTTCATTCAAAAAGAAACTCAGGCATGGCGACCATTTTCGGTTACCAAAACTGTATTTGCTTTGTAAAATATCGGATCAGTGTCTTATAATTATAAGAATTGGCAAAGGGACTAATTGAGCTGTTCTTAACATATTTGGTCGACATACTTAACCTTTTAAAACTACTAGTTTCACCATAAAAAAGATGCTCATGTCTTGTGGAGGAACAGAAAAGGATCCCCATTCCAATATTGCCCCTTCAAAATTTTGTCCAAAATTAGAAATGAATTCGCAATCAATCAAAAAATTTATGGTCAGCTTGGTTCTTGAAACATATTTCAGATAGCTTTTCACCTATTTTCAAGTTCTTCATGCACAGGCTGTTTTGAACTTCGTTCTCGCTCGTTCAAAGCACTATGCTGCTGGTCGCTACTTCTATCTTCGTTACTACCACTATCACCAGATGATGAACAACATCTCAGATTCTGTTTTAGTTGTGACCTTTTTTGACGACCAGAGAGTAAAACTGAAGTTGAAGAACTTCTGTTACTTCGAGTAACTATCGAAAATAACTTGGCAGTTTTTCTGGTTACCATTGCAAAGGGAAGCTCAAATTAAGTAGATTAGCAACTATTGACCGCTTCTATCATTGCACCTGAAAATTGACTATGATTGTTGCTACAAAACTCAAACTGATTTTTGTTCAAATTAATTAATGAACAATTAAGCTCCGATATATAAAATGTAGACTATTATTTAACCTACTTTAGATCACTTTAAATAAGCAAGTTATCCCAACCAAGGGACCAATTATTGAATAATTTAAGGTTGTGCTGCTCGATTATTTGACCGAATACTCGCATTTCCAATCGGAAACCCAGATTTTCATGTAGTCGCAGAGTGACATCTGATATCAATACCATATTGGAAAATCCTTAAATAATTAAACTGCTCATTGATTATATCGTTAACACTTTTTCCGAAAATCCTGAATAAACTTAAGATACACAATATCAATTTTTCTTGAACACCATGATCCAATTATTTGATGGCATTTCTATTCTCCGCTCAAAAATAAAACCAGCATTTCGAGAAATCTCCTCCAATTGAGACGTATCCCTGTAGCCCCAATCTGGGTTGCGACTTTTCAAGCTAACATCAAAACTTTGATTGCTCTCGGGTGAAATTACACCGTCGATTGAGAAAGGCCCGTAAATTAAAAAGTAGCTTCCAGGTTTGAGGCATCGCGAAGCTATGCTGAATGCTCCAAACGTACAAACAATGGGTGATATGTGAGTGAAGTTAGAAGCATATACCATGTCAAAGTCATGATCCAGTTGAATTTTGTCGACGTTTGATAAATCAATTGCAATCGGATCTTTAACAGATTGCGATAATTTATAATGATCGATATACGCTTTAATACTGGTCAAGTTTTTCGGATCAACATCTGACGGCTGGAACGTAACAGCTGGAAAATGTTGTGCGAAAAAAGATACATGCACACCTGAACCAGAAGCTAGTTCGAGAACTGAAGTTAATTTGGATTCCGTGTTCTGATTTCGGCCGATGAATTCTTTCAGGACTTCCAGAATTGGAAACTTGTTTCTGTCACTGGAAGGAGAGTTTAACATTTTCTCTGTTCGTCTGCCGTAGACTAGTCACATTCGAATACTCCAACGAAGTCTTTGCAGGTACATTGAACGGACTAAAAAGATTCAAGAGTAATGAACACAATATCCCAATAAATAATTTTTATCCAATAAACAAGAGTTAAAATTTTGGTGTCCTACAATTTAATCACATACAATTTAACACCGTTCATTTTAACACCACTTGCAACAACATTCAATTAAATACTGGGAAGCTAGCGGACAAAGGAGACAAAAGACACTACATTGACTTTTTTAACGAAAAACTTCAAAATTTTCCCTGGAAACACACGACCATCAAACGACGCAGCATGCGTAATTAAAGTGTCAAATTACACCATTTTCAGCGGCTGATTTCACATGAATGCAATCAGTTCCAAACTCACATTTCATAGCTACAAATATGACTTTTAAACCACATTTAACCATCTGATTGCAGCAGAAAAATGCTTAAGATATTACTGTGACTTTTATGACAATAATAAATCCGCTTACAATGCACTGTTTGGCCTCGTAATGTGACTTTTATCACATTTATAAAAACACAAATATGACTTTCTGACCATAATTAAATTTTACGCCTAATTAAGCCATGATTTGCCATAAAAACCATTTTCCCCTTTAAACAAACACTGCGACTTACGAAACAGCTGTTAAGCAATGGTACCATTCTAGCCATCTCATCCGGTCTTGCTGCAACAAAAGGTACTCAAGCAACTGGGATTCTGAAATTAAATACGCGTGACCATCTTGGAGTCATGGAAACGCGAGGGATTGTTATTCGGAAAGTGTTGAGCCATTTTTATGATGAGTGTCATGTTGAAGCTAACATGCGAGAACATGTTACTTTAACTAGTTTAATTCTGATTGCAGCAAAAAAATGCTTAAGAATTGACTGTTCGAAATAAAATAATATACTTCAAAATCCAAAATTTGCAGCCATCCCAAAGCTTTTCGACACTTGAAAAAATTTTCTGAGAAATTTTATTGCAATTATTGCTGACGATGACTTACATGCTATATGATTCTGAGTAGGAAATTTTTTTTTACAAGTTTCTCTGTAACGAACTGATAACTGTTAAAAACTTTTTAGCGAAGAGGCAACCACAAGATATGCATAAAACTCGTAGGGTTGACCATTTTGCTAAAATCGCAATTTTTAAATTTAACAAAATTTATGCCAGTAAAAACTTCCGATGCTAACATACATATTTTTCGACAATTTTTTTGGACGCAATTGGAAATATCACACACAATGTGTAGCAACAAATATACATACAGCCTTATGTCATGCAGAAGCATGTGATGTATTGAATTGACATACCAACTCCGAAAAGAAAAAACAGCAGGCGAAAGTACTACAGACAAAACCGTTTTTATTTAATATATATTTCGTTTCAAAATTGGCTACGCTTAAAAAACTCTAAAAATAATCTTTCAATTTTTCATCATTAGGAACGATCCATCCATTCTCTAACACTTGAAATTTATAAAAGCTCATTTATCAAAATCAACCCAGAAACCTTTGTGAAACCTATTTATTCTAATGACTGGAAGAAAATAAAACTGAAAATTCACAAAAAGTTTTCAACTCAAAAATGAGAAATGTTCAGAAAATTTAATTTAATTGTCTGCACTATTGAAAAAAAAACAGCATGACTTCAAAAATAAAAAAATGCAAAAATCGTTAGCACAATTTGTACTGTGGCAACAGTCGACAAAAAATAAGCCGAAAACCGAGTCCCATTACTACTTTTTAAAGAACAAAAGTTTCATCTGGCTAGAAGTACGCGTCCTGTCTTGACTCAAATCCCGCACCTAAATCGTTCAAAACATGGACATTACCTTTGCATTAAACAGCCAAAACTAGGTGGAACTTGATATGCTAATAAAGCAAGTAAACTAAGAAGTCCACAAGAATAACCTAGGGGCACAGAGATATTAAAGTTAATTTAAAATTTGATGAAATTAAAGGAAGGCTATGACAATTACCAAAATCGTTACCAATTACCAAAGAGGAAATTACGACCATTCAAAATCAATCTATGTAATAAAATAAACTTCATTAATTCACTCATAATCAAATAGACTTGAAAATTTTTCGTGGGAGAAAATTTAATCTCAACGTTGAAATTTAACAAAAACTAAGAAAATGCCCGGAGAGCAGGTTGCGGTGCCAGTAGCTCAGAATGTTGAGGCCACAAGGATTTAAGAGAATAAGTTCAAAATTAAGGAAAACATTGTTTAAAATATTAATTCAAACTCAAATTCAAAATTTTTCTTTATTCAAAAAATTCAAAACTCTTTATTCAAATTCAAAAATTCTTTAATTTTTTCATTGGTGAAAATACAAAAAACCCGAACCACGGAGATAAAAGAACTCGAATATAATAGTATTGATACAGTACCACACTTGACCCCGTAAAAGCTTTCTTTCGAGTGCTTAAAAGTGGACGGGAAAGCCTATTGAGTGGTGGCAACAATGACACGGTACAATTTTTATTACAGGAGGCAAATAAACAAAAAAACTAGATTGTTATAAAAACAAGATGTTTAATGTTTACAGTTTAAATACCCGCTTTTCATACTTCAACTGCAAAAACTGAGGAACAACTACAAAAAAATGGTTTCCAGTTGAAATACCCGCTTTTCATACTTCAGCTGCTAATATTGAGGAGCAACTTTTTAAAAGAATGTTTGCTAAAATTACTAGAAAAATTTAGAAAAAAATACATCTAAAAAATTCGATGTCTTTCACTCGGATGATGTCGACCCTGGTTAAGTCGGCAACGAAACTGTAGCCTTTAAAAAATTTGAAGCTCAAAAATTTTTAAATTCAAAAAGACCCATCCCTCTTGAAATACGCAAAAATAAGTACAAACAGAAAAAGTAATTTATTCAAAATCAGAGTTGGTTAATTTACAAATTCAGAACTACTTCTAATATAATCAGAACTGTTTGAATCAAAAATAAAAAAACCCAAGCTGGAAAGAAGCTGCTTGAATAGCAAACCAGATCATCTCAAAAGCATTTTGAACAAGAAACGGTAAATCAGCAGACATAATTTAGAACGAAAATCACAAAACCGAAAAAAAAATCAACATTTTCTCAAATAACTTCAAAAAAATAATTATTACTATGAACGAAATAAAGGATACTTTCATTTGAAGCTCCGGAAAATTGAGCATGTCAGCCTGGAAACGTGAAGGCAATCCTGTCTTGAACTTGTAAGAAAAGTTGTTTACGGGAAAAAAAGTTGCCCATTACAAGTCGCGCAATTGAAAAAAGGAGGAAGACAAACATGACTCAGACAAGTAGCAGACCAATAATAAGCAAAGGACAAAAGAACAACAAAAAATACGAGGACAACCAGTTGCTTTAACTACCACACAAAAATCACATAAATAATTTTAAAAAGCAACAAGTTTTTTCTTCAATTTATGCCGTTTTAAGTCCGTTATGCGATGAAATATTAATTAAAATAGCCAAGAGACAGTTGATAATATAGTCAACAGACATTCAAGGCACACAAAGAAACACAAAACTTTTCGCCTTACAAAGTAAAAATATATGGTCTTAGGCTTTTTCAATTTCAAAAACACTTTCTGATTGACCCTTTTTGGATAGAATTGAGTCATTTTGAAAAAATGGATCAATGCGTTGAATTTATATTCCGCTGAGAAACCAGAAAACTGAAGTCAATCAGGGGTTTAAGCAAACTTTTCAGTTTTTCTGTTCGATAGTGGACTTAACTTTTCTTCAACAAAAGAAATGATCTGAGCTTGCAACTAAAGTAAAAGTCACGCCACGAAAAATCAAACTTGAGTGTGAATAAATTATAAGACTTCTCACTAAGTTCTGGGTCATAGTTTTCTTTATGTTCGCCGACTCTTAATTAAACCCTAGAACTCAGGTTTATTTTATAGTAATAATAAATTAGAACCAATTGATAATATTTTTCTTCGAACACTGAATGGAAAAATAATGAAAAAATGGAAACTTTTTAAAATTATTGGAAACGTAAAAAATTGAAAATATTATTCCCAAGAAGACCATAGAAGAAACATACTTACTAATTTTACCACAATAAAATTAACTATTCGCAGCTTAAATAGAACTTTTTAATCATCCTCCTTTTAAAGGCCTGCTCACTCACTTCATTCGCCTCGAAATTAGATATAAATGAACAATTTCACACAGATTTTCGACATTGAGAAAATTTTGAAAACTTTTTTGTGTCGTCCAAAGCACGAATGAAAGTGATCGAATGTGATATGTCATTCGATGCATTTCAATAATTTTCTGTGATACCTGATTTTGTCTAGAAAAAACAAAGTAAAAAATTGAAAAAAAAACCGCCGAAACAAATCGAAATTGCCGACAAACCGAGATCTATCAAAATGAATAGAGCTAGTGTTGAAAAAAGCAAATCAAAACAATTTGATGTGAATTGGTGAAATAACCATCGGGACCTAGATTTACAGGAGGCAAAATCTAAAAATATTTAAGCAAAAAAAAATTTAAGCCGAAAAAAAATGAACTTTAACAAACTGAGTAGGTAAAATTTTTAACCAACATAAAAACAATTTTCCTTAAGGCTGGTTATTTAAATTGCTTGGATGCTCAATATATGTCTGATGCACCAGAAAGGCCCAGCAGATTAATGAGTCCGGGAAAGGTAAACACAGGGGTTTAAAGCAAGGGTGAACACAGGTAACCAGGATGTGAGTCCTAGGAAAAAGTTATTTAAGGGAAAAGTATAGTACCCGGTAGCAACACACTTGCTATCGCAAGTCAAAATACATCCGAATTTTTTTTCATTCCACTTTGCAGTCAACCAAACGTATTAAAAAGCCGTAGCTCGACCGACCATGTTTTATTTAAATATATGTATATTCAGGGGCGGACCTATAATTTTCTCTTCCCGATTTTCAAAAAAAATCTAGGTTTCGACTTTTTTCAACTCAAACAAATTGATTTCCGAGCACTCCCAGAACATATAAAGACCCTAATCTGTCCAAAATTTCTGTTCCGCCGGCAAAAATTTGAAACAACAGACCAAAAAAGGCGTTTTTAAACACTTTTTGGAAAGTTTTTACCAAAACAATGCATTTTTACGGCAGGCGTGCCCCTTCAAAATTTGTATTGTTGGCGCCAACGGCGCCTTTAGAAAAAGTTTGAAGGTTTATCGGCCGAAAAGGGATGTCGAAAATTAATACCAAAGGGAGGACTCTTTGGTTGGTGAGTAGGTCGAATCCCTGAGGGGGATGGTGCCCCCAAAATCCGCCCCTGTTTATTTAAAAAGCAAAATTTGCTGTGTGTAACGATTTATCATAACCCTATTCGACAATACATTATTACTGTGCACTGTTTTAAGAATCGCGGTATAAGTCAGATGAAGAAATTATTCAGGAACCTTACTTATTACACATCGAACCAAGGTTTTAACGGGAAAAAACTGAGTACCAATTTGGCTGAACTTTGCTAATTGTTAAGTTTAAGTTTTTGCAATACTTAAAAGCTATCAAAATTCCTTGCGAAAACTCCACAAAGGAAAACAGTTTGGTAAAAAAAAAAACATATAATTTGCTGCGTTTTGTGTCTTTCGAATGCTTACTGCTCCGAATTCATTGCCGTTTAAGTGTGCTATTTTACTTTGGTATTTGGTAAGCGTTTTTGCCTTCTTTTTAGACGATGAATTTAAATTGAAATTTAAAAAATCGAAACCCAACAACTGATTTTAAAGCCAACAAAAATTTAATTCCTGCACTCAATTGTCAAACCCTTTCCTTAATGTTTTGAAAATATCATATTTTAAACATTCAACTTAATTATATACAAGTACAACAATACTCCGGTATGAAAAATAAATAGTCATTTCCATATTTAAAACTCTACTAGACTAAGTACTACTGTCTGGAATATGCACATCCTTCGAGCCAAACCCATTCATTCGCATTCCTTCCGCAGCTCCCATTCTTATGACAGGAACTTTCCCTTCACCAGAGCACTACGAGCTGCTTGGTTGATCAGTTTGAATCTGAATAAAAATATGCTAATAAATAACACTCTTCGCTCAAACCAAAAACTGATAACGATAACCGAAGAAAAAGATAATCAGTCTTAATTTCAAGGACTTAGATCTCACATTTTCAATTGATTCGCATCGCTGTAGGCAAATTCATTAAGGGTGGCATTATCATCTCCGGATTAAGCTTTTTGGCCCAAATATGTCTATCATACTCCGTCTTTCCTCAAAAAGACTCTGTTTTGAATGCAGAGTTTTGTTGCTTGGTAAAACAATCCTTTTAGACCCATAACCAACTAATTAATTACACAGAGGCAAAGCTGTGCCTCGCAAACACTTGCGAGAACACGACCAAAAAGCAGCTCTATCAAAAGACGTAAGAAAAACTAGAAATACGCCTCGAATTAGCAAAAACTCGACTACGTGTCGGATTCGAATCTGCGACCAAGCAAATTTGAGTATCACGTATTAGCCACTCAGCCACGTATGCTTCAAATCCCCAAAAACTAGCCACCAATCACCACTAACGCAGCTACATATGCTATTAAATTGCCAAATCTATCCAGCAAAAGTAGCACCAAATACAAAAACAAAATTCTGCATGGAACAAATCGCAAAGCATAAAACCACATTATGTATAAATTATGCATTTCAAAAAATTGCGAGACATATTGAGAAAGAAAATTTTTGAAATCGAGTTTTTTTTGTTATGTTGTTTGAAACAAATAGCTTTTTCGGTTCATTTGATTAATTAAAAATGCATCAACTTGAAAGTTTGTCCTGATATCCTTTGCTTCGCAAGTTTAATAACTCATTGATAAGAACGAACACATTATTTCCTCAAAATATTTCTGTACACACCTATCTGGTCCCAATAGTATTCCCCCGAACCACCTGGAAACTACAACCATCACATTGCTCAATTTGGTTAACTCCAGCAGGTGTGCCACTCTGCCTCCCGCGTTCGTCTCCCCTGAACAAACACGAAATCACACCAGCGTACAAGAATGCTGTCAGTGCGGTCAATGCAGTTCATATTCTTTTACAATATGGCCAGTGTCGATTAATCTAATCACTATTAACAAAACGTCATAAGCTCGAAAGCGTCATTTACTTTTGACGCTAAGTCTTGACGTATTACAAAACAATTCAACGACTTACGTACCATCTTCGTCATAATCTGCGTGTAAAATGTTTCTTTCATCTGTAAATCGATAGGTCATTATGTTGTGAGTGGCTTTAGCAATCTTCGGTATGCTTAAAATAAACAATAAATAACTGCTATTTTAACAAATACTCTTGCTATCGCAAATGAAAATATAACAAGGATAGCCCGGTTGCTGAGCAAGTAGCACAGAATTTTGCCACCACAATTATTGAAGTACAAATCGAATAAAAAAAATCATCTTTTTTCCCCTCGGATTCCTTTGATTTTTTTTTCAGAAAGGTCAAAATAATTATTTTGAAAAATGAGAAAATAGCCAGATAATCTATAAATTGCAATATAATAAAACTGATTGTCTCTCATCGGGTCATTTGAAAAATTGGTGCCATTTAGTCTAAAAACCGGAAGCTCAGACCTTTTCTTGATACAGACAAATTTTTTGGAATCCGAATATCGATTCAAAGCACTTCATCTGATACACACTTGAACCCCTTCAATTTTTCCTTGGGGTACCTAAACTTGAGCAAAAAAAACAAGACATGCCATAGTTCCTTCTCTTCACTTCGTGAAGTTGTCGGAACACAAACTGTGCTCACTACAATAAAATTCTAACCTTTTAAGGTATAACATTACATCGTCCACATCAGTTTTCGAGCTGACTGCGATGCAGTGCCCTTGAAAATAACTTTTTCTTTCGAGTATCAGTTCTGAAGATACAAGTGACTGTTCGATTTGAAGAAGTCTGTCCAATGACAAAGCCCCATAATCGCTACACTTGACTACGTCGCGATTCCTGTGCTGAATGTCATCTGTCTTTGCCTGTAAATCAAAATTAGTAAGTTGAGCTAATACAATTACCAGAAACATTTTAGTGAGAGGAAGCTACGCTTCGTAAACACAAACAAAAAAAACGGCAACGGAGCTCTTAAAATTCAAAGCACAAAAAAAAAGCATTTGAAAACAAAAACTTCTGGCGATTACTACCAAAGCTTGAGCCCATTTGCGGCTTCGAAAGCTAAGTGTACTCGTATTTTAACACACACTCCACTTGTCAAAATATTTAGACACAGGCGTTAAAAAAGACAGTAAAAAACTGCGAAATTTATAAATAGTTTTCAGAAACTTAAAGTATTTCAAGAAGTCTCTAGCACAAAAATGATTCATAAAAGAACATGTGACACACTCAAACCAAGCCAAGGAATAATTTGTCAAAAAAACGAAGAAACAATTATTTTTTCAGATTATTGCAATCACATTTCAGCACAGAGGCCAAGTGGAGCATCGCAAAGCTTGCGAAACATCACAATTACTAGCTATTCGCAAATGCAAACAAAAAACAACCTCAAAAATTATGCATTTTCATTCATAATTAAGCCGAAGAAATTTAAACCGAATGCCCTAATGCCAAAAAAAAATCAAAAAAATCGACGAAAAATAAGTTGAATGCACATCAAAAATAACGTGTTCGCATGTTTAACAATCTATGAATATCGCCGAAGGCTATTTAACTAACACAGGGATTAACTAACACAGGGAGAGTGGCGGACGTCCATCTTCCCCCCCCCCCCCCCTCCCCCTCATGGATTCGACTATTTTGTCCCCCCTTTGTACTATTTTGAGATATCCATTTTTGGTGACGGACCTTAAAAGTGTTCTAAAGGCGCCTTTGGTGCCAATATATACTAATTTTGGGGGAGCGCGCGACAAAAAAGAGCAATTTTTTGGTCAAAACTTTCCAAAAAGTGCCTAAACGGGTCTTTTTAATGCTTTGGTAGAGCTCGGAAAATTAATTTGGTCGACCTAAAAAAAGATCGACAAAATTTTCGAAAATCCAGCCCCCCTCGGGAAAATCCTAGATCCGCCCCTGATCTAATATCATTTTAAAAATACCTCGGCAGGTGAGCCGACAAACATCAATCGCTGCCAGGAAGCCAAAAAATCATTAGATTTAATGCAAAAGAGAAAGTGAACTCTTTCAGAACATATCCAATGCCAAAAACTGTTCTAAATAGCGCTTCTAAATAGCGAAAAAAGATCGAAAAAAAGACAGAAAAAAAATACAAAATCCAGAAAGATAAAGAAAGATCGGAGACAGCCGTTTGTCAGTAGTACTACTTTGAACTGAATCGTCGAGACCAAATTTAAAGTTAAAAAATTAGGAGACGGGTAGACAGACATAATCAAATTAAATAAAAAAGCTGGTACACAGACAGACAGACAGACAAACAGACTTAATTTGGCCTCGAAAAAAAATTACTGAAAAATTATTCACCTTGCGGAAAACTAAATGATAAATTTTCTTAAGCATTGCAATATATGATATAGCTTAAACATAGAAAAATTCTTTGGTTGACCATGCAAAATTATGATGCTTAAAAATGGGAGATGGCTGTCACTAGCATTTAAATATAGTATAGATAGATAGATAGATAGATAGATATAGATAGATAGATAAAACTTGCCATGGCAGACATTAAATCTACCAAAATTAGATCTGCTATTTTTTTATACTAGAATTTTTTTTATTAAGTCAAGTAACATCTGAAAAATCAAAAACAATTATTGGGCGAAAATAAAATTGTTGTCATGAAACCTTTGAATTATAAAATTTGAACTAAATTGTAATTCAAAAATTTGACTACTTTAACAACTATTCTTTTTATGTTTTGTACGACCCGGAGGGAAGCATACAAATTATGATTCCCTTGAAACGACCCAAAATGAGGCCACTAAGTTGATAAAATATGAGCCGATATCATTCAGGCCAAAAAACTTTCAAAGCAAAAAAAAAAGAAAATATACAATGTCAAGGTTCGTAAAATTATAAATTGCAGCAGTAAATGAAAACATTAAAAGCAACTACAATGAAAACTGCATACAGCAAAAATATATAAAATGCGCCAACTAAACATACGAAAAAAATAATAGGCCAACAATTTTTTTTTTGGAACGGAATATTTCCTGTTTGAAAAAAAAAACATGTCCTGGTCAGATTGGAACCTTCAACCTTAACCATCCCAGGCGTATTTGTTACCTCCAGACTAAGAGTGCCGGAGAGAGACTCTGAGAAGTTTGAATTCATAATGAGCCAAGATACCAAGTGATTCTATTAAACATGTTGTTAACCCGACAAAAAAGTCTTAATTCCGATTTGATAACGCTCCTGATCGCAAGCGTAATTATTCATTAGGAAAATGGACAGAGAGCAAAAAAACTTTGATATTTTTTAAACACATCAAACGTGTTCCATACTTTTCAGCACATTTCAAGAGCAGACACAATCCAGCAATTCTCTTGCATATTACAAAATCATAATAATGAATTCAACGAACTAAAACCGGCGAAGGAATCAATTGTAAGAAGCGCGAAAATTCAGATTTTTTTGAGCTTTTGCGACCAGACTTCAAAGATCTCGATTCCAAATAATTTGATATGGTAAGCGTAAAACTTCAAGATGAAGCTGCATTGATTGCTTTCTTACGACCTTGAAGAGAACGAAAAGTTCAAACAAAAAGTATAAGTGAAAAAAATCTAAATGACAAGCAACATTTTCCCGGAACTCAATTAACTGGAAGTAGAACTCGTCAGAAAAAACACGCTGTGGCGAATAAGTCGACAGAATGTAAGTGGACAATTCATAGGCCCACAACAATTTTTTTTTAAACGAAAATTTTCATTTTACAAACAGAACAGGTCATGTACGTGTAGAAAAAACGCTGAGTTTTATTTAAGTATAAATCGTGCTAAATTAATGATAATTTAATTTAATGATTAATCATCGCATAATTTCAGGATTTTGTTGATTAAATATAAACCTGAAAAAGATCTATGACTTAAGTAAAGCTTGAACGCAATGAACAATTCAAGCAATCTAACATTTTTTCGATGCTGTAGACAACTTTCAGTAAACTCATTTATCTCCGTTATCCATTTGAAAACTACTGGCTCATGATAATTGGAAAGATAACACTCAATGAGTATGTCATTTAAAATTTCTTTCTCAAGAGGCTTCATCCATGGTGCTGATATTTGAAACAATGGAGGTTCGTTTAACGGGTAGGTTTCAGTAAACTGAATAGATAAAAGAACAACAAACTGCTCCAGTTTATCTGATGAAGGATAAATTTTGATTTCGAACTTATTTAAATCCACGCAAGTCCATAAATTGTCGTATATAGCTTCAAGTGCTGCAATTTCATCTTGTTGTAGCAGAACGCACGAGTCTAACGTTTCAGAATCAATGCAGTCAATCCGATCTACTAAATCTACCATTATATCTATAAAAGGGGGAAAAAGTGAATAAAACATTTGGTATCTTTAAAGAATTGTCATACAACTTAAAATAGAATTACGATCACGAGTAATTGAACGTCAGTGCAAAAATAAAATTACATTATACTATATACATGATCTTACGCCACTTTTACATTCAACATAACCTCTCCGTCACTTTTAAACTGAGCTAATCAAAGAACAAACGTAATCAATTTCCAAAAAAATGATTAATAAATCGCTCAAAAATTGATAATACTCGATAAATAGTTGTGAATTAGGTCGTACATCATGTTCTTCTTTTATTTGAATTAAGCCTCCCTGTCTTTTTCTCTTTTTTTTACTCGAAGAATTTCAACCACGAATCCTTGCACTGGAAATTATCGAACGCTAAGTTTCTTTCTGATCTCATTAAAGTTTTCCAAAAATAAATTATTTATCAGGGTTATCCAAAATGATCATGCAACTTCGTTATAACATCCAATGATTTCAAATTCAAATTAAGAATGCCTTACTCATAGCGCGGCTTGTTAAAGCATATTAAAGTATCAGCTGCCTCTTACGACACTAAAATCTTCTTCCATTCGACTCTCTTTAACACAAAAAAGCTAAATCGAAAACCTTAAAACGATTGCCTTACTACAACACAAAAATTCAACAAACAGTTTTAAAGAACTACGTTTAAAAATTCACTAAGCACCAAAAACAACTATGTTAACGTAAAAAATCATGATTATCCAAATAGATAAATTGATTGTTTACCTTTGTTATATTTTCCCATTAATTTCAAGTTTAGTTTACAATTGTATCACTGATGAGGCTGCTTATGCTGGAATCTGCTTGAACCAGGAGCTCGCCAGATGTTGCAAAGGTAACATACAATCTTATATATTTTTTATCATGATGGTTATGAACCAAATTGTATGTGATTTATTGTAAATAACATTTGTAAATTGATGTTTTATCGTCATTTTTTTTCTATTTTTTAAGGTAATCAGAAGGTCAAAAGTATCATAGTAACCGAGGTTACAGTCATGAGTCCCTTCATCATGTATTCCAGTCAAAATCCTTGGAATTTTCTAGATATGGAAGTGATAATGATAAAAGAAGATGTCAAGTGTTTAAGTCCTTTTCAATTAAAATCGATACGGGTTCGCTTCTTCAATAAGAACACGCAACTCGACACGAGATAATATAATATACAAGTGTTACAAGTAAAAAATTTCGTCGAAAGTTATTTAGTCATTTATTGTTCCGAGTACGCAAGCGGCGTTCGCAATCTGTATTGCCAGGGAGATTCTCTGTTTTAAAAAGCTGCCTGCTCTGGGTTCCTCAGTGCATATGCTTAGGTTCTTACAAAGCTTGCTCAAAAAAACTTCTGTAATGGGGCCGGCCGCGCCCTGAATTTCAAAAGCTAGCAGTTGAAAAAGATATCCATCATTTACAAGATCTTTATATTTGTCAATTTTACGCTCTTCCGCTTCAGCGGCAGCCGTACCAGGGTTACAAACAGACCCGGCATTAATCCTACAAGGAGCTAAGGAGTCTACTACCGTTACATCCCACAAGAGCAGCTTACCATCAGCACATGGAACGAGCGTCAAACCGTCTGGTCGCTTCTGATCGGTCCTGTAGAGGTGTCGTGGTTCTAAAACAGACGGAATGTGAGTAGATGATAGACTCTGCTTTATAAGGGCATTCAGGTTTGAATGCCAAGAGAATCTCCCTGCACTTTTGAGGCAAGAAAGACTTGTAACATTCGCCCGGAAGATACATATCGACGGATAACAAAACTAAGTCTTAAGACGACTGGCTAGCGTCTAAACAGAGCTTTGCATGTTTTTCACCGTCTCTACCAAGCCAGTACTTTTCGGTGGTCTTTCTTACATCGGGTCGACAAAAACGTTACTGCTCTCCGGCTTCGACCAGAACGCTCAAATTAACTGAATTACATGCAAAAATAGTGAGCTCATGGCTGGGTCTCAGTATCCCCAGACCACGAGGTCACTCCTAAAAACAGGGCTACTACTTATTATATTACTATTGTTTTTGTTCAGTAGATAAAAACCATCATCTCCATCGAAGATGGATCAACCCTTTCCCCCACTCCTAGCTTCTCATCCTTATCAAAATGAATCCAGTTGTTAATTAAATTCAATTCAGGACATGACAAGAAGCTAAAAGTTTATATAAAAGGCTAAAAGTTCCAGTCCCGAAACCCTTCCGGATTCTTGAATCCAGTGAAACAAGCTCCTTAAGTTCAATTTCACGCCAATCAGGAAGGCTGGTTCTCACCCTTCACCGTTGTTGGCAACGGCCTTGCAACTATTGTAGCAGCACAATAGTTGCAACTTGGAACGTTCTCTGCTATTGTAGTTCGTTGTCGTTTTTCTTTAATCTCGATTTTCGTTCTGTTCGCAATCACAGATAAAGTTGTTCTGTTTTTTCACTCGTTTGTTGTTAAAAATGGCCGTTTCAGCATTTCTCCGAAATGTGACGTCATCATTCGAATTTTTGAAAATTTAAAATACTAGAATATTCTAGCCCTCACCGTTTGGCTAAACGTTCCAATAACGTCGTTAATCCTTCGAAATCATCAACTCGGAAGGCTTACTGCTAAAAATTCGAAGCCTGCATAAATTGCACTTTGGCCATTCTGGTCGAATGTCACATACTCCCCGGACAGTCCGGTCAATGTCCTCATTGAATCGCACTATGTTCGTAAAATGGTTACAGTGTCATCGAACAGAATTTACAAAATGCACGAAATTACCTTTATCTACGTCACATCGACTCACTGCAGAATATAAATGGCATCATACTACATCACTATAGCCTTCAAATTCTCTCATTAATCTGCACTCTGAGGATATGACCTAAGATAAAACATATTTTCTGACTTCCAGTGTCAATGTCCCGATTAAAGCTTTTCCTCCTAGATTTAAAAGGTGTTGGCTTGCAGGACAGTCCTGCCAACCAACAAGCTAAAATTATCCTACTATGCTCCTTCCCTTCGGAAATCTTGCTTGTTTATTGTCCTGAATATTAAAACCAAGAAACCTTGTGGTTAGAAAGAACAATGCAACAACCTCCCTCCTCAAGAAGTTACTCAAGTTTTTCATGTCACCACAAAGTGATCAGTCTTCCTAAGTGATTAAAAATAATCATGCAGGCTGGAATATTTAAATATACTCTTCCCTCAAGCCTTTCTAAATAAATAATAAGTGAGTGTCTCTAAAGCCACTTCAACTAAAACCAAAATGCAAATTTATAAATGCAACAATTTCAAAACTCAACAAAATGTTTCAGTTTTCAATTACAACTTGGTTGCTTGGTTTCTCACTTGAGTTTTTCACACACATAAAACAATTCTGAGTTTTGACTTTTCTTCATCATTCCTTTGTTCTCTTCTTTTTTCGTCGTTTAGAAGTTCTAAAACTTCTAAATTCTTCTAATTTCCTTTCTTGCCGCCTCTTGTTTTCTCGACCATTCGTCAATGCTCCATTTCCTCCTCCTGTGACACTGACTCCGCACTTTCGGTTTCCGTGTCTTGTAGCACGTCATTGACTATCCTGACGCTGTTGGAAGCCGTCCTCCAACACTTCTGCTCTTCCACCCTCTGTTTACAGCAAGGTAGGGGATCCACGTTTGATTCTCTGTTTCTACAGAAGCTGTTGTGGAGACACAACGTCACGTTTCTCTCCAAATCTTCTTTCACCATCTCTGCCTTCTCATTTCCACTACGCTCGCTTGTCCTGGAAATTCTTTTCACAGCGGTGGTCACTGCATTCCGATGGGTCACGAAAGCTCGCTTGAAAGCTCCTGCCCCAATGTCCAGCTGATATTCACTGTATACTCTGCCATGCTTCGACATGTGCTTTTTCGCATACTCGTACAACCATGCAGTCATGTTAGCTCTGAACCATGGCATCAATCGTTTTCTTGCCCATATCTTCTTCACTTCCATTGGAATGTTTAGAACTTTGCACATTGTCTCAAAAAGATCTAAATCTTTTAGACAATCTAATTTCTGCAATTGTTCTCTCGTCGGTGCCTCCTGTCTATTATTTTCTCTCACATGAGCTTCCAGCCATCGTATCGCCATCATAACTCCCACTATCACTATTGTTATGGGCTGTGATGAATCTGGTAAACCCATGGAGAGCAGCTCTCCAGAGTCCCAGATCAACACCAGATTACTACGCTTGGGATACCACCAGGTCTGCAGCAAGCAGTGGCAAGGAAACTCGTCATGTGTCAACATGATGCTCCTCCAATTCCGTTTTCCCGAAGCTTCCAGCAATGGTTCCACTTCCATCATCACTCGGTGGATCTCATCATTCTCATCTACTGCATTGTAATCTGTGACAGTTGATCCTCTCTGTTTCTGTTTTTCAAAGTCACTGAAGTTCCCGCTCACATATCCCATGAACTTCTTTCCCAGTATTGACTCCAACTCCTCTTTGGTTCTCTCTGGGACTGCTGAGAACATCTTACATAGTAACTCGTAAGACTTTTCAGACATTCTCGCCAATCTCACACACTTTGGCACTGAGAAAGCTTGATCCACGACCGTTCTTGTACTCTTCACGTCCACAGCCACGAAATGTACAGGGTATCTGCTCTTGCACATTGGAGCCAACGTTAAACCCACCAAATATCGTGCTCCTGATGGTCTACAATAAGTTTCGCTGTGTCTGATGTTCATCTCTGTTTCGATTGCCTCCCTCCATTTTCCTATATACTTCTGCTCAGTCTGCAGAACTCCTGGGAATACTTCTACGCTGATGGCTGTGACCATCTCATGTTTCTGTTCTAGATTCAATAGTGACTCTAAAGAACCAAACATGCTGTAGAATCCCAGTGCTGTCACTAGATTCACATCGGTTCCTCCATGGCAATCTGCTATCAGTTCCGTTTCCGTTCTCGCTTTCATCACTACATTTCCAAACAATACTGTCAACTGCTTGTGTTGTTTCTCCAGGGTTTTCACACAGTCTAGACTTCCACAGACGTGACCCTCTAGTCCACAGACTTCCGCCAGACAGCTACCAGGTTTGACCCAGTCTTCTGGTCCCCAGCCAGGCAACTCCATTTTATCTTCTCCGTTGCTCTTAGAGGCTGTTATCATCACATTATATATGATGTTGAGGTCACGCAGGTTACAGTCCGCATTCAGTTCCCTCTGTATGTCTTGTGTCGCCCGTAATATTGAGTCAGCGTTGGGACTAGGACACCATGATGGCTTCATCAATTCCCACACTGCCATCAAGCTCGTTCTCAGTAATTCATCTGAGAATCCCAACCCAAATTCCACTCTCTTGTCGGATTTTGGTACTGAAGGTGCAGTCACCTCTTCTTCCAAGACCAATCCCAATTTGGCCTGTGGATTGTTAACGCTCTTAGTCGTCACAATTCTGGACGTCCAGAATCTTAGTAACACCGCCTGCTCATAATCAAAGAAGCAATCGCGTATGTCTTCACTCAGGAAAGGATTGTATGCTATCCCTATAATCCCGGACACATAGCTATATGACTTCTTCTTGATCGGTCCACAGTATTCGCTGGATCTCGGCAATGCTCCCATAGATTCTTTAGTGAGCCTCAACTCCTTGTTTGAGAATCTCCTGATCTCGTCTATCTTTTTCATGGGTTCCAATTCTTCAGGTTCTTTCATGTTCACCCTCATCGGTTTACTTTGCTGCATATCCAGCATTGCTAGTAAGAACATGGCTTTCGTTCGCTCATCGCCTTCCCTCAACATTTTAACACAAGTGTTTAATGCAGGTACTGAAATCTGCTCTATCAGGAATCGAATGAAACAGAGAGCGTCTCTCCGCTTTGCACACGCTACTGCTGCTCCCTCCTGGACTATCAGATCCCTCAGATTCGTCATAAGGAAAACTTTTTCCTCCTTTGATCTCTTCCTTTCTTCTGAATCATATTCTTCGCGAGTCAGTCCCATCATGCACCAGGCGAGCCTGAGTTGTAATTCTGTCCTTACGTAAGGTACTGCCACGAGAGCATGTATTCTTGGCGTAGTCCTCATTTCTTCTTCGAAATACCTCAATACTACTGCTTTCCATGGAAGGCTCACTAACTGCTCGATCGTCTCCGCCTCTACGTCAGACGACGCCAAAGTTCCATACGCCTTCTGCTTGAGGGTGGTGCCTTGCAACATCATTTCCAGATAACCCTCCATGGCTTTTTCGTCTTCCAGGGCCATTACATACCCTCTAGCCGAGTTCCGGTATTCCAACATCTCCATGTATCCACCGGTGGGTTCATCTATCGACACTGTCTCCGACACTGTTAGTCGGTTGTATTCCACTGGTGTCAGTTGTCCTGCAACACTTCCTTTTCCATGATTCATGGGAGATGGTTTGAAGTCCCTCATTTTACTCTCTCCACATTGACTGAGTATTTCCATTTCTAAGGTTGCTCCAGTCAGAGTGCGGTCACTCCTTTTGGATTTATAACCAGTTGACTTTATCCCTGCCATGAGAATGGGTGGCACCATCGCTATATCAGTGAATATTCTATCTGTGCCGGACAATTGATAATCAGCTTGCCCCAAATCCATAACTTCTTCGACTCGCTTCCTTTTCGCTGAGTTACCAGCTTTCATCGATATTTCTGAATCCACTTTCGTCTTTCCAATTCTCCTCGGCATCACTCTGCTGCCTAACTTCATTTTCATCGCATTGATTTTATCAATCACCATTTTTGATCGCATCGTTCCTCTCCTGGTCCTTGACAGGTACACCACCTTTCCTTCATTGTCCTGCGGTGTCATCTTGATGGGAGAATTCGCTTCACTCTCATCAGTGGCTGAGTCGATCAATAACTCACTCAGTCTCCCTTCACGCTCATCAAGCTTGTCAAGTACTTCTCTCATCAAGGGTTGATTGAGACCTGTTTTGAGAATGGACTGGGTCCCATAGCTCTGAATCACAGTCCAGACTTCTTCCATGAACGCCACTCTGTCCAGCTTACATCCCGTCCTTCTCTCGTGGTCTCGGTGATGTACTTCCCATTCTTCTTCGGGCAGCGTTCCCAAGAAAGGTACTCTGGCTGAGGCCTCTATTCTTCTCCTTCGAGGTGATTCCATAAGGATTCTCTGGTCGTTATTTCTTGAATTGCCAGGAGAGCTGCTCTCCGGCAAATTCCGTTTCATTTCCTCAAAGGCTGACGGAGGTTCCAGTGTCGAGATGCCTTCATCCGCTGGCTCAGTCGTTTCCAACGTGTCTGCATTATTCTCAAGATCACTGAAGATATTGAAATCCAGGCTGGATGTTCCTCCTGTCGATGCCCTGTCGTCTTCCCCACCAGCTTGATCTTGTTGCATGGGTTCTTCCGTCTGACGGCTTCCACCCTGTCCGTCATCTCCTTCTGACTTGTCCTTGTTCGAACTCGATGGTCCTTGTTCGTCATTGTCAGCTTCTTCCTGGAATCTCGGTATGAGCAATGTACCGGCTGGATTATCTTCCTCTTCTCCATGGACCACTTTGATTTCTTCGCAACCGAAGGGTGCTAGGAAGGTTCTCGTCTGCAATATTCCTCCCACTTTCATCTCCTTTTTCACACTGGTCAGGATTAATGAGGCTTCAGGCAATTCTGTCCTATCTCTCATTCTTATCGGAGTTAAGCCTAGTTCCCTCCATTCCTCATCAAATCTTCCAGGCTTGGGAGTAGCGGCGTTGCTTATTCTCCTTCTCGTCGCTTGATCCGTGCATGCGAATCGTGTGTACTGTAACACGGCGGCATTTCTCCCTACGAAGCATGGATCCATCGTCACCGAGAAATTCCCTACTCTCCTTTCATTGGCTTCGAATGCTCTCAATCTAGGAGTTTGTACTACGGAGACTGCTCCGAGCAGCATCCTTCTTATCAGAGGGAATTCAGGGATTGCTTCCGGTAGCTTCTTGTAATCGCCCCAGTCCTTCGTCTCTTCTCTCACTTTGTGATAGGCTGCTGTGAGACGAGGCACTCTGGTCATTTCACCATTCGTTTTGTCATAGGGCCTCAGATTCCAAAGCTTTGGAAACACCTCGATGTGCCCTCTTTCTACTTCTCCCATGCGGTCACAGAAGTGATCGTCAAAATTGATGACTGTCATCTCTGGCTCCGATATTTTCGCAAATAACAGATCTTCACTCATGAGCTCTCGCAATGCGTGCTGCTCACACCAGTTCAGTGTACTACCGTCCACTGCCGATATGAGGTTCAGGTGCAACACCGACCTCCTATATGCTTCCACTTTAACGTCAGGGAACGCAAAGGTGACTGCTGGTCCATAGATCACTGTCACGAACTCCGTGACTCCTCTGATCAGCGCCAAGGGATCGATTCTCATAGCTAAGCTCAAATCTGTTAACAGCGGCATGCCTCCAACATGTCGTCTAACATCTTCCTCTCTTTCAATTGTCTCGCCTTCTCCGGTTCAAAAGCGATTCTGCTGCAAGAGATACTGGATAAGAGTGTGTCTCAGGTCTCTTATTTTGTTCCACGAGTCTGTGGATTTCTTCATATCCAGATTCCTCACTCTCTCTTTCATCTGCTCTGGACAACGTGCCAGTTTCATCAGTCCTCCCAAGTTTCCGTGGGTTATTGCGATCAGTGTCAGAAGTCCATCTAGTCGCAGGTTCTGTATTCCATCCGTAAGCAGTATCGCCGGTCCTTTTACAAAACTCTCCGCTCCGAACGTCACGAACAAGGCTATTAATTCCACTATCGATACTTTCACTACTGCTTGGAGGAATTCCTTTATCAAATAGTGCGAGACTTTCGGGTAAACTTTTGCCAAGAAGGACGCGGTCCATCCGGCTCCCAACCCTTCTAGCATGCTGTCTGTCCTTTCAAATCCCTCCTGTCCCTTCACTTCCTGGGTCCAGAAGGTTTCCAGAGTAATCTGACACATTCTGTTCACGAACTCAGCTGTCTTTTCTCCGGCATTTTCCGCCAGATTCACCTCCTTCAACAAGTAGGCGTGTATCTTAGTGATAATTACTGGGCCTTGCTGAAAAGCATCTGCACCCAATGCCGCTACTCTCGGATTCAGGTGTAGCCACTGGTTTGCTTCCGGCTTGGTTCTCAGCACCATCGCTTCCAGATGAGCTCTCGTCTCCAGTGAATTCTTTCTTCTCGTGTCTTCACTCGCCACTTCCATTGCTCGGAACCACAAGTCGTTGGACATCGCCGTGATCACTCGATGGTCGTCATCTATTCCTGGTTTCAGTTTGAGTTGCCGACTGAAGTTGGACAGTTCCAACCCCAGCACTTCGTCCAACACCAACATGTGTAGCGCGTGGTCCTTGAACCCTCTCATCGCGTTTGAGATATCTGACCATACTGCAGGCAGTTCAGCCTTAAGTGGCCTCAGGTTCTCCATTTCTATCATGCGATTCGGGGCTGATATGATCACATCATATTTTCCCTCCGAAAGTAAGGCTACCATTGCATACACAAATTTCAGTCCATCCGGGAGATGTGCATATCCCGGAGACAACGCAAATACTACTCTCAACGTCACTTTATTGAATGACCCCTCCTTTGTCGCGTCTACCACTTCACCCATCGACTCCAGGATGTCTTTTATCGCTGGCCATACTGCGTTTTCTGCTGTTGCAGGATCTCTGAGCCTGCTCAGAAAACCTCTACTGTGTAGATGGTCATTGATGCCAGCAAACACAATCGTTATCGGGTTCATTTCTGTCTGCCTTTGTACCCCTATAGCCAATGACACTGATTGCAATAGGTCTAGGTCAACTGCGGCCAGCATTATGACGTCCGGCCAAAACAAAGACTTAGAGGTGTACACGAACTCTGAATTCGCTACTACCATGATTTTGGCCTTTCTCATCTCTGCTTTGTCGTAGGCGGCGAAGATGGTCTCATCTTTCTTTATTGCTGTCAATCCGCCATATCTCTGGGCATCACCATCTTGGTTCACTAGTTTTGGGTACACTCTCTCCTTCACATGACCAGGTGGTGTCGTCAATTGCCTAAATATCTTCACGTGTTGTCCAATCGGCGCTCTCGCCGTCAGGAATCTTCCTGGCCTTTCTTCACGATTCCTCTCATCATGGTTCAATCTCACATCTTGCAACGGTCTTGCATTCACAGGTCCTATTGTGTTGTTGGAGGGCAGTCCCTCCAAGTCGGCAAATCTCAAGGCCGTCGTGGAGCTGAAATTTATGCTAGCGGCTATCAACCAGTCTACGCCGGTTATCGAGTACAATCTGCTGACGGATAGCGTCGCTCCATTCAGCATCCTCCTTGCATCTTCGATGAAGCTCACTCTCTGTAGGTCCAGCTTCATTAGTTCGTCTTTGTATATATGCCAAGGAGACGGTATGGATCGCGACCACATCAATGAGCCTCTGCTCGGTCTCTCCTCTCGACTGGTACTCGTCGTCTCCGATCTAGTGTCCGATCTGGATGTGCCTGCTACTTCCTCGATTGGTTGGTTGACAGGTCCTATCCTTTTCCTAGGATGAATTGTCCTCCTCATCGGTGCTTCTCCCAACCGATCTTGTACGTCTGTTCTTCGACCTGGTTCACCGGAGCTTTGTTGCCGGTAATTTGTGACGGCTGGGACCGTACCCAAGCGTGTTTCCAGGTTAGGAGGCACAAAGGTGGTGATCACCGTATCACTCACCGTTCCCTCTTCCTTCAGCACTCCTGTGTCAAAGAGTTCTGCTTCCAGCTCATCCAACCGTTCTTGGAAGACTCGATTCAACCAAGCTTGTCCTTCGACACTGTCGAAGTGGATGCCATCTGTGGTCAGTCTGGCTTGATCCATGGCTCTCAGTTCATGTTCAATGTCCATGAGGATCATTCTTCCGGCATTTCGATTTGCTAGGTTTCTCAAGATGTTGTTCCATCTCATGACTCCCTCGTTGTGCCTTCTTCCTGATGCTGTCAGGCTTCTTGCGTTCATTGGCACCGTGCAAACGGTCAGTACCGCGCAACTGAACTTCTGCCAGAGAGTAGTAAACAAACACACCATCATTGATTCCCACAGTGCTTCCTGCTCATCTGATCCTCTGGAGATATCATTCGTCCCAACTAAGATCATCACATTGGGTATCTTCCCTGGATTCATCAGCTCCACCATGCGATATAATTGGGCAATCGTCGCGCCTCCAAAGGCCATCACCGTGGTGACCCATGAGGTCCTCAAATTCGACAGCACTCTGACTAAGCTGTCTCCCAATATCAGGTGAGATGTCCCGAGTGGTGGTTGCTGCAGGTTCACAGCCGGGCTCCAGGTAGCTCGATTGAAGCAGGCCCTCGGATCTGTCTCCGGAACTCCCGAGAAATTATACTTCAATTGATTATTCTTCTGCACGTCTATTACACGAGACACTTTCTTCGCTGGCATCTTCCTTACTTTCCTCTCTGGGATTCTCGAGTTCCCCATGAGTGGTGTCACGTTACTCATCCCTTGTCTGATTACTGTCTGGGAGAGTTGTACTCTGCCCGTATCGTCAATCGTTCCATAGGGTGCAGTCACCCCGGAACCTGGTGCATTCTTGTTAGCGACCAATCGTCCAGCTGTCTCTATCAGTTTTCTCACTGTCTGTTCTACGAGGGGGTCACCCAAGGTGTCGCTAGGATCCGGGATCGTTACTCGATTTGTCTCCATTGGAGGTCGTGTCTCCGTTGTTTGACTCATTTCTCGAGGCGTCAAGAGCTCCATCGGGGACTGCCCACGAGGAATATCCCTTGCAGGTATTACTTTCTCCACGGCCGTTGTCAACGCCACCTGCTCCGATCGCTCTTTGTATTCCTGCCTTAAGCGTTCGATCTCTTGACCCTGCTTTTTGTTGCAGTCTTCAAACAACTTTCTCCACATGTCCCGGTCTTCCTCCATCGCCAGCATGGTCTTCGTCATATCGTCTAACTCCTTCTTCGTACTCCTCAGTTGATCGTTCATCTCGTCCAGATCTTGTATGGTTTGGTTCGTCTGAACCTTCTGTGTTACTTTCGCCCTTTTTGGTGGCACAGCTGCTCTCAGTGGTGAACCAGACGAGGTCGCCTCGCTGTTCATCTCCCGATGCATTCTCGTCAGCCCAGGTTTAGGCTTAGAGGGCATTGGCATCTCACCTGGTTGGTATGTCCTAGAACTTCCCAATCCAGGCTCATTCGCCAAGTCACTCCCTGAGAGAGCCCCGTTTCTCCACCTCATCACTCTCATGTTCGGGCGGTCTAGTACTCCTCTTTCTCCATATGCTGCCATCAACAGGACTTCCGTGGGGCGGTCCCCACGGTTGTCGTGCCCCAAGATGTTAATCAGGGCGGTCAGCAACATGACCACCTCTGGGTCCTCCAGAGCGAAGTCTCGTTCGATCAGCCGACGATAGATCGCATCTACCATCGGTCCTACATATGCCTCTGCCAGGTCCATCAATTCATCCAGGTTGAAATTGTCCATACTGTTCTTTCCAAGTTTGATTTGATTTCGATTTCAAGTTTTGACTCAAATGAGCAATTAAATGATCAATCAGGATCTAGAAAAGGAATCACGACTGTCACACCTGTCAGTTTTACCTTAACTTATATCGTTAAAATCTGCTTAAAACAGTTCAGATAAAAAGATATTTATCCTAAAATTTATTAAAATCAATTGGTTTCTAAAATTTTGGAATTCGACCTAAGATTGGACAGTCCAAACTTTGGATCTATTCCCAAGATCGTCATTTAGTTGTTCATGGTCACTAACGCTTACTTACCCATGATCTTAAAAACCTAACACATAACATAACATAACACACATATCACATATTACATGCAACTTGGTCTTTGGCCTAACACTCTTTCGCACATCACTCAGCCTATACTTAAATAATATTTCTTATGTAGATATACTTGTATGTTTGTATCAGAGAATATCACGTGTACAAGCGCGTACAATTCCCGAGGATGCAGTCTTCCTCTGTTTGGATCGTACACTGGAAGCGAGAGCTCCTTCACGTCCATTTCCACAAGGAAGTCCCTCAGCCTCGTCAAAGACAAGACTAGGTTTTCTGGGTCCACGTGCTGCTTCTCTGTCGCCCTCGTTACCAAGAAGCATAAGTACTTTCCCGGTATCTGCGACACCGCCGGAGGTAAGGCTGCTACGCCCCCTATCCCTGGTCTTTGCTTCCAAAGGAATTCCACGTTTTTATATTCCCTCTTAAAATCTGCCGCTAACGCTGTCCTAAAACTCATGTCTGCGGTGATTGCTATCGCACATGTTCTGTTTGTGAGTATGAAATCACTGTCTGTTAGTATTATGTTACTGGAATATTCATTTGGTAAATTAAAATATGACTCAACTACCCTGCCTATGTCAGGTTTCTTAGGTTCTTCGCCTGTTTCTGCTTCTAAGTCTCCTGTTTCTCTTGCTATTCTCAATTTTTTTATTATCAAGTTTTCAGTGTGGGTAAGTCCTACCCCCACTCCCCGGACAAAAATATCCATCGGCGTCCCCGTCGATCGCATACTGGGTATTAAGTCAAGGTTAGAAGCTGGAATGAGAAGTTGTCCGTCCTGGGCAGCCCAGGAAGGATCATCTCGTTCGGTCTTAATGTATTTCGCGCTTTCACGATCTACGTCTTGAATCGTAACGCTGGTCTCTTTAGGGTCTGATGTCATTTCATTCAGCCACTCTAAGACACGCAGGTTCGTCTGGTCTTGTTCATATGACTGCTGTTGCTCATCGTCAAATTCTACCTCGGGTTTTGACCAGTCGTCAACCCACTCATCGTTATGATCATCGACTATGTCAATGTCTTGTGACACAGTTATTTCTTCTAAACCCACTACTTCCTCCACTACTTTCTTCAGATCTATCCTATCCACTACAAAGTCGTCACCGTAAGGATTGTACTTCTTTCTTGGTCTCGTCCCGTCCTTCCGACGAGTCTGCATCATGAACGGAAGATCTGGTTCCAAGTTCTTGGGAACCTCTGTCTGTTCGGGATCCTGCCAATCTTCTTCTGCGTAGGGTAAGGTCTCATCGTCCGCTTCGATCTGTTCGTTTGGATCCAGGTCCAGCGGTGTATCTGTACCATCCTCTACGATTTCGTTTCCATCGTTCTTCTGCCTGGTGCCTTTTTCATTGACCTCACAAGCAGGATCCATCATTAGATAATCCCCTTCTTCCATGTCTGCAGGTACACACCAGTCTTCTGTCGATGGATTGTGTGGCTTGATGTTTTCGTAGTGGGCGGCTCGGCCAGTACTCAGTCTATAAAAGCTTCCCTCTTGGTGCACCTCTGTAATCATGAAGGGTCCCCTCCACTTCTTCAGAAGCTTCTTTGTCCCTTTCGGTGGTATAACGTTCTGAAATACCCAAACGTAGTCTCCCACCGAGTAAGCCTTTGCACCAGCTGCTTTCTTGTCGAATCTTTTCCTCTGCCTTGCCTGTGCCTGCTGAGTGTTTCGTCTACACAAGTCGTTCAACTCCTGTTGGCGTCTGATCACATCCCTCACGTAGACCTGTGGGGACGTTTTCTTTCCCTCATATTCTGGGTAGAAGAAGGTTAAGGGTAAAGACTTTTCGTGTCCAGTTAGCATCATGTGTGGACTGACTCCAGTGGTGGAGTGTTGCGTGCTATTATAAGCTCCCATCACCTGCGGAAGGTATCTGTCCCAATCGGTCATATACCTGGAACAATATACTCTCAGCATCGAAACTAACGTCCTATTCTGTCTTTCCACTAAACCATTCGTTTGAGGGTGGTATGTCGTGGAGTGAGCCTGAGCGACCTGTTAGCGTCTCATAAGCTCTTTCGTAAGCTCTCCTACGAAAGCCGTTCCATTGTCCGATTGAAACGTCATTGGACAACCATGTCTTGCTATCCATGTATTTATCAGGTGGTCGCATGTCTCTTCCGCCGAGGCAGTTATGCAGGGCACGGCCTCTGCATACTTCGTGAAGTGATCTATCATGACCAAGACTTG
The DNA here is from genome assembly GCF_963678635.1 of Symsagittifera roscoffensis. Classification (NCBI taxonomy): domain Eukaryota; kingdom Metazoa; phylum Xenacoelomorpha; order Acoela; family Convolutidae; genus Symsagittifera; species Symsagittifera roscoffensis. Next base: position 42,055,862 of record NC_087063.1, on the reverse strand, counting down.
GTTATAACCGCTGTCTGTCATGCATCTCTTCTGGTGATCTATCTGCACGACCTCGTTGAATTCAGACGACTCAATCGATTGTAGAGGAAATCGTAATTTCCTTGGATCCTTGACCTGTTGGCATGACAGGCACGCTGTTACCCATTTCTCACATGCTTTTTTCATTCCAGGCCACTCAAAGCGCTTCAGGATCCTCTGATACACTTTGTCGATTCCTTGATGGCCCATGTGATCATGCGACCTGAATAGTAGTTCTGTCTGATAGAGTTGTGGCAACACTATCGCGTTATATTTGTATAAGACCTTGTCTTCTTCTCTTCTCTTGCAAGCCACGATCCCGTCCTTGTTCAGATACAATCTCCCCTCCTTCTGCATGAAGTATTGTCTCAGGATCCTATAGCTGTCTTCTTCTAGGTCACCTTTGTCTGGTGCACCGTTTTCTATCCACCTTTTTAGGTTACTTGTCATGCGGTCATTTCTTTGCGCCCTTAGTAGGTCCGAGAGTCTGTACCTCGCCTTCAAATATGTCTTCATGACCCTCATTTGACAATTCATCTCATTGGGCTGATGTGTGTCTTCTTCCATCTTAACGCACCAAATCTTCGCCAACGGTTGTGTTTCTTGTTCAAATGGCTGAAGGTCAGTCCTGACTACCTCTTTCTGCGGCAACAGGCTTATCGAACGTTTCGATACCGCTATTGTTTCTAAGTCATCCGCTGCGTTGTCAAAGACTCTTTCGCTTGGTATAAGGTAGCGATCGCTGTCAGGATCCTGATACACCTCTCTGTCCAGGTCTCTCGCCCGAGTTTCCACTAGTAGCGTGTGTATCGCCAGTTCTGACAGCTCGGATCCCGAACTCGAGTTCCTGTCTGAATAGGTGTCCATTCCTGAGTTTCGGGAATCATCATCTGTCGAAGAGGTTGTGCCGGAGACTGCACGCTCCTCCAGATCATGTCTGTGCTTTCTTCGCATCCATCTGAACTCCCCGGACAAAACCTTGTTCTCTCGGTCCTGTTTCTCATCAGGAATTTCCTCGTTTATCTCAGACTCCCCGGACAAATTTCCTTGTCCCGGGTGTTGATCTTGTGATCGCTGGTTCTTCTCATCATCCTTCTCCCCGGACGAATAGTCTTGCAGCAGATTTTGTTCTACAACTTCACCCTCTTTATCCCGGTCTACAAAGGTGACGGTTTTCTTTCGCTTGCTGCTCCCCTGTTCTTTCTGTCCGTAAGAAGTACTTGTTAAAATCTCCTTGGGTATTGAGGATACTAGTTGCTGAACTATTGTCCTACAATCCCTTTCGTTCTCTTCGTGCTGTCGTCTGGACGGCATGATCTTCACCTTCTCACTGACTGTTAGCGATGCCATTGCTGCTGTCCACTCGGGGTCATCTCTGGTCACTTCTCTTTCTAACAATCCACCCAGCATCCGCATTACTTGTGGTGTGACTTGCACCGTTTTATCCAATATTGAGAGGCTGTTTATATTCATGCGAGAGAGTTCTTGCTGGACCAGGTTCGAGCGCAGCAACAAAACCAAGGGGACCGGGTCCTCCTTGGACAGGATCTTTATCTCGGCTGCTTTCTCTACAGGTAGCTCAGGGTGCCCTGGAATTGGATGTCCTGATTTATCCAACCATCTCGTTAAGGGAAGCTCTTCGTAAGTTTCTTTGTCCAGAAACGAGAATCCCTCCTTTACTTCCGCCTGATTGGCCTGCTTCTGCTCCAATCTTTCATAGAACTCAGTTTTCTTACTGAGGCTGTCAGCATTCTGGTGTTTATCACGCATCCTATGTTCGATTATCATATTATCATATCTACCAATATAACTCTGATCCATCGAATAGGTCTTCAACCAGGATAACGCTCTGTTGTCTACGCGTAACTTGAAGGGAGCGCTCCCCAAGTATGCACGGTACTTCTCCACGAAGGTGACTACTGCAAACATTTCTGCTTTTGGTGCGCCATATTTCATCTCTGTGTCACTCAAGACTTTGCTGCCGTATGCAATGGGACGGAGAACTGTTCTTCCGTTCCATTCTTGCTCTTGATGCAATATTCCTGAGATGGCCACCACCGATGCGTCTGTGTCGAGAACATACATGCCCTTTTCTGTAGGCATGCCCAGCACTGGCGCTTCGCACAGTTCCCGCTTTATGTTCTCGAAAGCAACCTGTGCCTCATCGTTCCATTCGAACTTTTTCCCTTTGTTGCGCATCAGCTTCTGCATCGGGTACACCTTATCCGCATATCCTTTAATGAATTCACGGTAATAATTGGCAAACCCCAGGAAGCTCATTAGCTGTGTGTCCGTCCTCGGAGCTTTCCATGTCAGCACAGCCTCTACTGCTTCCGGATCTGGCCTCACACCATGCCTGTCCACCATTCTTCCCAGGTACTTGATCGAATCCCTAAGGTTTTCACATTTCGATGGTTTGCATTTCAAGCCTGCTCTTTTCATACATCCGAAGACCTCATCGAGCCGGTCAATGTGATCCTCCAGGGTCGGTGTCGCTATGACTACGTCATCCACGTAGCACATCAAGAGATTCCCGTACTTTTTGGTCACTCCTGTCAAAGCCTGAGCCATCAGCCTTTGAAAGGTTGCTGTTGCATTGCACAAGCCGAAGGGCATCCTCTTCCACTGGTACAACCCCAATTCGCACGCGAAACCGGTTTTTTCCCTATCCTTTTTCCGCAAAGGAACCTGCCAGAAGGCAGAACCTAAGTCCAATGTGGTGAAGAACTTGGCATCACCAAGTTTAGATAGGCTCTCGTCTATTCGCGGTATCGGGTACGCATCTTTTATCGTTACCGCGTTCAAGTAACGAAAGTCGCAACAAAATCTAAGCTGCCCCCCTTTCTTTTTCGCCATTACTACTCCGCAAGCCCATGGCGATTTCGAGGGCTCTATCATGTCGTATTCAAGCAACATTTCTATTTCCGCTCGGCACGCTTCCGATTTATGTGGCGTCATTCGCCTTGCGCCTTCCCTATGGGGAACGGCGCCCTCTTCTAGTTCGATTTCGTGTTCGACGAAGTTACAGCAACCGATGTCCGCCTTATGTTTTGAAAATACCTCGGCGTTCCGATTTAGGAGGTCCCGCAATTTTTCGAAATCTCCCTCCCCTATTTTTCCTTTCAAATGTTCTATTTCTGGCAAAACCGGTTTGTCGGAATCTAGTTCATATGACGAGGGGCGTTCCGGAAAATTCGAGCAGCTTGATAAGCCGTCGTCCGTTTCGGATTTCATTGAAAACAATTTATGAATAGATTTTAATTCATTAATTCTCTTTAAGATTTTATCTTTATTTGCATGATAAGGACAGTCTTTCACACTATATTTCTTCGAGTTTTCTGTCTCCTCATAGTCGGTCCTCATCGGCAAGGCGTAGCCAAGCTTCTTTCCACGCTGGATTGAAACCGTGGTGTCCAGTGTGTTCAACAACACACTGACACACAGTCCGTTTCGCGTTACCGAGAAGCTCCGGCCTAAAATCACCGAACTCTGACTATTTGGATTCGGTACTAAGCAAACCTGTTTGCTATCATTTAACGAATTTAAATTTCTCATTCTAAAAATTGCTACTACAGCTTGTCCTGGTTGTAACTTTACTTTTCTATCCAAAAAAACTGGTACCTTATTTTCATCTGTTATTATCCTATTAATTGGTCTCTTAACATACTTTCGGTCCGGGTTTCTAATCCGTATTAGACCGTTGTTCAAGTCAATCATCACGTCAAAATTCCTGACAAAATCTCTGCCCAAGATGAATTGGTCGGCGTCGTCCAGATTCTCTACCACCAGGAAGCTCATCCAAAGGTCTCGTCCTCCCATGTGAAGGACCGTTATTGGTGTTCTTCCGGCTACGTAGATAGCTCCTCGATTGGCTGCAGCCAGTCGGAGATTCGTTGGAATCAGATCTTCCCGCGTGAAGCCCATTCTTTCCCAAGTTTTTATCGGCATCACACTCACTACCGCTCCTGTGTCCAGAAGCCCTGTGACTCCGATTTTTGTTCCGTTGGTGTCGAGCAGATGTGCTGTCACATCTGCTTCATATCCAATGTGTACTGCGTCTTGTTCCATCATGGCGTCATGGCCTATCCTGCGGACCTTGAGTTCCTCTTCTCCCAAATAGATCTGCCCTATTTGGTCATCATCTGTTGTTACATAAGTCCTGGTGTAGATGCTGATCCCATCCACGTTCAGCATCACTTGATACGGCCCATAGACTTCTAGGTAGCGTCCATGAAGTTTCTTCATGCGAGGGCCACCCGTGGTTAGTAGTGCCCTCACAGCCCTCGACTCGGTGCGTGGCTCCATCTGCCTCAGATAGTCTGCATATGTGTCCAAATGCATCAAAGTGAACTCAGATGGTTCACTCAGATTTCTGATTACCTGATGCCCTGCCACCGAGATTATCGATTGTATTTTACTTCCTTGCGGTGCCATACCGAACCTCTGACCAGAGATAACATTAAGTTTCATGCTCAAGCTGCTTGGTGCTTTTGCCTCTTCAACTTCCGTTGCTTCAAAGGCGTTCAGTTGCTCCTGTAATTTTTCATTCTCCAGCTCGAGTTTCACCTTTTGCTCAATCTCTTTTGTCACTAGTTCCTGCTGTACTCTATTTATAGCATCCCTCGCAGCTGCCCTATAATCGATTTTGAAGTCATCGGCCGCAGTTGCTGGTTCTGGTTCACGTGCTTCTTCTGTTACCGCTTGCATCTTCGCTGCCACCAGCTCTTGAGGTTTATCCTTTCTGCGTGCCTCCGCTTCACTCAAAAGTCGAGCCTTGCTGGCTTTCACTCCTGACAAAGCTTCTTCATGTCTGGGATGCTTGATGTCTGCCACTGCATCCCAGAATTGCGGACAATCTGATTTAAAATGACCTTGCAAGTTACAAAAGAAACACCTCGGGCCGAATTTCGCAATTACTCCTCTCATGAAATCCTCATGATCCAACTCTGACGCATCTTCGTCCTCGAGGCTAAAGCCTATTGCTTTCATGCCTTGTTTGTAAGCTGGGCATGCTGACACATGATGGTCTGTTGAACTGCAATTAGCACCAGAACGTCTCTTGTCCATATCATCCCTCGGTTTGTACCAATTGTTCCTTTGGTTTGCTGGTCCATTGTTAAAATTTCCATAATTGTTCTTGTAATATCCAGATCTCGAAGGAGGTTTCAACAAAAGATACTCTTTTGATTTGAGCCTCAACTCCTCCGGTGTTGGCGCATTAGTTGATAGTGGTGTGTAATGCGTTGCTAGCATGGTACGAAGTTCATCATTTTTCACACCATCGATGAATTTTGAGGCTACGGCCAGGTTCATCCTTCGGTTTGACTCATCCGGTTGGCTGCGTCTTCTCAGCATTTCCAAATCATCGAGAAACTTGTCTATTGTTTCATCTTCTCGTTGCCTCCGTTTCTCGAAGCGCATCATCGCCTGGTGCCCCTGCACCCCTGATCAACAAGATTTCGAAGATTTTCTCAGCAGTGTCACGTTGATACTGCTTCTTGGCCATGACACAGTTCAGGGCTGTCCCTTCTAAGTTGCTGGTGAGCGCGCTGCATTCCTGTCTCTCCGACAAGTCCTCTTCCTCGAAATGCAGCTTCATTACCTCTATCCAGGTATCAATACAGCCATCAGATTCGTCTTTGTAGCATCTTGGCTTCTTAAAGACTCTTCTGGACTTCTCACTGCGTTCATTGGTTCTAGATAACCTCGTCAGGAATGTCTCCAAAGACCTGTTCAGGGGTTCAAATGCTGTGGCCATTGCCGTAGCATCCCTTGAGTGTCCCGCTTGAGTGTCCTCACACCTTGTCGAAGGCTCTGTGTGCGGTGCATCCCTGCAATCCGAATCACCATGAGCGTTTCCCGCTTGGCCCATGTGACTCCTCCTCGGGCTTGTATGCCTCATGTTGCCAGAATCGCTTCTCCCAGTCGCATGTGTGCTTTGCGTTGGTCGTTCGTTCGAGGTTTGTCTGTTCCCCGTTGAACTTGCTCTACTGTTTGGGCCCCATGCTGTATTACCCCTTGTGGCATAGCCTGATGAACTGCCCCTGCCTCTAGTGGATCCATACGTCTTCCTCCTTTGATGTTCATTGAAGTTCACCCTCGGTTCCCTGCTTGGACCTCCCGAGTTCGGCTCTCCTTCTTTTGGTCCACTCTTGCTGCTTAGTAGCCCGTCCAACCTATCCATGATAGCCTGCGTTCGCCTCTCCATCATCGCGTCTATCTTTGTGTCAAGAGACCCAAGAGACTGCTCTTGCTGAATTCTTAACTTCTCCATGTCGGCTCTTAAGCGTAACTCCCTCTGTTCCGCCTCTCTTGTCATTCGCGACAGGTTCCTCGTCATATGTTCGTCCGTTCTTTCTTTCAAGCGTTTTTCGCTTCTGCCAACTTCTTGTCTGTTGCGGTTTATTTCTTCCCGCAGACTTTCTCTTTCAATGTGAACTGCTCTTTCCAGTTCACTCATCCTTATCGACATCTGTTCATTTTGTTCTCCTAAACTGCCCACTATGTTGTTTAAGGCTTCCTCTAGTGCTGCCCCGTTATCCATGAGTGGCGTCACTAGCGGTGGTGTAACTCTGTCGGTCCCAGGTAGCTTCGTGCTGGTCGAGATCCGGGCCTTGACTCTCTGTCTTGACGTCTTTTCATTATCTATTTCAGGATCCGCTAACGCGTTGCCTAGCCCTCTGGTTCTACTCTCTCCAGTTTGTGGCTCTGAACTTGTCCTAATCGGGAAGTCTTTTGACTGGCCTGGTGTGTTTGCCTCTTTGCTTATCGTTGTCACTACACCAAATTTGTCCATGGTTCCAGTCTCTCTTCCGACGTATGCCTCGTTCTCCTGGATCGAACTGTTGAGGCTGACCTGAGATCCAAAGTCCCCTTGCTCCTCTTCATCCTCTTCCTCCTGGGATTCACCGTCATTTCCTGCTCCTCCTCCCATGCTGAATGGAAAGATGTTTCCGAAGGTGTTCTTCATTCTTTCTGAGAATGATGATGACGTTGTTTGTTTCCCCGTTCCGCCTGCCATCATAGTGTTGTCTGTCGGAGATCTTCTAGTTGCCGTTACTTCAGTTGAGATGTCGGACACTTCCGACATCTCCTCTCGATCCAATGTCCCGGTGGAAGTGGCAAAATCATGGCCTTGTTCTACCGGGGTAGATTCACTCGCCAGCCTTCTGCCTCTCCCTTCCAGTTCATTTACTTCCTGGTTGTCATTCATGGTATGGTCCGTATTGACCTCCACTTCTAACAGTTCTCTTCGCTCTTCTGAGGTCTTTTGACTTCTCGTTTCAACCATTCTGCCTGAAACCGTCCCCCTTTTGTCAGACCGGGATCGCTTGATCCAATCCACAAAAGGATCGGTCATCGTTTTTCTTTGCTTTTCAGGTATGAATTTCCTAGAGCTATTACCTCGTTTTGGTATCCTTGACTTGTCTAAACTCATTCTTTGTTTGTCACTTTCCTATGCCCACTCTTGACTCAATTGCTAGAGACCTTATAGTTTTATTAACAATAATAATGACACAACACAATAAATTTCACCAGATTCTACTAAATAGTGACCACGAATCCCTGTATGTTGTCAGAGTACAGTTTGTATAAAATTTATTCACACTGACCGATTATCGGTCCAAAGATCTGGAAACTAGCACAATATGATGTTATCAGTCAATTTTAAAAGATAGTGTACTCACTACCCAATCAAGCACAGTTTAGGTTGATTTAAAATAAAAAAAAAACAAAAAAAATATATATTGACACAATATGAATGTATATATAAAAAGCGTATGTGTCTTGTACTCTTAGTCGGTCGCAGTACAATAGTCGAACCTGTCTTTTAAAGAAAAAGCTTTCCCTGCTTGGTGCTGCACCAAACAGACAAAACTTTGAAGGCAGTAATTTTCTCAAGTGGGCGTCTATTGCACCCACCGAGTACTGTGTTACCTATTCTGCCTTCGGACTGCCCGAGCTAGACCTACTAAAATCCTCAGGGCAGTCACTTTTCCCAAAAACGTATTATGTTTCAATCCACACCAATGAGTCACGCTCTTTTTAATTTAGACTTAGTGTCGCGAATATCCGAGTTCGGACCTGTTTTGTATTAGTCTGGTTCTTTTTGAAAGGCAAGTTACCAGTGCAGTCACTGATACCTAGCCTGTGTATTAATAACCTAATACCTCTCGCTTTTTAGTCTTTCTTTCGTTTACCTAAGTCCTTAATAAAGAAAATACCCCTCCGGATTGGCACAAATAGGACCCTTCCGGACTGTCAGAATATAGACCCCTCCGGATTGGGACCCCTCGGAATTAGCAACTATAAGACCCCTCCGGATTCGGACCCCTCCGGTTTTGTGGAAAGTAGACCCCTCCGGATTCGGACCCCTCTGACTTTGAAAAATTTCGACCCCTCCGGATTGGGAGCCCTTAGCTCTGTCAAAGTAGCTTTTTGTAGTTTTCTTAAATTCAGCTTATACCCCTCCGGATACGTTCTGCGTTGCTTTTATGCTGTTTGAATTAACTGGGAAGGGTATAGGGTCCTTTCCTAGACCCCTCCGGATTGAAGTTAAGGCACTTATTTGACAATTCACACTAACGGTGAAGGGTCTTATCACTTGCCTAATTTCGACTCTATTATCGTTGTCTTGTGCCTTCAGCCCTCCCTTTTTGTCTAGAACTGTCCTAAGTTACTTAGTTCAATCGCTATCAACTTTTGGTAGGGGTATAAGGGTTTTTCAGAAAAATTTATAAAACGTGAAGGGTGTACCCCTCCGGATTTGTGTAATTTGCTAAAAACAATCTCAAAAAATTTTCTCGCTCGCTTTTTCGAGTAATTCTCTTTCCTACTAGTAAGTTCAGCTAATTTCTGAACTAATGGTACCAAGATTGACTCGATATGCTCTGTAGTTTCAAAGTTATTAACCAAAACGTCTTTTTTCCAAATTCAAAAATTTTCTCTCTTATAGGTTCCGCCTAACTTTTTCCGCAAATCTGGTCCTTTCGACCCAAAAATTATTGATCTCAGCTCACAAGGCCTATACTCTTCTAGTTCAATGCAAAAGACCCGATCTAAAACGCTTTTGTAGAAAAAATTTGCGAAAAACTATGCTACCTGGACCCCTCCGGATTGATGAATCCACCAAATCAAACACGTTATGTTCGATTTCTCTGCAACCCGGAAGGCTATCGGGTAGCGGATTTTAAAACTCGTAGATTCACTAGTGGACGTTGTCCGAACAACTATTTTTACTGTCCTAACTCAAAGATTTCAAAAAATTTTCTGATTTTATAGTGTTTCTTACTATCAAAAATTGGGAAAATTTGGTTTTTGGTACCAAACTAGTTCCAACCACTTCCGAACTAAAGTTAACCGGTTCTACTTATTACAGTAGTGCAGTTACGATGTAACACACTAACTTAGCGCTTTTTTCGGTTTCAAAAAATATCGATATCTCAAAAATCGCGACTTGTGGGGGGATCAAAATATCGCTATTTTGACCCTAAAAACCGGTCTGTTTTCGTTGTTTTTCACTGAAAAACGATATAAGACTATTAATATAGGCTATATAAGTAATAATATTAGTAATACTATACCCCTCCGGGTTTGTTTATTATCCGAATTAAGGTGCTTAACTCGGATATTCGCAGTTCGGTGAAGGGTCACTACAGTGCAGCACTGTCGAGCCCCCCACAGATCACTATCTTACTCTTTGTACCAAAAGGGATACAAAACTTGTTAACGATACCCAACAGTCGATTGTTGTTGTCGTTGAGCCCCTTCTTGTTGCTCCTTGTACTGCTTGCCGGATCGCTCTTCACCCAAGACCCTTCCGAATTGAGCGCAAATCAGCTGACCCTTCCGGTTTGAGCGCAATTTATCATTAACGTGCTTAAATGCTCAAATAACCCTACAGTACAAGCCTCACAAACGGGCCACAAAATTGATCGTAACGATCCTGACTGATATAAATGCCTGTAACAACAATATATCTATCAACAACAAACGGGGGGGTTGAATCACATCTTGTCTGGGGGGATGATTTCTACTGATTTTTTACTTTTTTACTGTTTTTGGTTTTTTCGGTTATTTTTTATGTTTTTTGTTTTTCTTGGGTACTATACTACTTTTTGTTTGGTTTTGCTTATATCTTTAAGTGTTTTTGGTCACAAACCACTCAGGGGATGAGGGGTTCATGATTCCCCCCACCCTTCCTGGTTCGTGAATTTTCGGTCTTAACTAGGTTAAAAAACTATTCACGGTAATCCGGAAGGCTTCCGCGTTCCGAACTACCCTTCCGCCCCGGCAGTTTAGGCCTATTAAGGGCGTTAATGTGAGCATCCGCTCGGCGCGGAGTGCTCGTTAACGGTTCCGCCGGTCATGATGTTATGAAAGAATAACACCCAGGAGCGCCATAAAAACATACATGTAACATTCGCCCGGAAGATACATATCGACGGATAACAAAACTAAGTCTTAAGACGACTGGCTAGCGTCTAAACAGAGCTTTGCATGTTTTTCACCGTCTCTACCAAGCCAGTACTTTTCGGTGGTCTTTCTTACATCGGGTCGACAAAAACGTTACTGCTCTCCGGCTTCGACCAGAACGCTCAAATTAACTGAATTACATGCAAAATAGTGAGCTCATGGCTGGGTCTCAGTATCCCCAGACCACGAGGTCACTCCTAAAAACAGGGCTACTACTTATTATATTACTATTGTTTTTGTTCAGTAGATAAAAACCATCATCTCCATCGAAGATGGATCAACCCTTTCCCCCACTCCTAGCTTCTCATCCTTATCAAAATGAATCCAGTTGTTAATTAAATTCAATTCAGGACATGACAAGAAGCTAAAAGTTTATATAAAAGGCTAAAAGTTCCAGTCCCGAAACCCTTCCGGATTCTTGAATCCAGTGAATCAAGCTCCTTAAGTTCAATTTCACGCCAATCAGGAAGGCTGGTTCTCACCCTTCACCGTTGTTGGCAACGGCCTTGCAACTATTGTAGCAGCACAATAGTTGCAACTTGGAACGTTCTCTGCTATTGTAGTTCGTTGTCGTTTTTCTTTAATCTCGATTTTCGTTCTGTTTGCAATCACAGATAAAGTTGTTCTGTTTTTTCACTCGTTTGTTGTTAAAAATGGCCGTTTCAGCATTTCTCCGAAAAGTGACGTCATCATTCGAATTTTTGAAAATTTAAAATACTAGAATATTCTAGCCCTCACCGTTTGGCTAAACGTTCCAATAACGTCGTTAATCCTTCGAAATCATCAACTCGGAAGGCTTACTGCTAAAAATTCGAAGCCTGCATAAATTGCACTTTGGCCATTCTGGTCGAATGTCACAACTATGCCAACCATCCTCGGTAACGTCTTTTCCGCACACGCATTTATGCCGTTTGCATAATTTTGATCCTAATCGAAGTCCTATCGCAATTCTGAGTTGTTGGTTCGACAGTTTTAACCTTAAATTTTTGCACGGGATGACGTTCAACCATTGGGATCCAAATCTATCTTTGAACGCGTTGAACCTTTTTACGTCCGTTGGTTCGAGTCGTAAAATCAAGTCTGCAATTTCGCTATCAAAAATTGGCTCCGTCAAATTTTTTTGGATTTCATTTTCCGGAGCCATTTCAATTTTTTCAAGGTCAAACCACCGTTTAAGCGCATCATCATAGGTTCCATCCACATGCTCCAAACCAAAGATTTCGCTCAAGGCATCTTTCCCTCCTACTGCTGAGGCTAAGAAAGCGGGTAAAGCGAGTAGACGAGCGGAAGAAACGCCCAAGCCACCTTTGGCTGCCGGGAGAACTGCTTGTAAAAACTGGTTATCATCCATTTTCACGTTAGTGACCTTGCATAACGAATTGCTTAGTAATTTATCGTAGCATTCCAAAAAATCATTTTGCAAAAAACAAGGGCTCGTACGCAAAAATTATAGGAGTTTTGGCATGCTAAAGCAATTTTTCAGGAGGTAAAAACCATAATGGGCGTCTAGTTTGTCAATGACATCCGAGATTTTTTCAAGCTCCCTAATTTTTTCGCCGAGCAATTTTTTCGGCAAAGTTCGCCGATTGGAGATCCTAAAATGAGGAGTTATTTTTTTTGTTTTTATGTTTATTTTGGAGCATTTTTTTTTCGAAATTGTGTTAAAATTGAATTATACTGTGTACTAGTAGTCGGTCCCAAAAAACAAAGTTCACACTTCTCAGTGTTTAAGCTCAGGCCGTAAATTTGTTCCGATTTCAGAATGTTTTTAAGGTCCTGGAGTACTACCTTATAGTTGTCGGCTAAATTCCCATCATCTAAATACCAGATGTTAATTTTCGACTCCAACTGTTTGACTAGTGTATGAATTGTTTCCGCAAAAAGGGGTGGCGCTTCAGGATCACCTTGCTGAGTTCCGTCTTCTGACATTATGACAGAACTTCCGTAAAAAAGGTAACTAGGTTTACCATACGCGCAATGGGTGTAATTATACAATTCGGGGCGATTTGAAAAAAAATGATTCAGCATTGTTTCTCTGTTTAAAGAGTTAAAGGCATTCTTAAAATCTAGTTTTAATAGAACAGTACATTTTGGATTGTCGTCGCGTTCAATTAGGTTTCGAAACGAGTGCGCAGCTATTTCTGCTCCTCGTTTGGTACAACATCCTACCTGTACGTTTCCGAAAAAATTTTGTCGCTCGGAGAGGGCCTTGCTTCCAGCGCATTTAGACGCGATACGTCTCAGCGTGTTGCCTATGGCAATCGGTCTCAACCCTCCGTCTATTTTTATGAGGGCGATAAGCTTTGCGCCAAAAAAGAAAGGCCTTAGTGGTTCCGGTATTTTGCCATCTCCAATGAGGTTTATCAGCTTAGTAAGCGATTTCAGAAAATTAAGTCCTGCACTGCCATTCGACTTACTAACAAGATCTTTAAAAATTTGAGGAAATATTTTATCAGGACTTGCTGCTGATCCGTTTGGAAAGGACATTATCGCTTTGTATATGTCGAAATCGGTTACGAAAAAACTATCCAACTTTTCTGGATTTGGAGCTGCAAATTTGACTCGCTGCGGGTGCTTAGACAACAATTTTTGATAGTTATCAGTTGAAAAAGGAGCTATTTTGTCATCCGAAGCAGCAAACCTTATTCTTCCCTTTACATTTCCTTCATCGAGCTTACTACTTATTAACTTTATACTCTGCTCGAGGTCACTCAGAGGCGGGCTTGAAACTTGGGGATGGGGTTTTGGAAGTGACACGTCATTTGCTCGAATTTTTTTATTTATCAAAGAGCTCATGCTTGTGGTCTGTTTGCGTCCACTTCTTTTCGGTTGCTCCAAAAAAAACAAGAACGACGTTAAAAAAATTAGCCATTTTGTAACATCTTCTACATTGTAGACGATGTCATTTATTTTGTCCGACAGACTTTCCGCCAAGGGAACACGCGAGTCTTTTGGTACTCTCTTGAGTACTCGGACATTTGAGATGGCTGTATTAACATAATTGTCTAGCACTAAATCATTACCTATTGTTGCTTTATTAACAGATTTTACATCAACGCATAAAGGACACTGAAACCATTGGGTTTTCTTAGAGTCGCTAAGAGAAATAATCACACAACTGATATGATACCAACTAGAACAACAATCACATCTAATCCAATTTATCAGTCCTGAAGGTTTTAAGCAATCTTTGCTTGTACACTCTTTGTTGTTTTTCCTCATCTTGACGCAGCATAAAGGTAAAAAAAGGATTTTGACTGGACTTTAGGGGACTGAACTAACCCATGATAAGCGGTTAGTGGGAATTTTACAAATCTGCAAATAAAAAAAAGACAACTAAATTAATTTAAATTTTAAAATTGAATTATAAAAAACAAAAACAAGGAACAATCTCACCCAAGCTCAGTAGGTCCAGCGGCGCACCACCAGACTCCTCAAGCCAGTTCCAGTTCCCCACCTCCCCACAGAAAGCCACTTGACAGACCTGTCTCTAAAATCCCTCAGAGGGCGCTCCACATACAGGCACAAACATCAAACATAACAAATCTATTTAATAAGTTTATCACAACAATTAGGCTTGTGATAAACTTATTCGACGATATACATCGAGTTTATTGTCATTTAGATTAGTTTATTGTAAAAATCCTGACGATGCACATATTTGCGAAAATGTTTGAAATTTACTTTTTAGCAAAAATTTCTTCAATCTAATACACTCGATGTACAAATCAAGTTAACTTTGAAACATTTATGCTAAGTTTTTTTTGTAACTGTCCATTCATCGCTTTACAAGTTGTTACAAGGAAAAAAAATAGTAAATTATAAAAGGGGCCCTTCCGTTTAGGTACGGTCGTGCACAAACTGTTATATACATACCTCAATAAACAATATTGCAGCAATTGGGTCAAGTCAGCATTTAATGCATTGTCATTAAAGCTATTTACTTCAACCGTCCCTCCTCTACAAAAGCACTAATTGAATTGTCTATGAATTGCGTCTGACGCAGTGATCTGCAACACTGTATACAAAGGATAGCGCTCCTGAGCAGCGCGCAGCTTAACATGGTTCTTATATAGTTTATTGTTTCTGCGTAGCTTTCATGCCTTTTTTCACTAAGTTTATCAGTTATGCTCTGCATAGTACGAGTAGCTGCTGGTGCGGCACCACCAGTGCAGCCAAAAATGAGCGAGCAGAAGCTGCTCTGTTCGACCTGTAGAACTCTCTGCTGGTATTTTGAATCTTTTTAAGTCATTCGTGGTACTTATAGGCTTCTTTCATTAGTCTTCGTGAAGTATTTGCGTGCGGGTTGAAGACTTTGACATCAAAGAAGGTTCGGCTAACTCTTGAGCCCCATAATCATTTAGCTTTTACATCTAGTCGAGCGTCTTCATAAGTTGTGGTTGAATTGTTGACAAAGTTCTCGCCTTGCAACGACTAAAGTTTCGGCTCGATTTCAACATCAAAGCAAACCTTGCTCATGAGGGTGACAAAGGTAACTCTGATTTCGTTATGCCTCATGTGGGTTTATCCACCTTTGCACAGTGAAAGGCGTGGGTAATGTCAAAAGATTGACCACATGCACATGTGAGTGGATTGTTGGTTGGTTCCCATCCATTTCTGAGATAAAATCCATCTCGGATTTCGGATTTATTCAGGTTTCATTTATATCTACTAAGTGGCAGTGCATCTAAAAGTTCAAGGCTCCTCTTTCAGCTCAAGTGCGTATTTTTTATTGTCGCTCAAGTTGTTCAGTTTTAAGTGTTTTAATTTTTGTATCGATTTTTTCTTGCTCAGATATAGCTGCTAATGAGTCGTATGTGTCTACGGCTGAAGATGTTTTAATTGACCATTCTAAAAAATTTTCATAGTCAAAAAATAGCCTAATATTTAGACCACCCATTTTCAGTGGCAAAGAAGCGATGTCTCTAAAAAGATGGCTGATATTATCTTTACCAATTAATTTTGGAATGAGATTTTCCTGCAGTATCTTCTCGCAGGTTTGCATGTTTTCTGTGGTATTGCGGGTAGTTCTAGCTAAAAACAAAAATTTTTCTTGTATCTCTGTGATGTAACAGAAAAACACGTTTTGTGGGGATGATTTTACGATCTTGCAGTTTTTTCAGTATTTTATTATGTTCTTCTAACTGAGTTTTTAAGAAAGTTTTACATTCAGTCTCAGATCCTATGACAGAACCAAATACTTTGGCCCCTTTCTTCTTTTCAGTTTCGGTATTTTTGAATACTTTTTATCTTCTTGTTGTTTTTGTTTAATCTTTTACAAGGAGCTGGCATTTCAATGCTTTTACATGATATCCAAAAAAAATTGCCGTGTTCAATAATATTGTCAAGAACTCTGTATCGTTTGCATACCATTTCTCTGATAGGCTGTAATCGTTGGCTAGTTTCGTTAAAGATAAAGTGGCTAGCCCGTATATTTCTATTGCTAATGGGTCTCTTTGTGTGGTTCCTTCTCTAAAAAGGATTGTTTTTTTATTCACGAAGAGTTTGGATGGATTAGAGTTTGAGTTCTATATTGCGAGTAAAGTTGTTACAAGGAAAAGGAAGTTTTTTCGTACAGGAAATCCTAAGAGTTTCCAGTTAAGGAAATGTTACTGATTTGGTACTGAGTTTCCTAGTAATGGAGGTGATACTGAGAATGATGATTAGAGTTAATGCAATGAAAATAAAACTCGATACGGGTCACGTTTCTTCAATAAGACCACGTATCTTGACAAAAAAAACCTCAAAGATAATTTTCATAAAAAATAAATTTCAAACGTTTTCGCAACTATGTGCATTGTCAGGATTTTTACAAAAAACTATTCTAAATGACAATAAAACATCAACCTACAATAAATCACATAAATTTTGGTCCTAAAACTTCATGTTAATACAATAGCCAATCACAGTTGACTTCTAAATTTTTATTCAAATTAAAATGCTTTTCAAATCTAAAATTAATTAAACAATTTTCAATTATTTTGTCTGGAAGTTTATGAGTCATAATTTGCATTTAAACAGGTACATTTTAAATAAAACCAAAAACATTTTAAGACTAGATTTTCAGTAAAAATTCGTGTTCAAGCCCGGTTTCTCTTTGCGGATATGTATTGCCTCTAGTGTTAACAATTTTGTTTGGTTGTTTGATCTATCTGTAATTTCTCAAAAAAAGATCTTCGCTACTTCCCTCAAAACTACATTGCTGAAGGTGGAGGCCTACCGGTGAGTCTGCTTTCTTATGTTCCTCACTTCTAGAGGTCAAATGTCGAACAGTTTGTCCAGCATAGGTGGAATTGCATCCACAACATGAGTGTTTTTAAACCATTCTTGACTAGAGGTCATAAGAAAAATTTGACTTTAGTGATGGTAAACATGATTTTAGTTTTCTTGTGGTGCAAACCACTTGAAAGTTAGTTAAATTTTGTATTCTACTTGCAGAATATTGGCTTTGGTTACCTAGAGAGTACACCATCAGCATTGGAGGCTTCACATTCCTTGGTGATTGAGTTGACAAACTCCTCTCACTATCCAGGGGGCTTGCCCTTACCCTCGATGATTTTGCACAAGGCGTCTGCCGCCACCTTTGCGAATCAATTTTCAGGGTACTGGTTTTTCAGCCCTATTGTTTCCATAGCCCTATCAAATTGCTCCCAAAAAAACTCGGTGTACAGTGCCTTTGATAACACTACGCTTGTACTGAGTTGGGGCGCAGCTTCTATAATTCAGTATAGTCCCAGTATCTGTTGGTTTCTGAAACCAAATGCAGGTTACCCCCTATTCTGCGATACTTTTATGTTTAAATCCAGGAACGGCAAATTCCCCTTTGAATTAGTTTCCTCTAGAGCGAACTGCAGATTTGGAAGAAGAGAATTGGCGCCATCGAGTACATCACTCGGCTCACCTATGACTGTTCTAACAATGTCATCCACATACCTGAGGAAAAAATTAACTTGTGGAGTATCCTTCTTGTTGTTCTTAGCGCGGCAGCAGCATTCATAGTACCAGACTATCTCGATTATTGATGCGTACGCATCATGGGATATTTTTCCGCATTTTAGATGATATCAGTTTCGGCAACCCTCGCATTCACCTCTTTTTGATCTATATGTTACTATCCTGTGGCAACATGGGCATGAACCGTTTTTGTCATTCATTGGCTCTATCTCCCTTACCACCCTGTTGACCTCAACTTAGAATAGAATTGATCTTTTCTTTATAATTTCCAAGTAAGTTTTCTTTTTTTTTACCTTTTGCTGAGCCAAACAGCAGGTAAAAGAACTGTGGTCATGTTTTGCAAGCCACGAGTAATGAAACAAAGCAAAACAAATCACACTCTCCTCACCCCTGTCTTTGAAGCGCAGACACTTCCTCTGCCTGCAGCTTCTGCTCACCTCTTGCTTTCGCCTTCTTCATTCTCTGCTTCCATCCTTACTCGATGGATTTCATTATACCAAATAGCCTAAATTGACAGTTCGCAAACTTCCAAAATGTGCAAAATGGTCAAAACGATATACTTTATGATTTTTGAGCTGTGGGCATCAACGTTGGAAACCGAAATTACTTTAGAAAAAGCTCCCTGAACACAAACTTTTTGTCTTTTCTCAAAACGCAAACATGTGATAAATGACTGACTGATTCTGATAGAGAGCTTATTGATTAAAAAAATGTGGTCAAAAAGTGCTCCAAATTTGTAACGCTTGCTTCTAATTAATTCGCATTTATATGTAGGTGTTTGTAATTTTATGCAGCGATTAGTTCTTTGATTGCAGTTAATTTGTGCTCGCAATTGAGAAAATATACATGACTTTTTTATTATTATGGGCTTTTTTGTCATAAACAGAGCGCTATTGTTACCAGTATCTTTTTACTGCCTTGCATTTGCGACAAAATAATTTTTCCCAGTAGAAATTGTTCAATCGTATTTCTCCAATATGTCGCTTTTTACTTGCATTTGTGTAAAGGGAAAAAGTGAACATCAAAAAAATCAAATTTTTCTTAGAGTTGCGAAACATCGGTTGGAAACGTTTTTTATTTTAGAATAATTTAAAACTAGTAAAAAGAGCGCGAGTGGTATTAAAAAAGAATAAAATTCAGGCCGTGAAAAACGTTGTTTGAATACGGCAAAAAATTTCTGATGATTTTTTTCGCGTTTTCTTGATGATAAAAAAAACTCTAAAAAAAAATAGAAAAGCAAAAAGTTTTCTCATATTTGTTCTCGATTTTTGTTCGTCCTCCTTGGCATTCTTTTTTTTGAAGACAAAAGGTATAGATTAAATTTTTTAAATGATTTTGTAGCCTTTCATTGCATCATACACAAACGTAACGGTTTCGTTTTAAACAAAAAAAAACGTTTTTTTATGAATGTGGTCGTAACTCACTGGGCTACTTACTTGCACGGCAACCAGTTACTTTTGTTTTCATTTACGCTAGATATAACGCGCTTTTTGTTTTGACGGATTAACCAAATAACCTGAATGATACTGACAAATTGAGCTCAAAAATTCAAAATCAACAGTCAAACTACTCGTGATTCTTAGCCGATTTTAAAGACAGTTTGATGAAGTGCAGCAAAAGAAACGAAAATTCTATACATTCAGTTCTTAAAAATACCTTTCTAATTTGAAAATAAAAAATTTGTACAAAAGTTTTTTTCGCGATATTTTCAGTGGTAAGAGGAGACCAATGTAGCCGCAGCATGGAGTTTGCTGGACGCAGTTTGAACTTCTCGGAACTGAGGACTGACAGCGGATCTGTGTTTGTGTGGGAGGAGAAAAGCCAGATCTGCCTCACTGGTGTTCATTTCAAGTGAATATAGAACTATTACATTATTTCTTTGTTTCTGACAGTTGAATGGCTAACACTGCTATAGTTGTGATGAAAAGGTTCAAACGGGATGGCTCCTTAACAGAACAGTCATTAAAACCAAATTTTTAACTTTTCTAACCAATCTTGATTCAGCATGTGTACCAGCATCTCAGATAACTGCCTAAAGCATTAAATTAGAAAGAAATGAACAGATCTAGATTTTTCTGAGGCTTCTGTGTCTTGTCGAAAGAATTGAATTGTTTTTTTTTCTTACCAAACAGGCTTCGAGCTCTCCTCAATCAAATAAAAATATATATTGAGACAATTAAGATCATTTATCCACGGGGGAAAGGACCAACACAAGAGCTGTACAGCTCATCACGGCGAACCGCTGTAGTGCCCCTGTTTAAGAACTACTTGCAATTATTATAATTATTTTGTTTATTTTTCTGGGCTGGGTAATGTTGCTTCACCCTCAAGCAACGAGCACGGATCATGGTGGGCCTCGAACATCCGATTGAGAGGCGGAGACGTAACCACTTCACCACCGCTCCCCCTAATTATTTTTTCGTTTTTTCATTGCGCAACTGACTTCTTAGTACCCGTGGATACAGAGACCAAAAACTGCGTTTATGGATCATTTAATATTCCTCTTCGCTTTATAAAAGTTTAAGGTTTTTTTTGTGCCATTTACTTCGGAATAAAACTAATTAGCGCTAATTATCTTACTCCGTTATGTTTCGCTAAAGGTTTAGAGCTGACCTATCGAATCCTCTCGCCAAAACCATGGGAAAATAACCTTTCAATTTTGGTTTTTCTGAAAATTGCTGTTTGAATTTTTGTGCACAAAGGTGAAATGCAGCGTATTGACTTTTATCCAACAGAAAACAACATGGACAGCCATAGCCTAAATTCACACTATTATAGCCGCACAAATTTATGCACTGCAGACACTAGTTTTTACGAACAAGAATCTTTTGGTACGAGGGTCGCTGAAGAAAAAGAGAGCGACTCGGGAAAAACATACGAAAAAGTAACTGCGAGTATCGAGTAGTTAAAACGGATCACGTAGACCCCTTTTATTGACGTTAAAGACCCCAGTGCTTAAATATCACCAGGTAGGGAAAGGCAATATTGGATGCGGTGAATAAGATCGCTTGAGATGCAATGCGAAGGGTTGCAACTCCATAGAGGCGTCTTCCCTTATCCGAGAACAAATTGTTTTGATGACTTAAAATTTCTGGCCCCTGAGTGCTTAATTGTACATATATATTTTGAAACGATCATAGTCAGTACAGTATCATATATCGGCGAGGTGTGATCGCTTTTACCTTCAGTTCTGGTTGCCATCTACTGGAATGGCCGTCGCTTTGAGTGATATGACTGAATTCATTTTTACGGCTTTGTTCTGAAGATAATTTTGCCAATTTATACTTAATTTTAGGAGCAAATCTTGGCTCAAAACTTACAAGCATCTCAGAAAAGCCACTGTACCGGAGAAACCAACTGCGGCGTAGAATAGATATATTCTGATTTCTTTCTCCAGTCGAGTATGCCGACCATTCATTTTTTTTCAAACGCAATCCTAAAAAAAGTTTCAATCACCCACATATCTTTTCTATTGGCCCTTTAATTTGGGTAAACGGTCTCTAATCTTTGTTCAACAGGCCCGAAGCCGAAGGCCATCTTGACCAACAACTGGTTGGCTTGAAAATCGAACTCTGGATTGAACATGGTGACAAAATGTTTCCAAACTATGGGCACAGTACAACTGAATTCATGTTCTCACAATCACAACAGGCCAATTTCACTGCCGAAGAACTGCCCCCGTTTCTCATGTGCATGTACACTGGAGTAGATGAAAAGTTTAGCGATTTCATCGAAGGTAAAATTAATTTTCGATTTAGTGAGCAAAGAATTTGATTTAGTAGAAAAAAAATCGAAACATACGCCCAATTTTGGCCGAATTAGTCGAGAGCATTTTTGCTTCAGTCGAGAAAATCGATACTTAAGTAGAAAAACGTGGCGTAAAAAAAAACAAAAGTAGTACAGGTGGAGTAGAAAAAATGTGGGGTGTGTGGCATTCGAGCAAACCAGCTTCATAATTAGTCATCAAAAAATACTTGCGAGTTTCTACCTCAGATTCAACGATGAAAGAGTAACAACAGCATTCATTAACAAAAGCTGGTTTTGAGAGATTAAGTTAAGACATTTTAATGATTTGATAAAATTTAAATTGAGCATCTTGCTTCTTTTAGACCCGAGCCTGTATCTGCGGATGAGTCTCTCCACAATTCCGCCCGCTCGCGACAGACTTCCTGTGGCCCATGCGGACGGCCCAATGCACCTGGCTAGTCTACCAGTTAAAAACGTTAGCCATCATGAATGCAGGGTCCTCAACATATCAGACATCCAGGAAGACAAGGAAAAAGAAAACTTGCACCAGGTAGAAATTTCCAATATTGAAGCCAGTGTGAGAAAAACAATGTATGAAATTGTTTTTACATTCTTTTTCGTCACCCAGGTGAACGTTGAAAAAATAAGCATGGCTGCGGCGTGATAAAACGTTGTTTTTCAGCTGTGAGTTTCCTCCCAAAATTTCGATGGCTGACACTTGCAGATTTGATTTTTAAACTTGGAAAGATGATTTTTTTCTGAATTTCTGTTATTCGTGTGTTGGAAAACTGAAAAAAAAAACGTTCAAATAACAATGATATAAATACTCGGCTAAACCTAATAAAACTTAATGATTAGGTGAAAACCAAATTATTCCAAGAAATTTTGAAAAAATTGTTTAAGCCTTATTCAGAGCTTTGCTCGCAAACTTTAACAAGACTGCTCGTATCAGGGCGAGTCCCTAAATATTCCGACTGCGCTTAAGGTCTATGGAGCAGTATTACAATGAAATAATCAAATGTAGAAAAAATAAATTGAAAAAAAAAATAAATTTGAGATTTGTTGTGAAAATTATCCCCCAGACACCATATAAAGTTCTAAGTGATAGTTTTCGCTCCTAGTAACCAATAAATTATGACAAATAAATTTCCTTCAATCAATTTGGAACGATTTTTAATTTCGATTAAAACTCCGCTCACGCGTTAACAGCGCGAAATGTATCGCTCGTCAATTGTCCCAATTTGTCGAAAATGGCTACCTTTAAACCCCCCTAAAATCTACAAAAAATTTTCACAGGTGAAATAATTTTTTTTTCAGTTTTAAGCTCAGGACAAGAATACATTGAAGGATATTATGAAAAATCTGTCAAAAACGGTTTGCTAAAAAGCCGAAATTTGTCTGAAGAAAAAAAGCCAACCGAGCACAAATATTCCTTTAGTTTCGCTACGAAATTCGGAACAAAAAATTGTGGATGAAAAGTTCTCACTAGTTTTAAATTGAATAACAGAACAGAGCTGATTTATAATAGAAACAAAACTGCTCGTACCAGGGCGAAATTCTGAATGTTTCGATTGCCTTTTAAGGTCTATAGAGGAACCAGAAACGTGAAAGAAAATAAATGTAATAAAATAAAACTATTTTTTTTTAAAGAACTTCACTTTTTTGTGAAAATTATTCCCCTACACATCTTATAAAGTACTAACTGATAGATTTTGCTCCTAGTAACAGATCAATCAGGGCAAATAAGTTTCCTTCAACCAATTTGATCGATGTCTAAGACGGATTGAATCTCTGCCTACGCGTTAATAGCGCGAATTATATCGCAGGTTAGTTGTCCCGACTTGGCCATAACCCCCATAACTTTAAAACCCCATAATTTTACAGAAAAATGATCACAGTTGAAAAAATTTTTCAACTTAAGTTCAAAGAAACATTATCGTTCAATTGATATAACTCGATTGATATTACTGAAAGATTCGGTCAAAAATAGCTAGTTAAAAAACCGAAATTTGACTGAAAAAAAAATCCACCCGAGCTCAAATATTCCGTTACTTATGTTATGAAAGTCGTAATGAAAAATATTGCCAAACTTCAGTTGACACCCCGGCGTACTTTTAACGCATAGATCTAAATCTCCGTCACTGAATCTCACTTGTATCTACTAAAAGCTTGATGCCTTTCCAAAAAAGCTAGCAGTAGAATATGCCGCCACAAGGGTAAGTTCGCAGTATGTGTGGCTATTATTTTTTCTCATCAGAAAATTTCAGCAACACTTCTAATTGACTGGCATAATTGACATTCAAACTGAATGATTTTTTTTTTCAATAAAGTTGCACTTGTTCCAGTCTTACCATCTAACGGAAGTTAATTGCATAGAATATGTTTCAATCACGCAGACTCATTTTTGTTTCTTTTCTCTAATTATGAGGCAAAATGAAAAGTGTCTCAACTGAAAAGTTCAACGACGATTAACTATTACTAATTGCAAAACAGCAATTATTTTTCCGACTTTCTAAGGAAACGGAAATTTATGCTTGGGGTGTTTTTTTTCAATTCAGTCAGTTTTCGGCAATCGAAATATTAGTTTAAGACCAAAAAAAAACAATTTTTTTACAGCTTAAAAAATATTAACTCTTTAAAACTTTAGAATCAAATATAAAAAGACGTTCTATTTCCAGTTGTTATTTGCAAACTTCTGCGAGTTTGAAAATTGTCAATTTGACCATGCTCTGGAATAATTTATGTGTTTTTTGAAGTTGTTACCGAAATAAGCATTTCATAGAAAAAAGGAACGAGAGTTATTTTTGCGTTTCGAATTATCCCGCACAAAAAATTTGTTCCAAATTGAATTGAGGCTAGCTAATTGTTCATATGAATTTTGAAAGACTCAAATTTTTACACTTGATTTTTGATTTTGTCCAAAAGTGATAGTTTTTTGAAATTTTCTTTTCCTAAAAACTATTCGATACGGATTGGGGGCAGCCGGAACATTTAGGTTTTGTACGATATACGAGCAGTCTTGTTTTGATTCAGTCGTTTAGGTGGAGACAAAATCATCCACATTTGCACAACTTTTCTCTTAGTCTTCAAAAATTAAGGATTTTAACTTAACAAATGTTATGATTTTAATTGAAAAAGATTTAACACACACAATGATGACATTGTAAAAATTGAAAGAAAAAAACACACACAATGATGACATTGTAAAAATTGAAAGAAAAAAAAATTTTTTTTTAAACTTGAGAATCATTGTACAGTGGTGATTTAAATTATCCGGACGAAACGAACAAAACTTGAATTTTCAAACGCGTTTTTCTCAAGTTGGGTTAAGATTAGACAAAAAGTGAAGAGGACAAAAGTTGCTTAGAATTTCACCAGAATTAATATGGTGCCATTTTTTTGCCGAAATTCTTAACAAAAATGCTACCCAAAAAATGGGTCATTTTGGTTTTTTTCAATTAATCAAAAATTACGCTGAAACTACTTTGCTAATTGATATGAAAATTATATCACAGGAAGCCTATTACGCAGTTCAACAAAGTTTAAGAAGGGTTAAATCTCCAAAAACCAGTATAAATGAAAAAAATTTTCACTTAATAGTCAATAAATGTGATTTTTACTATATAAAACCCAGAATCTCTGTTTAAAAATAAATTTTAAACAATTTGCGCAAATTTTTGGAAATTTAACCCTTCTTAAACTTTGTTGAGCTGCGTAAGAGGCTTCATGTGATATAATTTTCATTTCAATTAACAAAGTAGTTTCAGCGTAATTTTTGATTAATTGAAAAAAGCCAAAATGACCCATTTTTGGGGTAGAATTTTTGTTGACAATTTTGGAGAAAAAATGGCACCATATTAATTCTTGTGAAATTCTAAGCAACTTTTGTCCTCTTCACTTTTTGTCGAATCTTAACCCAATTTGAGAAAAACGCGTTTGAAAATTCAAGTTTTGTTCGTTTTGTCCGGATAATTTAAATCAGCATTGTATTGCAAAAAAGCATCAAAAGCAATATGGTTAATCGTAAATATAAAAATTTGTTTAAAACTGAACGAATAATTAATTGGTTATGACCGATTATAATTTAATCAAAAAGTGTTTCATATAATTCATCTTGATTTGCCATTGGTGCAGTAATTTTTGATTTACTCAATGATCCTGAAATGTTTACTTTGAAGCCTACTAACATGCACAGCTAAAATTACCACAACCTACCGCTCCTAGTTCCATCACCACTTCCTCATACGCACATCATCATCGTTAGCTCTGATTGCACCCACCTTTATCAACCCCATTCAACTCACTGTCACCAACATACAATTATCCCCTCTACGTCCAACACTGCTCCCGACCACACTACTTTTTGACCAAACTCCCCCTCACCGCAAATTCAACAACCAACCCTTTATTTTTTCAACAACAACCCCAACTCCTCTAGTTGCAACCATTTTACAATCACGCACCCCTAATTCGCTTAAGTAAATGAAAAGCGAGAAGGTGAAACATCACAGAATAGGTCCCAAAAACGCAATTTCTAACACAACGAGCTTTAAAATAAATAAGAGAAACAAAAAATTAACTCAAAATAACGTGCTGAAAACGAAACACACAGACTTGAATATGTCGAAAACTGTTTCTAACTTCAGAGAGCTATTCAATTGGAAAAACTGAATTAAATCATGAGAATCATATTTGAAAAATTTTCATTGTTTTAACAAGAATTAACCTGAGAGTGTAGCGATTGGCATGTGTGCCTAATAGCATGCGATAATTGTCTCGTAAAACAAAGGAGTTCAAACGATACGCAAATTAGTCTTTCTTTTCCAAGGATTTCCATGATACGCTGATAAAAAACTGCAAAATTGAATTGGCAAATTTTGAAGTTTACCAAGTCATGACACTACATTTTTATACATGGACATGCTAATTGACACACATGCTAATAGCCCAGTCCACGTTTGGTATTATAAAGCAATTAGGTAGCACTTATAGCCAGTTAATTCAACAGTTTCAAGCCCACTGATATTAGAATGATTTCATAAAAGATGATTTCATCCTGAGGCAAATTGTGGACGCTCAGAAATTGTTTGAGCGTGTCTCGGAGAATCTACACCAAATGAAATGAGTAATGTTCCAAAAAACAAGCTTCGCCAAAAACAAACCCTCGAAAAACCATTTTCATTTTAAAAATCTGATCTTGTTTTGCTAAAAATGTCTAAATTTTACTCTTTGAACAATCAATCATAGGCAAAGATAGGATGCTACAAGTTCCGATATAAAGTAGTTGTGTTTTTATGGCAGAACCTGAATAGAATTTTATTAAGAAAGGAAGGAAAAGCGCTTGAAAACTTACAAACTACAGGAATAAATCAAAATGACTTTTGATTATACTTACATCGATACAGCAAAATTACTCTTTTTTTGCAATCAATAAAACGGCGTTTTTTTCCAAGTTTCAAGACGTTTGCTTTTCTATCCAATAGTTTTACCAGTAGAGGAAAAATTACCTATATTACTTAATATCAAATGGAAAAAATAAAATGAGTACACATAAATTAACTGTTTAGAACCGAATTCGATGATGAAACAAATTTTCAAAACACATAGACAACGTTGTCAAGAATTGGCAATTTGAGTTTTATGGATTCCACGGGGTGATAAAAAATTTAACAAAAAAACAAAAAAAAATTCAAATTCTTCGAGAACTCATATTTAATTTTTTGAAGTTATGCAACTTAACGTAAAATTTTTTCTAAAGTGTTTCACACAGCTGGGTTTTAACGTCATTGATTTCGTACTAAACCACTGCCACAACAAATTTAAAGTCATGACAAAACTTGAAAACAACTTTTGGAACTAAACCGACAGCATTAAAATCGACTTCCTACAAGTTGAAAAAACGTGTTTAGATTAAACGAATTTATCAGGACAACAAAATTTGAGAACATTGAACAAAAAAAAATTAAAAATCTTCAGGAACTGACAGATTTAAATTTTTGAAGTTATGCAACTTCACGTGAAAGATTTTTAAAACGTTTTACAGCGCTAGTTTTTATAAGCCATTGACTTCGTACTTGACCATTACCACAACAATCATAAAGTCATGACAATATGTGAAATCAAAATTTAGAACTAAACCGACAGATTTAGAATCAATTTAAATGATAACAAAATTTAAATGACAACGAAAATCAAAACGACATAAAAAGTACAACTAGAACTAAACCGATAGCATTAACACCCATTTCCGGTTAGTCGAAAAATTAAACTGTCGCATTCAACTGATTAAACAAATTGATTAGGAGAACAGTTTAAAAAAAGCCTACATACTTAATTTTAAGAACATAACTGAATATCCCCCTTTGGAAACCCACACAAATTTAATCAAAATCAAGCATCAAGCAGCTAAAAAAATCGGCAAAAGAATGAAAGCTTAATAGTTACAGTTTCAGTGTTTGAAAAACTAGATAGAAAATGAGAGAGGATTTGAATAGATAGTGTTAAAAAAACTAAGAATTCCAAAAGAAAAACAACAAATAAAGAGAATGTTAAGCCGCAAAAAAATAAGAGACCTTGGAACTCAGAGCTATAAAATTTCAAGCAGATGGTTAACCAAAAAATTGAGCCCAAAGTCTCTTATTTTTTTGCGGCTTAACATTCTCTTTTTTGTTGTTTTTTTTTTCTTTTCGAATTCTTAGTTTTTTTAACACTATCTATTCAAACCCTCTTTACAATTCTATCTAGTTTTTTAAACACTGAAAATATAACTATTTTAAGCAGATGGTTTACCTAAATGCCAATCGACGGCAGCATGAAGCAACTAATGGTTGAAAATGAAGCATGTCTAACTTCGAACAGATTTTTGTTTTTAAAAAAAAAGTAAATTTCACAAAAACGAAAACACTTCTCCTCTCAAACGTAAGAAAATGGCGCTATATTGTAGCTAAGAACTAGTCACTGGCCATGCAAAAAGCACAGAGGGTATGAACCAGTCAGTTTTATAAGGTAAAAGAAAATTTTCTATATTGCTCAAAAAACCGCATCGGTAAAACGAAGTTTTCAATCGATTATGGCAAGCAAAATTATATTCAATTTGAATTCAACGCTGGGGTGGAGGATATTTACGTGTGGTCTATTGGGGGGGGGGGGGGGGGTGAAGGATGTTTACTTCATCGGATTAAACTTATTGTATACAAGTTACACTTATTGTATACAGATGATATACAAACAGTATACGTTCAAAACGCTGACTTTATAATGACTTTATCAGCCTTTTCCTTCAAAACCAAATTGAAAAAAAAATGAAAAATAGGGTAGAACAAAGCTTCAAAATCGTATCAAAACTTTTCATTCACTCACCAAAAAATTTCAGTATAAAATGGAAAATTTAACTATAAACTTTTTGAATTACGACTGAATGATAAATAAACTAACGCATTGTGATGGTTACTTGAGATGTTGATCGACAGCTCTCATACATATGTGATACATATTATATACTAGTTTTAATCAGATTAAATACATATATTTTACAGATAAGAAATCGAGCCACTTGCAGACAGTATAGCCTGATTTTCAGAGTATCTAATTGATTTTATACAGATTGCATACAAATCTTTAAACGATAGTTTTTTTGAACTGCACAAAATAGTTATAGTATAAAATTTCAATTTTGAATTCCGTTGCTTACAATTGATTCTTTACAAAAACAAAACCGGTATAAAATTTGGGTATAACTAATTGCAATCTTAGTTTTGCTTACGCGGAACGTACACAGCTTTTTTGCGTGGTGGCAGGGAAACTGAAGATGGCGTAGAACAAAACCTTCAATACTTATAATAATTTTAGCATAAATTCAAAGAATCAGTACTATAAGAATTAATTTTTTCGTTAAAATGGTTTACAAGGCAATTTTTGTCTAAGCCATAGCTGGAAAAATTGTTCATTATATGTATAGTAAATTGAACGTTTGAAATGCATAAATTAATTGTGATTGGACAAACAGTACTTAATCGCAACCCCCTTCAGGGATTCCACCCCCTGCCGACCCGAAGGGTCCCCCTTTTGTACTATTCTGAGCATCGCATCTACTTTTGGCTGACTGACCTTAAAATTTTTCTGAAGGCGTCTTTGGCGCCAATCTATCCTAATTTTGAGTGGGGGGGGGGGGGGTTTGGGTCGAAAAAACGCGATTTTTTTTGTCGAACTTTCCAAAAAGTGCCAAAAACGCCTCTTTTGGCCTTTTTTTCAAAAAATTGCCTGCGGTGCAGAAAATTATGTCAAATTAGGGTCTTTATTGGGATTTTTTTGAAAATTCCCCTCCCGAGAAATTCCTAGATCCGCGCCTGAATCAGACCGTATCAAAACTGTATCAAATGCTAAATTTTTTGAAATCACCCTGAAACCTTAAATTTAAAGCTCACTATTGATTTTTTTATTGGAGAAATAGAATTCCTTTCTTTTATCAAACGATTTCGAAGTAAATTTGAAAAACCAAACGTCAAGCCGCCAACACGACAATCAGTAACTTTTGCCTCAGCGATGTTACCTAAGGTTTAGCATAATAAGTATGAAATTAATCCTACTTCAAGCTTCGGCTCTTCTTAATTTAGAAAAATGCCCCTAACTTTAGATGATTAGTTGTCGATGGACGAAAAGTAGCGTCGTTTAAAAACTGATTCTGGAAAAACTTGAAAGCTCGGGTTTAGGCAGACGCAATTGTTTCTTATCTGAGCTGTGACGTTTTTTAGAATTCAAAAAACCTGCTCTGGCTTCTTCTTCTTCTTCTCATCCCAGTAGCAGCTGTCTGTATCGGCGGCATTGTTTTCTTCGTCCGGCGTAAACACAAAAGAAACAAAAATACACATCTGATGCATCCAGCCGACACAACTGAAATGGAAATTCCCGAACATCCAATGTCTTCTGCTTTGCAAACTTCGTCTTTTTGACAATAGTGCTTTATAGGTTCAATAGACTTTTTCTACGTGTTTCACGCTTTGAGATAATCAAAACACTATTTTATGTGTTAATTTTATAGAGCGTTGCTTAAAATCCATACAAAAATATTTAATTATAAAGAACAAACGCTCCTTGGTTGAAACATAGTTAACTAACAGGGGAAAAAGAGCAATGAACGCAAAGAAACAAAAAAAAACTGTTTTTGAAAAAATCTCAGCCATCGAATTAAGAACAAAGATGGCCTAAAAACACTTTGAAATTCTATAGGTGGGAAATCTTTTAATTAAGTTTACTTTAGGTTTTCGTGACCTTGACTTTTTTGCTGTTCTATAGTGGAGTTTGTCTTCTTTCCAGCAATGGAAATGAACTGAATTTGAAAAGACTCATCCTTCAAACTGCAATAATTCACAATTAAGCTTGAGCAAACTAATTACTCTTGAAATTGCTGTCAATTATAGTAAAAAAACCTCATTTACAAACTTTCTTATCCGAATTACTAATCTAATTTCATAGAGTTTTAAAAGTATTACAAGGCCAATCATATTAGAAAATTAGTTCATAGTATTTTATTACAACGATTTTGGGTAATACGCGATTGCAAGAACTGAACAATTTTCCCAATTGATATTCTGATTAGATCTTTCCATCGTCCGCTGGATCTGGTCTGAGATGTTACAGCAGTTTCGGCGTATGCCACCTCTATTACTGAACATAGCCTCTAGGAGATCTCTATATGATTCCCTTC
The DNA here is from genome assembly GCF_963678635.1 of Symsagittifera roscoffensis. Classification (NCBI taxonomy): domain Eukaryota; kingdom Metazoa; phylum Xenacoelomorpha; order Acoela; family Convolutidae; genus Symsagittifera; species Symsagittifera roscoffensis. The sequence continues at coordinate 42,024,964 of NC_087063.1, read as the reverse complement.
AATGACAAATGCTGAAACAAATGCTTGCAGCTTAAACCTAGTTTTCCTATCCAGTTTTTGTTACTTTTTACACAGAGCGAAAATGTCGACTATTAAGACAACCATTAAAACCTTGTGAAACAGTTTTTAATGCATAAGTTTTTATTGCATCATGTTAAATTTTCACCAATTTGCCCAGAACGGATAATTGTCAAGTTCACTTCATTTCGAAAGATTCAGTACCACTAATTATATCTAAGTGAGACTTTCTAAGTGAGACTCCAACACGTTCAATTACTTGCTCTGCAACAAAAAAAAACTAACCTTGATTAATTGGAGTATAGAAAAGCTTTGAGTCGACTCAAGTCGCAGTTCCTAGATGATTTAACCATGTTAGAATAAACAGGCCTAGTCGAATCAAGCTAAGATAGCGAAATTTTTCAGGGAGAAACTTAGTTGTTTCTCTATTTAAAATAATGGGAAGAGTGCAAATGTTTGAGATTTTAGAATGCTTCCTAAGTCATAACATTTCTCTAAGAAAAAGTAAAAAATACACACTTCTACAACACACTTATTTCGCTTGAATTTTTAATCTCAGATTTGATAGGGCAGTTTTAAGAAAACTCAAACTGTTTCTAAAAAACGGTCAGTTCAAAAATGTGACTTTTTTAAATTCGTATATTTTTTTTGCGAAAAGCAGGCCGCAGTCAGTACATTAGTGAAGATTCTCAACATCGAGTTCCTCGATTAAACGCTTATTCTGAGAATTGACATTGTAATATTCGAGTAAAGTTGCTAAATTCCAAAAAACGGTCGAGGTTTTAAAAATTTCACTAGTTTGGAAACAATAATTTTTTAAAAAGAAACTGGGCATATCATATTACAAAAGCTAGCTTCCAACAACCTGTTGTGTCGATTTAACCTATGATATCAGATTTATCAGGATAGTTAACGAGAAAAGTCCAGAAAAATGGTTCAACAAATCAGATAGTTGACAATTCCGAGAATCCTGGCTTCATGTTTTAAAACATTTTCACGCAGCCGTTTATGCAGAAGAAATACACATTAACTGTTATTTCGATTGAACTGAAAAACGCAGGTTTGGAAGAGTAGTTCTCCTGAAAGTCCAAGTTTCAAAAATCGGTTAACAATTTTTTAAAACGTCTTTTCCGAGGATGATTACCTTTAAAAAAATTGCGAGTGACCGCTAACGCAGTGGTGCTTATCACTATCCGGTATATCCATTGAACCAACAAATTCTGTTTTATTTCTGAGATTATTTTTCGAGAAAATACAAAGACTTAAATAACGGTCCAAAATATCAAAAATTTCACTCTTCCGATATTTTTATGCTCAAAAAAGTTTGGGCGTAGACGCTTATGGAGGGCAGCTTACCAAATTTGCTTTTAATTGAAGCCAAAAAATCTCAGATTTGGTAGGTTAGTTTTTTCTGCTCAATTTTATGCCGCGTCAAGGATTCTTCATCTGCATCAAAATTGTCTTTAAGAATACACGCCCTAATTCGAATGGCGGCTCCAACAAAGTACTCTGGCTCTTTTTCTAATTCCAATAGCTGTTTGCTGTATTTGCATCTTTCTTTGGTATAATCTGACAAGAAGAAACATACGCCAACATAAGCATGCAGCGATACCCGTTGCCAAGAAAATCGCCGAACATCTAGCTTTCTCGATTCAAGCTACCTAGATGTCAGCTTGCTCGTTGACTGAGACTATTATGTGAAAATCTTGCTAGCCGTACAAAAATCTCAGATTTACACAGATAAACTGCTGTAAGAGAGCTCTTGTTTTTTTATCGTTTGCATGAACTGATCAATTATTTAAATAGGAAAACTCTTCGTTTCAAATATTCCCAAATATCCCCGCTCTTTTTCTTTCTTTTTTTTTTCGCTATTCGAACTTCAGCTTCGACAAGATTGAGTGAGGTTTATGAAATAGCTTAAGTTTTATAACAGCTTTATATTTTAGTAAATTGATGTATCTACGCTCCTTGGTTGAAAAAATGTTGCCAATTACAATAAACTATCTCATTTACAAATATTTTCAATGTCAGAATTAGTAGCGGATTTAGGGGATGCTTCCCCTGCCGACCCAAACGGTCCCCCAATTGTATTATTTTGAGATATCCATTTTTGGATAACTGACCCTAAAATTTTTCTCAAGTTGCCTTTGGCGTCAATAATAAATAATTATGAGGGGGAAGCGCGCGCCAAAAAATGCAATATTTTGGTCAAAATGTTCGAAAAAGGGCCTGAAAAGCTTTTTCCTTCAAAATTTTGATTGCGGCGCAAAAAATTTGGCCAAAACGGCCTAGTTACTGCTTTGGGAAAGACTCGGAAAATCAATTTTGCCAACCTAAAAAAAAATTCGATAAAATTTTTTGAAAATCCGCCCCCGAGAAAATCCTAGATCCGCACCTGGTCTGAAATAATCTAAATTAGAAGATTGCTAAAGAGCACTACAAGGCAAATCACATTAGAATATTAGTTCATAGTTTTTCAATTTTTACAACTCGGGGTGATAAGCGATTGCAAGAACTGGACGATTTTCGAATTTGATATTCGGATTAGATCTTGCCATCTGCCGCTGGATCTGGTCTGAGATGTTACAGCAGTTTCTGAATATGCCGCCTCTATTACTGAACATGGCATCTAGGAGATCCCGATCCGATATGACCTGATTGCCTTCAATGACGAATGCTGAAACGAATACCTACAACTGAAACCCAGTTTCCCTATCCAATTATTGTTAGTTTTTATACAATGCAGAAAAGACAACTATTAAAATCAAAACTGATGATAAATTTAGTAACCTAATGACATCTACGCTCCTTGGTTGAAAAAGGTTGCAAGTAGAAAAAAAACTATTTCAGTTACAAATATTTTCAATGTCTGAATCAGTAGCGGATTTGGGGTGGGGGTGGAGGAGGGGTTCGCGGACGCCCCTCTCAGGGATTCGACCCCCTGCCGACCCTTTGTACTATTTTGAGATATCCATTTTTGCCTGACGTACCCTTAAATTTTTTAAGTTCTTTGAATTTCACGAGCAATTCATAATTGGAACTATTTTGATAAAACTAACCCAATTTGAGAAAACTGAGTTATTAGGGAAATTTTTTCATCGGTAAATTCTAAAAGTAAATTCTAATAATCTGAAAAGTAAATTTCACTGTCGAGAGAAATCGATCACATTTTTTGCGCCATTTCAGCTTTGACAACTGGAGAGTGCATTTTGCCTACCATCTAGCAAATGAACTTGAACTAAACTCAAAAATTATATATACACCTAAGGTCATTCATATGTGCTTTTATAAGTATGAATGCAGTTCTTTTGTTATAAGAGCATTAAGATAAGACTTTTCCTGAAAAAAAAAAACTAAAAAAAAAATATCACGACCTATATAAGAGTCCGAACTACGTTCATCGACTCTAAATAAATATTCAGTACTTTGCGCAGAACGGATAATTGGCAAGTTTAGTTCACTTCAAGCGATTTTGTTTTATGGTCAATACTAATTGGACTTTGCTCATCCACTCTACAGAAAACTAACCTAGAACATTTGGAGCAGACAAAAGCATTTGAACTGCCCACAGCATCAACGGGTTGCACCGTATCAGCTGGAAATGAGAGAGTCGACTCAAGTTGCAGTTCCTCAGAAAGGCTGTCAGGTATAGATCATTTAGCCATGTTAGATTAAACAGGCCCAGTCGTCTCAAGCTGAGATAGCGAAGTGCCTCCTGCTCGGCAGTCAGATCGGGAACAGCCCTCACGCTTAAATGACAATCAAAACAAAATAACTTAAGACCTCGGACACTTAAATTAAGAAATTGAAAGATGCGCAAACTAGCAACCGCTAGGAGTGCCCTGACAGCATTAATCAAAAAAGTTCATTTTTTTAATCTGTTTTTTTTTTGAAAAAAAAAATCATTAAAAATTGCCTATCTAGGAAACCAAAATGATTTATGCAATAAAATGTGGAGTCCAGATTTGCAACCCCGAGTCTACCCTGAGAGCAGCCCAGCATAGGGTCGAGATTTTCAAGTTGTTAATTTTTAAACCAGTTTTTGAAAAACAACAGGAAAAATCATCAAAACGCAATGTCTCGAAAACCATAAGAGGATGCATCCTCAATATATCACGACAAAACTTTCCCCTCAAAGAAGTGAAAAAAATCAAATTGTTTGTTTGTTTTCTTAAATCAAAAATTTTAGTTTTTTTAACTAAAAAGGGCAGATTCGCAACCCCAAAGTGTACCATGACAGCACCCCACCATAGGGTTGAGAACTTCAAGTTCTGTTAGTTTCATTTAGATATAAATTTTTGAAAAAAAAAATGAAAAAAGGCCATATCCAGGAAATTAAAAGGGTTTGAGCAAAAACATTTAGAGGCCAGATTTCCAAACCCTGAAAGTAATCTGACAGAATACAACTACAGGGTTGAGAATTTCAAGTTCTTTTTTTTTAATCGAAATTTTTTGAAAACAATTGAAAAAATAACGCCATAACTCGGAAAACTAACTGATTGGATGGGTAAGTATGCAATCCCTGAGTGTACATTGACCCTAACACACCATAGGGTCGATAATTTTAAGTTCTGTTAGTTTTTTGAAAACAAAACTTTGAAAAAAATGAAAGTATAAAAAACGCCATCTCGGAAACCAAAAGGAAGGACTGGGATAATAACTTTTCCACGCCAGATTTGTGACCCTGACAGCACCCCACCATAAAATTGAGAACTTCACGTTTAATAAACTTTTGAAAAAATAAGTAAAATTACAAAACATGCTAGTTCACAGAAATCAAAATGATGTGAGCAGTAATATTTGGACGCCAAGTTAGGAACCCCTAAGCGTAACCTGAAATAATCTCACCATAAGATGATAAAAACAACGAAATATCAATTTAAAGTTGGGTGAAATAAACAATGAAACAAAAACATTGAAAGTTTGCGTGGCAAATAGAGAAAAAAAAAGAGTTAAATCATTCACACTCGAACAGACTTTAAACCGTCGACTTCGGTAAATATTTAGACCCTTGCAATAATTTGGAATATTAACCAGTCAACATAGGGTTTTCTGAAAATGTGCCAAGTGAAACGCTCGTTATATAATGTATAGATAGATATAGTTGGAAGAATACCATATACACGCTACACTACACTACCCTCCACCCTTCTCATGCTGGCAACGTACCGAGATCCTTACAATTGGGCTAGCATTCATAAACTGGGAGATCGAAAAACTTTCCTAAGCATTGCAATATAGAGTTTAACTGGAAAGAAGACCAGAACAGTTTGAGGAGTCTGCCTTTAGTCCAGTTAAGTTGCATAAAACATCTCTCATCAGATTGGAGAGTGGTAGAGGACAAAAAGTTTTAGTTCTGTGCAACGTGTGTTCGTGGTTCTGCTTCAACAAGCACATTTGAGCAGCCATAACGAGTCATAGTCGCAGTTGTAGTACCAGTTGAACAAATTCGATAGTGAGTGTACATCTAAGTCATTTGTGGCGAGGTTGAAGACGCATGATATAAATGTGCATTTATTGCTTGCTCAGAACTGACTTGCCGTGCAATCGAATGGTCGTTCGAGGAAAAACCTTTAAAGGCTCTCGCAACTATTTGGTCCTATTTGACCTACGTGTTACTGTGTTGTTTACTCTCAGTATCCAAGACTAACTACTATGTCGAGGAAAATTTTCTGCATACTTTTTTCGAGTACCGTCTGAGCTTGTTTTCAGCACTGCTGGATGCGTTTTTATCAAGAAAATTGAAACAATTAATGCAGATCGTGTTAACACGCAAAATATTCTGCATCAAAATTGGATTATTTTCAATTAAATATGATTTTCAATTTTTAAAAGAAAACTAAAAAGCCCAAAGAAATACCGAAGGTTCGAAAATTTTTGGCCAACATTCGAAAGCTATTTTCAAACGAATGTTGCACCACTAGAAATGACAGCCTTGACAAGCTTGAAGGCATTGCGTAGAATGTGACAATAATAATATACGGACTTACGACAAGATTGAGCGGACGAGAACCCTTTATACACAAATCATGGCAGTTGAATAATTCATTGACAGTATCTGCTCACGAGTCTCTAAGTATATAAGTTGGTTTCGGTACACTTGTTTATGAAGTGAAGCCAGAATAAACGTAAGTTTTTTGGGTTTTCAAATGTTAGGGTGTGTGATGTCGTTCGAGGGCATGATTTTGTTTGACGAGTCGTGATGTTCAGAAAAAATTCCAGATCTTATAGTTCTGTCTTGGGTCTTCATGATACTGAGGTAAAACGTTTTTATCGCCGTGACCCGGGCTGTAATCTGTTGTACTTGCGTACCTTGGTAATTGGGACAGTTCAGTGAACGATCGTTATAATTGACATCAGACGGTAGTATCCACAAACACATACTCTCTGCTGTTCTAGCTTTCTCGTATAAGCCGTGAAGCAAACCAGCAACGGGATGCGCAGCATATAATCGATAGAAATGAACTGTTCAACTTGGCGCGCGGTTGCTTTCTTACAGCAATATGTGAATTTTTCGGAAAGAAAACATGTAATTAGCAGAATCGATTTGGCGATGATAGTTGCTTTGTATGCGACACAGAAGCCAGACAGTGTCCCAAGCAGTTGAACTGGACAAAACTTGATAGTTTATGGTGCATATTAGGGCATCTCTTCGAGACTATGCTGCTTAGCGGTCACTCAGATTAGTTTTATAGTATAGAAGCACACGCCAAGAGTTTTCATTCGTTTTTGAACTAAACCACAATAGTTCTTAGTCATTGCGCGTCTGGCATAAATCAGATTTCGCGTAAATTATCTATTGGCAGAAGACAGGTATTAACGGATACGTTGCCCTTAAAATGCGAATTGGATTCAAAAACATGGACTGACCGTATAACACTACTTTCTTCTAATGTTGTAGACACAGAATAGTGGAACTTAGTGTGGAAAAAAGTGAACTGATCTTATAACAAGCATTGCTTGTGTTAACAGTAGACTAGATGACACAGATCTGTGCTAACACACTCAACAGCATGCACTGGTAGCTCGATATAGCCTTAACGCAGAGGCGAAGCGGAGCTTTGCACCACTTACTATACAAAACAACAGAGCCTCTAAATAAAAAATTTTGAGAAAATAGATCTATCAAAATGAATAGTGCCAGTTTTGAAAAAATATATATATTCCGAGACAATGGAAGGTCAAATTAAGATCGACGAAAATTTAGTATGCGGTAAAAAAGCTGAAAATATCTGAGAAGACATGCATAAACCTAAAAACTGAAAGACTTAAAAACCAATAAAAAGTTTTCGAGCCCTGCGCCCCCTAAAATTACATGCACGCACACAAAAATTTCTCTCGCTCATCAAACGAAGCAATTTAAGGCCACTGAACCGATATAATATTGAAAGAGAATATACGAAGTCATTGTTTGCAAAATTACAAACAGCCGAAGTAAAACAAAACACTAAAAGCAACTACGATGTAAATTGTGTACAGCAAAAAACAACATTTCTATGATGTGGTAATTAAAGCAGATTAAAAATAAGCCGACATTTTTTCTGAAAAGAATATTTCCGGTTCGAAAAAAGTTCCTGTCAGATTCCAACCCAGCACCTTTGCCCTACCAGGCGCATTCGTTACCTCCACAGCAAAATTTGAATTTATTATGAACTAAACCTAAATTTACCAATTTTAACTTTGACCATTTTATGAATTAAGTCCAAGTTACTTACCGGAAAAAAGTACTTGGTTGCAGTCTAAAAAACGAAATTAAAAAGAATCGAGTTGGTAAAATTACAACCAGCAAATTTCGAAAAGGAGCGATCTTCAAAACCTAAACCAAGCTCAAACTAAATCTGTAACATAGATGGGACCAGAAGATGAATTTCGTGAACAAGCTTATTGACGGGAAAAAGTCTAGAATACCGTTGCAAAACACTGCTATCCACACTATGTTGTACTCACTTGCAATACAAAAACAGAAAGCCGCTTAGTCAGAAAAAATAGAAAATTGTCGCCACCTGTTTCTTCGACTGACCCCTCAATCTCAGACTTCGCAGAAAGGTTGGTGCTTGAGAACGGTTTCAAAAATGAATAAGTTTTTTTTTCGAAGGCTACAGCTATTTTCTACAAAAAAGTTTAAAAAATATGACTTTTCCCAGGGCGGTTACAAAAAATAGGGCAAACTCGCTTAGGACAAATATATAAATAAGGCACTTCGTCATAATTTATTTACAATTATTTGAATTTATATCAAATTTTATTTACATTAAATTTTATTTATATTAAATTTTTGATCAGATTTAGCATTTTAGTTATCGATAAACCTAACAAAGTTTCCGAAAAACGATCAAAACTCAGATTAATTTGCCATTTTCGAAAACTAACTTACTATATAAATTGGGGAATAGCTGCTTACACCGAAAGAATTCCCACAACCTGCTTTTTCGATTACACCCCTAATTCAATATATGATATGATAGATTTTGAGAAAAATGAGGAATTTCAAAAAAATCTGACCGAACTGTCAAAAGATTTTCTGACCGAACTGTCAAAACAACTGTCAATGTTGTGGTCTTTTTCGAGGCCACAATTTTTTCTTTCGGAATTAGAACGCAGGGGCTTATAAAGAAGAGGTTACCATACCTATTTTACTATTGAAATCTTAATCTCAGATTTCGCCCGCTAAGCAGAAAAAAATCCAAGAAAATAAGCCAAAAAATTCCCACGTTTAGGTTTTCGAAGGCCTTTGAAGGTGAAGTAAGGTTAAAAGAGACTATGAAAGTATGCAAACAGACAATGTAAGAGCCATTCTTTCAAAAAGCCAGTTTCTTGAAAATCAGTGAAGAAGTTGATTTCGAAACAACGAAATAAAAAATGATTATGCAATAAAAAAAAGCCGAAACTGCTCAATCGAAAAAAACTCTTCACAAAAACATTAAAAATCAGATTTGGAAAAACTACAATTTACAGAACTTTTGACTATAGGAGAACACTGTTCAATCAAAACAACACCAATGCTTTACAAAGTCAGCCGATAACAAACAGTACAAGATAATATAAATTCAATTAAAAAACGGAAATTGAACCGATGAAAAACACGCGAAAACAACAAACCCGAAAAAGAAATTTCCGCGACTCTTTGAAAAATTTGACCCCGTAAACCACCAACATATTTACAACCTCAATAGCTTTTTTTGAATTTTCAAGAAATTTAGCATTACTTGAAATTTCCATTCCTAGAAAATTGACCATTCTGTGAACACAGTTATTTATGGGGGAAAAGTCTGGTACCCGATGGCAATACCCTTACTTATCGCAAGGGTATACAGTGCTTTAGTTAACACAAATAGATGCTAGAAAACCCGAACTTCAAAATATGTTTATAGCAGCTTGTTCTGTTAGAAAAAAAGCACGACAGGGCCAATGATTAAGGCCAGTAAAAATTTTAAGGCCTCCGGTGCTTCGAATAATTGAGAACTCATAAAATCACATATATTGAAAAAATACCTAAAACATTTGATTGTACTCTGACACTGCCCAATAACGAGGTTCGCAATTTCAAATGCTGATAAGTTTTTCTACCACATTGGAGACTAAAAGCATTTGAACAGTCGCATTTGGACGTTAATTTTGCAAATCCTGACATTACTCTACATTAACCAGCTACAGGGTTAGGAATTTCAAATTTAGAGAAAACTTTTTACCTTGAAGTTTCAAAAAAAAACCATTAAAAAAACCATATGGAAAAAACGTCACATCTCGAAAAACAGAAAGTCCTGAGAAGTCATATGAGGCGGCGAGATCCGCAATCTCCTCGAGTATTCTGGCAGCCCCCAACTAATGGTCTGCGAATTCCAAAATTTGAGAAAAAAAATTAAATTTAGATTTTCTGAAAATTTTTTTGAACACTCGCAAAAAAGTCATATCTCGAAATCACCAAAAGTCATAAGTTGCGGCAAGATTCGCAACCTTCTCGAGTACTCTGGCAGCCCCCTACTAATGCGTTGGGAATTTTAAAAATTGAAGAAGAAAAAACTAAATTTTAGTTTTCTGAAAATTTTTTGAAACCGCAAAAACGTCATATCTCGAAATTTACAAAGAAATGAGCAGTCAAATTGGAAGACAAAATTCGTAATCCTTGAGGATTATCAGACAGGACCCATCTACAGGGTTGGGAATTTCAGATTTTGAAGAAAAATTAAGTTTTCAAAATTTTTTGATAAAATCACAAAAAACGTCTTTTCTCGAAAACCACGAGGATTTGAGCAGTAATATTTGGAGGCAAGATTCGCAATCCTTAATAGTACTCTGACAGCACCCAACTACAGGGTTGAGAACTTCAAGTTTTTTGTATATTATTTTAAAATTTGAGTTCTCAGAAAATTTTTGAAAAAATCACAAAAATCGTCATATCTCTTTAACTAAAAGTATTTGGGCATTCAAAATTGGAGGCCAAATTTGCAACCCCTTGGGGAGTCCGGACAGTTTTCTGACATACCCCAAATAGTGTTGCAAATTTGACAAAAAATTTTAAATTTAAGATTTCTGAAAGTTTTTTTGAAAAACCAGTAAAAAAGTCTGATATCGAAAACTAACAAACGTTCACAATCGTTGAGAATACGCTGATAGCACCCAACTACGGTTGGGAATTTCAAGTTTTTGTAAATTTTTTTAACCAAATTCGCAACCCCTGGGTAAGGAAAATTTGCCAGCATCCCACATTTGTTTTGCTAACATTTAACTGGTTGAACAAACGTCAATTCAAACTGGAAAGTCGAAAAAAGTGCTTACGCATTGCAATGTACGATATTGCTTATCCACGCATACATACGTTATGCCCTTAACTGTTGCAAAAAACGCTTAAACATGGCAAGATACGCGTCACACGCATTTGAATTTTGTATAGATATAGATAACACAATCACCAGAGGAGTCATTACAAACATTGACGCTTAAAAAACCAACATACCTATCCTTGTTCTCTATCAGTCCGTCGAGAACTAATTCCTCTAGAACAGGCATGTCAGTTTCCGCCACGAGGAAAAGAAAAAAGTCATGCGTTATCAGTTTACACTGACGAATGATCAACACCTTAAGTGAAGGGTAGCCGGTCATGAAATTCTCCAGAAAGTCTTGTCTCAGACGAAACAGCTTTTCTAAGTGAAGATGTTCCAGATTCGGTAATCGAGAAAGAAAATGAAGCGAGCTTCCAGTCAATTCTGACAAACCCAAAGTGATAGATTGTATATTGGGAACAGACGACAGATATTTCAAGCTTACATCATTCAAGCTTGAACATCCCATCAAATTAACCGATTTAAGATTCTGACAATAATTCGAAAAATTCAAAATGGATCTGTCTTTTAGGCTTAATTGATACGATAAATCGAGATAGACAATTTCAGATAAATCAAATTCAATGAGAATTTTGTGCAGACATTCATCCGTCAGTTTCCTATCACCAGAAGAATCCGTGGACTCAATGCCAAGCATCAAGGCTCTGGGTAAAACGCAAAGTTTCAGATTATTTTTCCAGGAATAACAAACTTTTGGAATAACTACAAACAGCTCATAACTGTCCAAATAGCAAAAAATCTGCTCCAAGATATATGAATTCAATTTTTCCCACATTTTAATGACATGAAAACCTGAAAATATACAAATTTTAACGAAGACGGAAGCAACTTTTATTTATACCGCTCTAATTAAGTCAAAAATGTCACATTGGTTCTTAAAAGCCTGCTTACAAAAACTGCCTGTTGTACCCTGAACTCAGAAGCTAGCAGTTTAAAAAGCTACCACCATTGACTATAGTTATACTATTTTACGGTGCTCTCCGCTTTGGCTGCCGCAGTTCCAGCGATGCTAAAGTGCATTTAAAGTGTAAATTAACCTTGTTTTTGCAAAATTTTTGAGCATCTTCAATCTCCATACAGGAAGACCATATATTCAAAAAAGTTTCAAAGACAATATTCGAACAAAATTTCAGAAATTCACCCATCAAAAATTCACATTTGTAATCACATGAGAAAAATTTTTCAGTTTTTCTTTTTACAAATCATAGATATTCAATTTGTTGCTACACTCCAACATGAAGCACCTACCAGTTTTTTCCGGGTCTGAAAATGCCCGTTTTTTCCGAGTCTGAAAATGCCAAATTCTACCATTAAAATGATATTTTCGTGTGGAGTAAACGCTTATTGGAAACACTTTGAACAAGAAAATAGCATAGTTCACAGTGCTAAATTTTTTTAATTTTTCAAAAAAATGGTAACATTTGCCCAGAAATTAGACAGCGACAGAAAACTGAAAAAGTCTCTATTGACGACTGGCTGACGTCGGACACTTTTATTCTATGCGTTTTTCGCCGTCTATACCTAACCAGTTAACTTTTGGTCTCTTCAAGGGCTGACCATCGTCCTACTGCTTTTAGGCCATCGGCCAAACAAATTTTTCTTAATTTTCGTCTACATATGAATGTAACCACCTAGCTCGGTTTCGGATGACCAGACAGTGCAGTTATTATTAAAGCAGGGCTAAAATCATAGTTATAGTTACGAATTAAAAAAAAAACTAGCGTGTAACGCACCTCCGGTGCTTCGAATTTTCAACAACTCTGACAGCACCCAATTACAGGATTCGTAATTACAAATTTTGCAGAGGTTTTTATTCAAGTTTCTTATACAAATTTTTGTAGAACCATAAAATTTCGTGAAGTTTTATATAAGTTCTTAGAATAATTTAAAACGAACTAAGAAACGTCACATCTGGGAAACTGAAAGCAATTGAGCAGTCGCATTTGGACGCAAGATTTGCAACTCCTGAGAGTACTCTTACAGTAGCCAACTACGACGTTGGCAAATTCAAATTTTGAAAAACCTCACCTTAAAAAAAGGTATTCACATCTCGAAAACTATCAAAATTTGAGAAATATTTTTTGATAGCAATATTCGCAATCTTTGAAAGTACACAACTACATGATTGAGAATTTCACTTTAACGAAGTGTTTTGTAATTTGAATTTTCCGAAGGATTGAGATGTTCAAAAATTTGAATTTTTTAACATAAAAGTTTTTTGAAAATTTCGGAGAAAATCATAAAAGTCGTCATATCTCCAAAACTCCGAAGACTTGAGCAGCCATAATCAGAGGCAAGACTCGCAACCCTTGAGGGTACCCTCACAATATCCAACAACAGCATTGACATCTTCAACTTTTTGGAAATTTTTAAAGTCTAAATTTTTAAAACGTCATATCTCGAAAACTACAGAGATTTGAGAAGTGAAATTTGGAGACCAGATTTGCAACGCCTGAGAGTACCCTGACAGCACCCAACTACAGGGTGAGAAATTCAAAAATTGAGAAATTTCTTTAAATTAAATTTTCTAAAAACTTTTGAAAAATCTCGAAAATTGCCTATCTCGTAAACTAAAAGGATTTGGTTATTCATATATGGAGGCCAGAATCGCAAGACCTGGCAAAACTCTGACAATATCCAACTATTGGGTTGCTAATTTCAAATTTTATGAAATAAACACCGAAATTAAACTGGAAAATCGAAAAAAAACTCAACCAATGCAATATACGATATTATAGCTTAAACATGCAAAAATAATACGTTGAAAAAATTTAACATGGCAAGATAGTGAACCCCGCATTTAAATATATAATAGATTGACAACTTCAACGTTTTGGAAATTTTTAAAATCTAAATTTTTAAAACGTCATATCTCGAAAACTACAGAGATTTGAGAAGTGAAATTTGGAGGCCAGATTCGCAACGCCTGAGAGTACCCTGACAGCACCCAACTACAGGGTGAGAAATTCAATAATTGAGAAATTTCTTTAAATCAAATTTTCTAGAAACTTTTGAAAAATCTCGAAAATTGCCTATCTCGTAAACCAAAAGGATTTGGTTATTCATATATGGAGGCCAGAATCGCAAAACCTGGCAAACCTCTGACAATATCCAACTATTGGGTTGCTAATTTCAAATTTTATGAAATAAACACCGAAATTAAACTGGAAAATCGAAAAAAAACTTGACCATGGCAATATACGATATAGCTTAAACATGCAAAAATAATACGTTGAAAAAACTTAAACATGGCAAGATAGTGAAGCCCGCATTTAAATATATAATAGATAGATGTAAATTACAAAATTTTTCGCACATTTGTGCATCTTCAGGTTTAAAAGAGTTAGTGTTTTACAAAATGATCATCGAGCATAAAAATATTCTAAGACAACTGGCCATATAAAATAACAAACCATTCAAATGTTTGCATAATTGACATTTGCCCCAAAATTACATCATGATTAAACCAACTAACTTAAGCTTCTGAGATATTCTATTAAATTTATATTTTAATTAATTTAAGTTTAAACTTAGTTTTTTGACTTTTCTCTTTTTCCGATTTTGGAACAAGTCAATTATTTATTATCGATAATTATTTATTTTTGAAATGTTCAGAAACAAAGAAAAGAAATTTGAACTATGGTTCCTAAATCAAATTTATGGCTAAATTAAAAATAACTAAATGAAATTCGAAAATAAAAAATTGACATGCTACAAAATCGGAAAATGAGACGATTCGAAAAACATAAGTACAGATATTTTAAGTGATAGATACATATCGTATCCCTTATAGATGTTCTAAGATACGACTCATTATTGAATTAAATTAGATCGTTCCGGCCTTAGAAAGAGTTATCAATTGTTCAAAAAAAGTTACTGGGCGCTAGGCCTCCATTTCCACTCTCATTATTGAAAATACACGAGAAATAACGTCGTTACCATCTCTCTTTCTCTGCTCGGAATCTTGTTTTTCAATATCTTTCAGTGTATCTTCCATATTTTTCTACTCTCGATCGAATATTTGTCGTGTCTTTATGCGGTTGCTGTGTCTGATAAGTTGCAACTGATTGAAATGGCAATTTAGTTTTCCTGAGAAATGCAATGGAGATATCTAAATTTTGAAAAACAGGGTCTTCTGGAATATTCCAATTCTCCGTTCTGTATCAATTTCGTCGTTTAGACGCTAAGCACCGTCTTTTTTTGTCATAATCGGTTCAGCTATCATCGCACAAAAGCCCCCGGACAGCCTAATCAATGTTCCCATTGATCGCAAAGCTCATCAAGTAGTGATCCAGCGTCACAAAGGTATTATATTACATTTTCACTGCCTTTCAAAAGTTGTCACAAAATATGCGCTATTTTATGATTATAAAAAAATTATCAACTCTTCATTCACCACGAACACACGACATCTGAATTGTAGCGAGTCTCGAAGTAAAACCCAGAAGAGTTTGATGAGCTTTGTTTTAAGACCAGCTGGGTCAAGGAGATTGATGGTCGGTGGTAGGAAGTTAACAGGACGAGGTTTTCTATGCCAGAAGTGAATGCGCTGAGATTTCAAGCGAGTAGATGACAAAGTGACTTTGATTTCTGAATGATCTCGGCTACATTGTAACTTCACGTGCCAAGTCCAGTCGAAGTCACACTTGTTTTGTACAACACTAGATTACAAAAAATATCAGTAATTTAGAGATGTCGTGATGTTGGTAGGATGTTCAACTGGCGTAGACATTCTTCGTACGTTAAGTCTTGATAACTCAAGATCCACTTCGTGCATCGCGTTTGAGTTTTTTCAACACTTCTCAATATTTCTCTTTTCGACGCGAATCGGACAGGTAACGAATGTAAAAATTGGAGCAACTAGAGCTATACAAGTTCGGTTTTTGATTTGAGTGGAGAGAGGACGAGATATTTCGCTTGATGCGAAAGAAAGTGTTTTTGGCTTGAGAGCATTTAGAAGATATGTGCGCACCCCAAGAAAGATTCATTGCACGATAAGCCCAAGATCCTTTTCTTCAATAACTCCACTCACTTCATGATCTCCGAGGGTTAACTGCATAGGGCATTGTAACAAATGGCATTTATCCAAATTGAAAGAGAGTGTTGTCACTCGACCAGCCAAACAAGTGTCTTCTGTGAGGGTTGAGTTGAAGAGTGAATAAGATATTAATTTATTATTGTCGGTGAAAAGGAACAGAACACTTGATAGTCCTTTGGTGAGATCAATTGCGGAGGAGTGCCTTGGATGAAATATTTTTTCTGAATTCTGTAGCAAATTGGAAGCGTTTTGGGGAAAACTTATGGTTAGAACTTGAGCTTGAAAGTTAAGACTTACTTTTTTAAATAGGGTTGTTCAGGGGCTTACTTCCAAATACTTCAAAGCATTACTTCGGAGCGTGTTTAAGACACCTGAGTTAGTTCGGTGGGTTCCCCAAAACTTTGCTAAGCACTGTTAATAGTAAATTTAATTAGTTCGGAGAGTTAAGTCAGAGAGTTCTGCCAAAATTTCAATCTTTTGCCTCAAAGAGTTTTCCGGCCAGTGTCAAAATGACTTGAAAAAACCTAATTCTACTTTGGAGGATTCCTCTTTACCACTTCGGTGTTTTCCGTAACAATTTCTCACTGAGGCGGGTTACTAAAGAGTTTGAATCACTCTGGAGGTTTATTGCGGAGGATTACCCAAGGTCCGAAAGTAATGGTTTTTGACTCAAAAAAGTCTTCCATTATGTTCCACTTTGCTTAAAACAAGGTTAGTTGAATCTTTCAACGTTACTTGTAAGATAAGAAAGTGAATTTTGGTTACAGTTTTTTTCTGCGCGGAGGGTTCCTGGAATTTGAATTCTCCGAACTGACATTTTCTTACATACTTACTTTTGCAAACCCAATAAACTAAGTACGGTTATGGTTTGGGAAAAACAGCAAAAACGTCGTTGTTTTGTCTCAAATTATTCCAATCGGTTCATTAAAGTTTGAGAATTGAACAAAAACATTTGCTAATTTGGCCATTTTTCTACAACCCATTAAGTTTTCAGACTTTTTTTTCGCAATTCTTGTTGGAATTGCTTGAAAAAATCCTGACAAAAGCGCAGTAGCCCTGCACAGTACTGGGAAAAAATTTGACCAAAATGATTTAGACACAAAAATTTGGTCAAATCTATTGGACTTGGACCCTCGAACTTTTTTTCTAATAACAACGTCTCTTTCTCTTTTCACAGAGCTATTCGGCGGGTTGCCTTGAAAATTGAAATTTTCACCAAACTCCACACGTTTACAACCTTCTAATGCAAACATTTTATATCACTTTCTCTCAAGAAAATCTAACCTTCAAAACATATCGACTAAGCTCAAAAAATCATTCTCATCTTTCCCTGAATCTTTTTTTCCGCTGTTTTTTTTTCTGGGGGAATTGAACTGCGTAGTAGTTTATTGCGCAGACGCTTTTTTCCATTTGGAAAATTTAGGATATTGAAAAAAATGGGATCCAAATGTCTAAAATGGGAGTTAGAAAAAATTATAAATGTATCTTCCACCAACTTAAATTAATGAATTAGTACGCGAACGATACTGAAATTGTTGTTGTAACATTCACCCGGAAGTACATATCGACGGAAAATAAAGCTAAGCTATAAAATGACTGGCCAGCGTCTGAACAAAGCTCTACATGCTATTCACCGTCTCTACCAAAGCCAGTTCTTTTGGTGGTTTTCCTAACATCGGGTCGACAAAAACGTTACTGTTCTCCGGCTGCGACCAGAACGCTCAAATTAACTTAATTACATGCAAAAACATCGCGAAAACTGCAGAAGGATGCATACAAATACCACGAAACGCTGAAGAACTCCAAATATCAGCAAAAACATCTGCAAAAACAGCTGCGACCAGAACGCTCAAATTAACTTAATTACATGCCAAAACATCGCGAAAACTGCAGAAGGATGCATACAAATACCACAAAATGCTGAAGAACTCCAAATATCAGCAAAAACATCTGCAAAAGCAGCTGCGACCAAAACGCTCAAATTAACTTAATTACATGCCAAAACATCGCGAAAACTGCAGAAGGATGCATACAAATACCACGACAAAATACCACGACAAACTTTTTTCTAATAACAACGTCTCTTTCTCTTTTCACAGAGCTATTCGGCGGGTTGCCTTAAAAAGTGAAATTTTCACCAAACTCCACACGTTTACAACCTTCTAATGCAAACATTTTATATTACTTTCTCTCAAGAAAATCTAACCTTCAAAACATATCGACTAAGCTCAAAAAATCATTCTCATCTTTTCCTGAATCTTTTTTTCCGCTGTTTTTTTTTCTGGGGGAATTGAACTGCGTAGTAGTTTATTGCGCAGACGCTTTTTTCTATTTGGAAAATTTAGGATATTGAAAAAAATGGGATCCAAATGTCTAAAATGGGAGTTAGAAAAAATTATAAATGTATCTTCCACCAACTTAAATTAATGAATTAGTACGCAAACGATACTGAAATTGTTGTTGTAACATTCACCCGGAAGTACATATCGACGGAAAATAAAGCTAAGCTATAAAATGACTGGCCAGCGTCTGAACAAAGCTCTACATGCTATATCACCGTCTCTACCAAAGCCAATTCTTTTGGTGGTTTTCCTAACATCGGGTCGACAAAAACGTTACTGTTCTCCGGCTGCGACCAGAACGCTCAAATTAACTTAATTACATGCAAAAATAGTGAGCTCATGGCTGGGTCTCAGTATCCCCAGACCACGAGGTCACTCCAAAAAACAGGGCTACTACTATTTCTTATATTAATATTGTTTCTGTTCAGTAGATAAAAATCATCATCTCCATCGAAGATGGATCAACCCTTTCCCTCAACTCGTAGCTTCTCATTATCTGAAAATGAATCTGGATGTTAATTAAATTCAATTCTACCAATTTGAATTTGTCGAGGTAGCAATGGTTGCCTCGCTCTAAATGTCAACCAGGAGATATCATATTTTCAAAACATCTTCACCAAAGAACCTTCTGATAGCAGATTCGCAGGCACGACACTTGGAATTCCCAAACACAAACATCTTGTCATTACCTGGAGCTCGTATCGCTGCTGTCAGAGGCTTCCTACCTCCGAAGGGAAAATACAATACCATTGTTTTGCTCATTGGGGGAAACGACGCTTTTGACGGAAGAGAGCCCTCCACGGTCCCTGAAGAAGATATTGCAAACGAACTCGCAGAATTAGCCGAGGAGCTAAGCAGACTAGCAAAGCAGATTTTTGTCATCGGAATTCCTCACCGCAGTGAATATCGATTCCGGTCGGCAAGAGTGAATCGCGAAATACAGAAAAAGAAGGGCAATTGAAAGTATCGAGGCGTGTGTGAGAAGATTTACAGTGCTTACCAGCTAGGCAGTGACGAAATTCACTCAAGCCCAGAAGGTCTCAAGGGCATCAAAAGCATCATAAAGAACAAGATACTCTAGAAGAAATACTCTGACGCTTTCAACGACGAAGGTCATCTCACCCAGTACGAGTACACCTTCCGACACTGCCACTGCCCATACTGAGTGTAAGCTGCAGGTTTGTGAGCTGTACTTCCCTCTGTCCTTTCTAGAAATATCAAACAGCAGGCGTCACCTTTTCGGTATCCACAGGTTTGTAAATTTCTCTGACCCCATCGAACGTTCTAGAAAAATCAAACCGCAGGCGCCCCCTTTTCGGGATCCATAGGTTTGCATATTTCTCTGAATGCATCGTACCGCAGGCGTCTCTTCTCGGGAATCACAGATCCCTCTGTAAAGTCCCCCTCTTAACTCTTCAACGATGAGTCGCACATGCCGAACTTGCACAAGGTCCATACCGAAAGCCGAAAAAAATTACAACTGTGTAGCGTGTGGTTGTCACATGCATCTAGAACCAACATGCACAGGATTATCAAACGTAGCCATCAAGGTAATAAAGGAGCTTCGTCGCAACGCAATGTTACTCTGTAACGTCTGCATTGAAAACAACGAACGCGACAACTTCATTCGGAACAGGACTGTCAACAACCTGGAAGAAAAAATCAACAAAAACATGTCAAGCAATGCTGAGACACTCGAAACGCAAATTGCTCAAATTGTCGAAAAGAAAATAAACGAAGCAATGAGGAAAACACACGACAAAATAGACGAGAGTTACGCAAACGTCGTGAAGAAAGTTGAAAGCTACAAGAACGTGAATAGTCCTCAAAACTCCAAAAACAACTACAACTCAACCACTCACAGCATCGAACACAATGTAAGAGTGCAAGGGATCCATGAAGATCCTAATAAACCACGCGACGTGAATCTTGGCCAAACTCACGAAAAACTACAAGAAATTTTGAGAACCATATGAGTTAAACCGAAAATAGTCCAGTGTAAAAGACTTGAAACATTCAACAAAGAGAGGAAAAAGCCTAGAACACTTCTAGTTACGCTTGAAGATCCAGCAGCAGTCAATCTAGTGATTGCAAAAAGTACTGAAAAAAGAGACGAAATGAAAGAAATGAATACATTTCTGTCACGTGCCCTATGTAAAGAAGATTCTATCAAAGAAAATCTCTGCCTGAAACGACGTAGGGAAATGCTTGAAGAAGGCGTACCACGTCAAAAACTGAAAATAAGAAACCTTGAGCTTTTCCATGATGGAGCAAATATTCAGTTAAACCAAACTTCCCAGCCAGAACAAAAAATTGCAACATCCAACGTTTGACTAGATCATCTCCACGTTTTACAGTTTAATGCACGCAGTTTAGTTAACCATGAAAGAAGATTCAAAATTGCAAATGCAATAAAAATTGGTTTGTACAGCGTTATTTGTATTTGTGAGACCTTGTTGAACAAAAACATCGCAAACTCTGAACTACTGTTTGCTGAATACAACATTTACCGAGCAGATAGAGCACATCATTCGTCTAACACTCACGGAGGTGCCCTGATTGCCATTAGGAACTCACTTAATTCCCAAAAATAAAACTCGACGTCGAATATTGTGTCCTATGTAACATAACCCTAGCAAACGAAACCATCTATATATGCTCCTTTTACAACCCCCCTAGAGCCAGTCAATACAGATATGACTACCAATGTTTCAACAAAATTCTCGAAGCCATCCCTAAAAAGAGTAAATCAGTCATCTGTGGAGACATTAACTTTCCATCTACAAACTGGGACATCTTCAGTAGTCAAGAAAACGATGAACAAGAAATCCTAGAAGTGTTAGAAGATAGGCTTCTTCAACAGGGCATTAACTTTCCGACCTGCGGCACAAACACGTTGGACGTCTTTCTGTATCAAAACTGTCAAGTATAATCTGAACACGATGAAAATTTTGATAAGATCTATGACTGTTCTGACCATATTGCAATCAGAACAGCAAAAGAACTTGAACATTTCGATCCTCCCCCAGCAATGACAAACTTCTACAGCTTTGGGTCATGAGATTATGACCGGATTGTTAGTGACATGAAAGATCGGCCCTTCAACTCCCAATGCTACACCAACGTTGACAATATGTACAACGAACTTCAAGACTAGTTAACCGACTTGATAGACACTAACATCTCAAAAAGAACCAAATATCGTCAATCGCTTCCACCTTGTATTACACCGAGTACATTACATCAGATGAAAATGCTCAACACGCAAAAATGGTTACTCGAAAAACGATCAACTAGCTACCGAAAAAAAAGGTCCTCAAACTAGAAAGCCAAATCACTGAATTATGTGAACATGATCGAATCTCATACCAAGAAAAAATTTTTGGTTCAAGAAATTGTGGTCAAATATACGAGCACCTTAAGCATGTCAATGGAATTTCGAACAACCCGAAAACGATCAAGTTCAAAGATAAAATGACATCAATTCCAGAAGAAAAGGTAGAAATGGTTAACACATTTTTTCACTCAGTAATTTCAGCCGAAGAGAACTACAACTTCCTTGACATAAAGTGCGAATCACCAACCCTAACAAACTTCAGCGTTTCAAACAAAACAATAAGTAATATTCTGGCATATATAGACACTACAAAAACTAGTGGACTAAATGGTCTACCTCCCGGGTTTTACCAACGATGCGGCAAACAAATGAGTAATATACTCAATAAGCTTTTCAAGAATATTAAACGCATACGCAAAATGCCAACGAGTTGGAAAACAGCGGCTGTAAAACCCATTCACAAAAAAAAACGACCCAAAAGATGTTGAGAACTATTGCCCAATCTCTCCTCTAAATTTTGAGAGCAAATTTTTTGAAAAATGCATGTACTGTCTACTCTACGAGCACTTTAAAGACCGTCTTTCGTTTTGTGAAGAAACGCTCCGTAATGAACAACATGCTCCAATTCCTAAATCGAATCTACAAAGCCCTGGATGAAAATCCCCATGATGAGATCATTGCTTTTTATGCTGATTTCTCCAAGGCCTTCAATAAAGTCCCCCACAAATTATTTTTTTTCGCGAAACTTTTTCTCTCCTGTAAATTGCTGTTTTGAATTTCTATAGTGCTCAAAACATGAAAAGTGTATACACAACTTCGAAAAGTTTTTGCAATCATCAAAAGCTGAACCTCAAGAAAAGAAAAATCGAATAATTTTTTCAGTTTGCAAAGAAAAAGATTTTTTTTTGAATTCAGCTGCTATAATGCTTAGCTGTTAGTTATAAAACGTCATTTCTTCAATCAAAGCACTTTTTTGATGTTTGGGATGACGCTCAATCCTTTTTTGTTTTATTTCATGTTAATTTAACGTGCAGAAGAATTCAAATCTGAACTGGTTTTCTGCACTGTTTTTTGCTCAATTCTTGAAGCTCACATCAAAAAATCAACAGTCGAATAATCCGAGGTTTTTGTTCCGACCATTTGATAAATAGGGAGGAACTTCTTATTCGGTTTTGTTTCATTTTTTTTTGCTTTTTGTTTTCGAAGCGAAAAATCTACCAGAAATAAACATCAGACAGCGTTGAGTGAAATATCATATTATCACCTTTTCAGTCGTGATCATGATTCGAGCGACATTAAAACCCTTCTAAATTTTTTATAGTGTTGAGAAAAGAGGTTTGAAATTTTTTATTTTTTGTCATTAATCGAGCAAATAAAGCAAGCGAGCAGGCTTACAACAGCTGATTCATACCTAATTAAGGACCTTAAAACTTAGTTTTAATCAGGTAAAACTTGTTTTCGAATTTTTTTAGCTTCATATTAGGAAACAAAAATTTCAAAAAAATCAAGATTTTCTATAAATTTTTAGTTTTTCCTGGAATTTTGCTTCAAACAACTTTGTCTGATTTACCTATTTACTATGACTGTCTTATATGCTTAAAGTATCTTCTTACGTCAGATCTTTTTATCACACCAAGCAGAAAAAACTACACTCATTTCGAAAAAAAACTTCGCAAAACGTAATTTCCTAAAGTTATGGTCGGAACCTTCTGTGCTACTTGCTGATCCTTGTTGATTTAAAATTTTTGATTGCTTGCTGAAGATCTTGGTAAAACTCGAATAATAGATAAACTCAATCATAAAAATTGATCTGGAAATTATAGTCAAGATGAAAACATATTTAAAATCAAGTTTTAACTTTTCTTTCGGGAGTGGTTTTGTTTTTCCTTGCCAAAAATGTCAAGTTAAAAAACCAAATTTTGTTCTTCGAAAGTAATCAAATTAAAAGCTGAACCTCAAGAAAAAAAATTGAGTGACTTTTTTTTCAGTTTGCAAAGAAAAAAGTTTTTGATTTCAGCTGCTATAATGCTTAGCTGTTAATTATAAAACGTCATTTCCTCAATCAGAGCACTTTTTTGATGTTTGGGATGACGCTCAATCCTTTTTTGTTTTATTTCATGTTAATTTAACGTGTAGAAGAAATCAAATCTGAACTGGTTTTCTGCACTGTTTTTTGCTCAATGCTTGAAGCTCACATCGAAAAATCAACAGTCGAATAATCCGAGGTTTTTGTTTCGACCATTTGATAAATAGGGAGGAACTTCTTATTCGGTTTTGTTTCATTTTTTTTTGCTTTTTGTTTTCCAAGCGAAAAATCTACCAGAAATAAACATCAGACAGCGTTGAGTGAAATATCATATTATCGCCTTTTCAGTCGTGATCGTGATTCGAGCGACATTAAAATCTTTCTAACTTTTTTATAGTGTTGAGAAAAGAGGATTGAATTTTTTTATTTTTCGTCTCAATTCGGGCGAATAAAGCAAGCGATCAGGCTTACAACACCTGAATTATACCTAATTAGGGAACTTAAAACTTAGTTTTCCTCGAGTAAAACTTGTTTTCGAAGTTTTTTAGCTTCACTTTAGGAAACAAAAACTTCAAAAAATTCAAGATTTTATATAAATTTTTAGTTTTTCCTGTAATTTTTTTTCAAACATTTTTGTCTAATTTACTTTTTTACTATGACTGTTTTATATGCTCAAATTACCTTTCTGCGTCAGATCTTTTTTCACACCAAGCAGAAAAAACTACACTCATTTCGAAAAAAACTTCGCAAAACGTAGTGTCCTAAAGTTATGGTCGGAACATTCTGTGCTACTTGCACAGTAACCGGCTGCCCTTGTTTATTTGAAATTTTTGTTTGCTTGCTGAAGATCTTGGTTAAACTCGAATAATAGAGAAACTCAATAATGAAAATTGAACTGGAAATTATAGTCAAGATGGAAAACTATTTAAAATCAAGTTTTAAATTTTCTCTCGGGTGTGGTTTTGTTTTTCTTTGCCAGAACTCTCAAGTTAAAAAGCCAAAATTTGTTCTTCGAAAGTAATTATATTAACATGACTACTCGAATATCAAGACGAAGCCCTTAATTTTCCAAATGTACTCTAACTGGTCTCCAGATAAAATATAAATTTGTTACCAATTTATCAAGTTGCTAAAATTAGTTTCAATTCAATTTCGAACTATTTCGAATGCGGAAAAAATGACCACGCATCATTATTACGTGTTTTCAGTATTGAACGAGCAATGATCAAACAAACAGCCGCACATAGGCTAGAGCAAGCCCATCTGCTGAAAAACCCGAATTTTTCAGGATCGAGGTTCATGATGGAAAAAAATGAAATTGGGTTGAACCAAAAATCACCCCAAGCATACTTTTCGAACTTTCTTCATGTTCAGAAACAATCGTTAGTCTAGCTGATACAATAACTAAAATCCGTTACACTCTGTTTACAGATTATAGTTTCATATCAATTTTTAATGTAAGAAATCTAACGTTAGCTCTTTTGTTTTGTAAAATTTTAACGTTTTTCTTTCTCAAAGTATTTAGTTTAAAAAATTCTATCTAATTCGTACAACTGTACAAGAGTTGTTCATATAAGCCAGGCTGTGTTGTGTTATTAGTCGTATCTCTGAACGCTTTTGAAATGTTTAAACCAAAAAAGCGTTGTTTTGTTTTATCTTGTGGCAAGCAAGGCTATGATCTACCAAAAATCAGGTCCATGTCAAAGCATTTTGGCAATGGGTCGGCCTGTTCCGAATGCCTACGACCATTCTCCGACTGCATTAAAGCATATTCTATTCACTGTTTGAAGTCGGAAGATGGAGAAAAACATCAACCTCCGTCAACCACACGTGTGAGTATTCGTAGCCTAAATATTGCCAAATACTTGAGGGGTTAATTAATGTGGATGCCTAATTACAAAAGTATCAATGTCTTCTGTAATGAGCATAGTTTTGTTCTGACATTAATTTGCTCGCAGTTTCTATTTCAAAAAGATAGACGTAACATCTTTTCCTCCACCCCCATACCTAAAAAACCAAGACTGCCTTTTAAGGTTTTATGGATTAATAATAACATTAAAAAGTTAAATGTAATAAAACAAAATGAACTTTTTTTTTATTTGAAATTTTTTATGAAAATCAACCCCCACACGCCATTTAAAGTACAAAAAGATAGATTTAGCTCCTTGTAATAAATTAATTATGGCAAATAAGCTTCTTTCAACCAATTTGGAACGATTTTAAGACGGATTAACTCTCCGCTTACGCGTTAATAGCGCGAAATATATCGCGCGTTAATTGTCCAAAATTGACCAAAATGGCAATCTTTAAACCCCCATAACTTTACGAAAAACGATCACAGGTGAAACATCTTATCAAGTTTGAGCTCAAGACAACAATACCTTTTGAATGATATAAAAAAGTTTTGTCAAAAACGGCTAGTTAAATAGTCGAAATTTGCTGAAGAAAAAAAAACCAACCCGAGCGCAACTATTCCATTACTTTCGTATCGAAGGTCGGAACAACAAGACTGCAGGTATCATGGCAAAGCCCTGAATGTTCCGACTGCATTTTAAGATTTATGGAGCAGTAATAACAATAGAAACCTAAATGAAAAAGTCGGAACAATAAAACAAAATGAAAATTTTTTTTTTCTATAACTTGACTTTTTTTAAGGAAAATCATCCCCCCACACACGCCATATAAGGTACAAAAGGATAGGTTTCGCTCCTTGTAACAAAACAATTATGGCAAATTAGCTTCTTTCAACCAATTTGGAACGATTTCTAAGACGGATTAATTCTCCGCTTACGCGTTAATAGCGCGAAATATATCGCGCGTTAATTGTCCAAAATTGGCCAAAATGGCAATCTTTAAACCCCCATAACTTTACAAAAAATGATCACAGGTGAAATATCTGTTCAAATTTGAGCTCAAGACAACAATACCTTTTGAATGATATAAAAACGTTTTGTCAAAAATGGCTAGTTAAATAGTCGAAATTTGCTGAAGAAAAAAACCAACCCGAGCGCAAATATTCCGTTACTTTCGTATCGAAGGTCGGAACAACAAGACTGCTCGTATCATGGCAAAGCCCTGAATGTTCCGACTGCTTTTTAAGGTTTATGGAGCAGTAATAACAATAAAAACCTAAATGAAAAAGTCGGAACAATAAAACAAAATGAAAAAAAAATTGTTTTCTATAACTTGACTTTTTTTAAGGAAAATCATCCCCCCACACACGCCATATAAGGTACAAAAGGATAGGTTTCGCTCCTTGTAACAAAACAATTATGGCAAATAAGCTTCTTTCAACCAATTTGGAACGATTTCTAAGACGGATTATTTCTCCGCTTACGCGTTAATAGCGCGAAATATATTGCGCGTCAATTGTCCAAAATTGGCCAAAATGGCAATCTTTAAACCCCCATAACTTTACAAAAAATGATCACAGGTGGAAAATCTTTTCAAATTTGAGCCCAGGACAACAATACCTTTTGAATGATATAGAAAAGTTTTGTCAAAAATGGCTAGTTAAATAGTCGAAATTTGCTGAAGAAAAAAAAACCCAACCCCGAGCACAAATATTCCGTTACTTTTGTATCGAAAGTCGGAACAATAACTCAAAGCTAATCTTCTTTGCCATTTCAGATTAAACAAAACTGCTGAGCTTCAAATCTGAAGCAAATTTAATTAGCTCAGCATAGAATTCGTCATGTCAATATAATGCGCAAAGAAGTTGATAATTTTTTTCTTCTTCTCTAAGTCTTGTCAGTCAACTTGGGATTTCACGTCAAAAAAAAGGTTATCGAAACAAATTTAGGCCACCGTGGATCCAGATTTTCAGAGAGTGAAGGAAAAAATACTGCAGGTCCCCCCTACTGAGGAAGAAAAAGAGGTTCACGAAGATCTGGTTGCAACAATGAACGAAAACCAACAGAAAATCATTGCCGCCCTGCAGAAGTTTGCAGAAGCAAAAGGTTAATACAGCAAAAAGCACTGATTTTGTAAAAAATGTAGCTGTTAACGATGTTGTTAAGGAAATTTTTTTAGCAACTAAAAGGAAAACAAGACTGCTCGTATCAGGGCGAAGCCCTGAATGTTCCGACCGACTTTTAAGGTCTATGGAGCAAAGATAACATGAAAATTTAAATGTAATAAAATAAAGTTAATTTTTTTTATTTGAGATTTTTTGTGAAAACATTCATATTAAGTGCTCTACACGTCATATTAAGTACAAGGAGATCAATTTTATTCCTATTAACAAATCAATTAACTCATATAAGCTTCCTTGAACCAATTTGGAACAATTTATAAGACTGATTAAATCTCGCTTACGCGTTATTAGCGCGAAATATATCGCGCGTTAATTGTCCCATTTTGACCAAAATGGCAAAATTTAAACCCCCATAACTTTACAAAAACTGATCACAGGTGAAATTTTTTTTCAAGCTCAAGGTCAGGACAACAATACCTTTCGAATGATTTTTAAAAATTCCGTCAAAAATACCTAGTTAAAATGTCGAAACTTGTTTGAAGAAAAAAAAACCCACCCCGAGCACAAATATTCCGTTACTTTCGTATCGAAAGTCGGAACAAAAAGGATGAATAATTAATTGGTAATGCTGTAATGATAAAAATACAAATTAAGATCTGCATCATCATTATAAGGACAAAATGATAATTTATTGATTGATAAAGCTGTAACTAAAAATTCAAATTAAGATCTACATCATCCTTACAATCATTTATTGTTCCGACTTTCGATACGAAAGTAACGGAATATTTGTGCTCGGGGTGGGTTTTTTTTTCTTCAGACAAAGTTTGAATTTTTAACTAGCCATTTTTGACAGAATGTTTTTATCATTCAAAAAGTATTGCTGTCCTGAGCTTAAATTTGAAAAGATATTTCACCTTTGATTATTTTTTGTAAAGTTATGGGGGTTTAAAGATTGCCATTTTGCCAATTTGGGACAATTAACGCGCGATATATTTCGCGCTATTAACGCGTAAGCCGAGATTTAATCCGTCCTAGAAATTGTTCCAAATTGGTTGAAAGAAGCCTATTTGCCATAATTGATTTGATACAATAGCGAAATCTGTTCTTTTGGTACTTTATATGGGGGGATTATTTCATAAAAAAATTTCAAATTTAGATTTTCGTTTTAAATTTTACTTTATTACGTTTAATTTTTGCATGTAACTACTGCCCCATAAACCTTAAAAGACCGTCGGAACATTCAGGGCTTCGCCCTGATACGAGCAGTCTTGTTTATTTTTTTATTTGATAAGTCAATTTGATATTTATTCATTTATTTGATAAATCGACATTAATCAATACCTTTTTAGCCACATATACCCACTAAAGAATTAAATATGGTATATCGCGATAAGATTTTCTAAGAAATGGGAAGAAGTTTGAGAGGCAATTAAAGAGTTTTTACGAACATATCCAATTCCAAAAGCATAGTTTTTCCTGCACTTGTTTTTGTTCGAAGAAAATGAAAAAATATTTGTAGTCTGGCTGGTTTTTTTCTGCAGACAAATTTCGAATTGTTAGCTATCAATTTTTGATGGGATATTTTTACATCATGCGAAAGGTATGCTTGTTCTGAGCTCAAATTTAAATGAGTTTTTAGCTGCGATCATTCGTAGGGTTATGGAGGTGGGAGGTGTAAAGAATGCCAACTTGGTACTATTGACGCTCATTATCTCGTGCTATTAACGCGTAAGCGGAATTTAATCTAACTGAGAGAGTTCCCAAATTCCAAATCAAATAAAAGCGTGATATTTGGTCTTTTAATTACTTTTCTATCACTTTGTGTGGATTTATGGGGGTGGAGGTTCGGGGGGGGGGGGGGGGGGAGGTTATGGGGGTTGATGGATTTGGTTTTATTTCAATTTCAGACATCCATTATCCATTCTTGGCTGAACTATCCTAAAGGAGCCTTCGGAAGTAAAAGATAAGAGGGCCTCAAAAAACGTGAATTTTCAAAACTTTCCAAAAAGGGCCTGAAACTTTTTTGGCCTGTTTTTCTTAGATCTAGGATTTTCTCGAGGGGGGGGGGGGGGGGGGGCAAATTATGAAAAACAGGCCAAAAAAGGCGTTTTTAGGCACTTTTTGGAAAATTTTGACCAAAAAATCGAGTTTTTTCGGCGCGCGCTCCCCCCTCAAAATAAGTATATATTGGCGCCAAAGGCGCCATTAGAATGTTTTCAGGGTCCATCGCCAAAAATGGATATTGGAAAATAGTACAAAGGGGGACCCTTTGGGTCGGCAGGGGGTCGAATCCCTGAGGGAAGGGAGGCCGTCCGTACCCCCAAACCCCCCCCCGCCCCCATCTAAATCCGCCCCTGGTGTATATAATGGTTTGAGAGAACTTCGAAAATCAGTTGAGTCGAACAACAAAAATTCTGAACTACAAAAACTATGAAAACTGTCAAAAGTTCGCCCCTTTCTCGAGAAAATCTTAGATTCGTCCCTGCTTTTAAAAGCTCATTAAAAAAAAATCATTGTTTTTGAAAATTTTAAATTGTTTCAAGAAACAAGTTACACACCATTGGTCTTAAAAGGCAATCGAAACGTTCATAAATTTGCCCTGATACGTCTTGTTTTTCTAGGCAGTAATTTTTTCCTGGGCTGGGAAGAGCTAATTCAAGTTTCTCTTTATAGTTCAACAATTTGACAATTGTGAAAGTATTATAGTCAAGTGTTTCGAAATTTGATTTTGTAGCTGAAGGTTAGACAGCTCAAATCAAAGAAAAGCTGTGGATATTTTGATTGCCTTGTTAGGTCAATAGAGTAGTGTTTGCTTAGTTTTAAGAACAGTAACCCCACACACAATGAAAATACAAAAATATATTTCGCATATAGCAAAGTATTAAATAGACCAAATAGCATGCTTCAATTCAATTTCGAACAATTATAAGACAGATTAAATCTTCATTTAATAGCAGGAAATATATCGCGCGCCTTAATTGTCCCAAATTGGCAATCAGTATACTCTCATAACATTTCGGAAAATCACAGGTTTATAATGTTATGAAAGTTTAAGTTAAGGACACTACTTTTCCAAAGATTTAAATAAAATTGGTCAAGAGATGCCTGTTAAAAAATCCAATTTTGCCTGGAGAAAAAAAACACCAAAAGAGCGAAAATATTCTGCCATTTTCATCGACCAATCAAGTTTCGAATATATTTTGCAACTGGTTTTTTTGCCATATTGCTACATGCTTTTAGAAAACTGGAAGTTTCCTATGAACTATTTACATCAACTGGCTCAATTAGAAATTTTTAGTCCTCTATAATAGCTTCACAAAAAAATCACCGGTCAGATAGCTTTTTTGACCCATTCTAATATCGAGCCATTGCTTTTCTAGACCGGCAAATCAAACACTCAGTGGATTTCTAAATGGACCAAAATACTTGTAAGGTTGCTTCTTAATTGCATTGCTAGCGGTAAACTTTTTTGAATTACGCACGAGTAACAGTAATTTCAATGATGTCGTGTATCACAGAAAATACTGAATTCTGTTATGCTTTCCCACACTTTCAAAGATAATTTCTCGCTAAATTGAAATGAGCTAATGTTTTTTAAAATTCATTTTACCCTAGTATAGGATGTCCACCCTATCACGTTCAATACAGAATTGATTCAAAGATGAGCTACTTAAAAAAGGAAAACTAATGCTTGTTTTTACCGATATCGTTAGCACAGTGCTTTTTCGAGTGGATACCCGGAGTTCACCTGAAGTGGATAAAATTTTTTGTCCGCAGTAAAATTAAACAATTTTTTCTATCACCCTTTTAAAAAATACCTACATGCAGGGGCGGATTTAGGGGTTGTCGGGGGCGGACGCTTTCTTTCAGGAGTTCGACCCCTTTCCAACCCAAAGGGTCCCCCTTTGTACTATTTTGAGATGTCCTTTTTTGGTGACGGTTCCTAAAATGTTTATAAAGGCGCCTTTGGCGCCAATATATACTAATTTCGAAAAAAAAACGCGAGTTTTTGGACAAAAAATTTTCCAAAAATTGCCTAAAATCGCCTTTTTTGGCCTGTTTTTTCAAAATTAAGCCTGAAGTGCAGAAAATTTGGTCAAAATGGGGTCTTTATAGTGATTTAGGAAAGCTTTGAAAATCTGCCCCCCTCGAGAAAACCTGCCTACATGTATTATCAGTTTTTATGAATCTCTAGTAGTTGTAGTGAAAGCAAAAGAAAAAAGAAAAAGAAAAACTTGAGAACTAAAAGTTACAACTTCATGTCTAATGACTGCACAAGGATTTCTCCAAAAAATTTTTTGGATAATGAAATTAATTCGAAGTATTGATATTTAGGCGGATACTTCATGCTGGTTGATGACGAATCTAACCGTCCTTCCGGACTTGACGATTTCATAACTGCGATAGTACAACCTTGGGATGGTATGTTCAGCTCAGCCGCAAGTTTGAGAATGCTTTTCGTTGTGATCTAGTTAGCTGAATTATCTCCAGAAACAGGCTGTTTGAAAAATAAGAGATTGCTCCTATCAAGGAAAAAACTGACTGCTAATTCTGCTTCTTAATTTGTTCCATATTTTGAGAACAAGACTTTACCCGAATCATAGTAAAATCCTGATTGATCTGAAGCAACCGCAGCAGTTCTTTTGTTCCCATAAAATTTTCAAAAAATCTAAAATCGTCTGAACAAAAAAGCTACCACAATCATAAAAACTCCATCACTTTTTTGCTTTGAAAGTCGGAACAGTACAAAAAATCAAGAAAACAAAACAAAGACGGCTGCTCGAATAAGCGCAGTGCTATGCCTTTTCGGAGTTTTTTGTTTAAAAAAATGAAAAATGTTTTTAAAATGTCTTTAATTAAATTGAGACAAAAATTTCGGTTTCGTTGAAACGTTACCAGACCCAAATATTATCATTTTGATCGTGAAATAGCGTGTGAACTATATTTCACGATCAAAACGATAATATTTGGGTCTGGTAACGTTTTAATGAAACCGAAATTCTTGTCTCAATTTAATTTGAAATTATTGTTCCGACCATTGGAAATGGAGAGGAACTTTGTATTCGGGTGTGTTTGAATTTTTCTTCTTCTTTTTGTTTTCCACGCAAAACCAGTTAACAAAAAAAATAATCGGACAGGGTTGAGAGATATATCATATCAAAGCCTTTTCAGAGGTGATTTCGGGAAACTTTTTTCTAGTGTCGAGAAAAAACGTTTTGAAATTTTTGATTTTTTGTCTTACTTCGAACAAATAAAGCAAGCGAGCAGGCTTTTCATTTTCCTCGCAAAATCAGAGACCGCAAATAATAATCGGGCTGGGTTGAGTGATAAGTGATAATAAACCCCTCCAGTTGTGATTCGAACGACATTATACAAAAAAAACTTTCCCGGTGTCGAGAAAAACCGGAAAAACACGCTATTTCACGATCAAAATGATAATATTTGGGTCTGGTAACGTTTTAACGAAACCGAAATTCTTGTCTCAATTTAATTTGAAATTATTGTTCCGACCATTGAAAATGGAGAGGAACTTTGTATTCGGGTGTGTTTTAATTTTTCTTCTTCTTTTTGTTTTCCACGCAAAACCAGTTAACAAAAAAAATAATCGAACAGGGTTGAGAGATTTATCATATCAAAGCCTTTTCAGAGGTGATTTCGGGAAATTTTTTCCAATGTCGAGAAAAAACGTTTTGAATTTTTTGATTTTTTTGTCTTACCTCGAACAAATAAAGCAAGCGAGCAGGCTTTTCGTTTTCCTCGCAAAATCAGCAACCGCAAATAATAAGCGGGCTGGGTTGAGTGATAAGTCATAATACAACCCTCCAGATGTGATTCGAACGACATTAAACAATTAAAAAAAAATTCCCGGTGTCGAGAAAAACCGGTTTGGTTTTTTGATTTTTTGTCTAAATTCATGCGAGTAAGCAGTCTTACATTAGCTTGTATTTGCTTAACTAAAGCCTTGAAAATTTAGTTTTACTCAAATGAAGTTACCTTTAGGAGTTTTTAGCTTCATCTTAGGAATCAAATTTTGAAAAACTAATTAAAAAAGTAATCACAGATGAAGTATCTATTTAACTTTGAGAAAAAGGCATCAATGTTTTTCAGACTCTATACAAAAGTAACCAAAAAAAATTATATAATTGTCGAATTTTTTCTGGAGAAGAAATCACCCACCGGAACTCAAAAATGCTGTTGTTGTCGTTTTGTTCCGACTTTTGAAAACCAAACTGTGCATTTAATTGCAAGCGGAATCCGCAACAAGCCAAAATAAGATTTGTCGCCAAGTTCACAACGTTGCTACTTTTGTATGATCTTCGCTGTTTTGGATCTGACAAACAAATAACTAAAACACTGTATCGTTTAAAAGCGTTCCAAAAATAACTAGTTTTGCGGAATCAGGTACAATTTTTGGAGCCCTTTGAAAATAATATTTCATATGTAGTAAATTTACGCTGTCGGAATCAAAAAAGAATCGGACAGGGTTGAGAGTTATATCATATTAAAGAATTTTCAGTCATGGTTTCAGTCATGGTTTCGAGAAAAAAATGGTTTCAAATTTTTGATTTTTTCCTGTTTTTTCGAGCAAATAAAGCAAGCGATCAGGCAAAAAACAGCTTAGTTATGAAAATTTTAAGCCCTAAACTTCAAAAAAATGAAATCAGTTTTTGGATTTGTACGCTCCATTTTGGGAATCAAAAAAGTCAAAATTTTGGATAATTCTCTGAAAAATAATTTGAAAAAATTTTGAAATTTTTTGAATACTTTCTTTTGTTTTTCTTGTCTTGCTCGCCTCCTTTAATATAATATTATGGTCGGAACAATTTGTGCCACGCGCACAGCAACCGGCATACTTGATTTGTTTGCATTTTCAATATTCGGTGTTTCCCAAATTATGATCCAGTACAGTTTGCTAGGAAATCTATCTCAAATGCTGATTTTAATTATCCAACGATAAAATTTGACATTGGATTACACTGACATGATTAAACCCTTGCTTTTACACTCTGCAAATTCTAGATTATAAGTCTAGTTTTAGCTTTGAGTTTTTCATACGCAAAAATTGGTTTAGTTTAGTTTATAAAACAAAATTTAATAAACGAATTTACAGATTAAGCTTTAAAAAATTGCGGAATATAATTTAATTCCGCAGAAAAAGCCACCAATTGTGTAATCCGGAACAAATAGTTATGATCGCTCGTTGCGGAATCCGGAAAAACAAATGTGCCGTCAAAATTTATTTTACAGATAATTGTACGCAGAGATCAAGGAATGTTTGTAAGTTGAATCATCTTAAATTTTAATTCATAATAAATTATTTGTCTCTGGATTCCACTGACATGAAATACCAACAGAGCACCTATGCAGTGCATAATTTGGGCTCGTAATGGAGGATGAAACAAAAAAATTTGTTTCAAATAGCCTGAAACAGTTAATCAAAAAAGCAATATTTTCCGAGCGCGGAACAATTCACTGCTTGAAAACAAAGCGTTGTTGATGAGGGATACTTAAAAAAGCGTATTAGCCGAAATGGCTTATTTGAAATATTTATGAGAACAAAACAAAGAAAGGATCAGTACGAGACCAATTGTGCACTGGATAGGCGCACAGTTTGAGGTCTCTTTGTCCCTGAATTCGAGAGACAAAAATTTTATCTTTGTTTTAAAGTTTCATTGGTTTCCACTTGCAAAATTTCCGTAAATACAGAGTACAAATACCTGTAATGTAAATTTTTTGGCACATTAGTGTTATAGCGGGTTCTGCAACAAACGAATATTGCTAGTTGTTCCGGATTCAGCAAAATGCAATCAGATTCAGCAAACGTAAGCGGGTTCCTTAAATGTGAATGGATCGTAGTTTTTTTGGTATAATGGTCTGAGTCAATCTTTGCGTGAACAATTTAGAGCTATAGCTAAAAAAATTTTTATTGCAAATGTGGA
The DNA here is from genome assembly GCF_963678635.1 of Symsagittifera roscoffensis. Taxonomy (NCBI): domain Eukaryota; kingdom Metazoa; phylum Xenacoelomorpha; order Acoela; family Convolutidae; genus Symsagittifera; species Symsagittifera roscoffensis. The sequence goes on along the minus strand of NC_087063.1, from coordinate 41,989,443 downwards.
ATTTAAAAGCAAGGATTTAACTATTTTCAAGAAATTTCAATAACAAACCTTAAATCAATGTTCAATCAAAATCTTGAGTCTATCTTTCTGGTGTTTGGAAAAACCCTTTTTATGAAATGTTTTGCCAATTAATCCATAAAATCCCAGATTCAGAAAAACATCAAACATGTTCAAATGATAAACTTATAAAATTGCTCATTCAACCTTGTTTGTTAAACCATTAAACTGTAATTACAAAAAGTTTTACCTGATTTTTGAAAACAATTCACTTAAATTTATGATTTTTTTTGTTTTTGATCTTTTTCTGTAACTATTTTTCGTTTCGGGATTAAACTTTTTTTCAATTCTGACAATTTTTGTCCATAAGTTTATATGGAAATGTTCGAGTGTTAATTTCCGACTTCTGAATTCTTCGCGCTTGCTGACTGTTTCGTTTCATTCCCTTAAGGCAAAGCCTCTACTGTGAGTATTTGGGAGTGCTGCCTGTTTGGTCTTAACTTTCCGACTTCAACTCATCAATTTTACTATCCTTTGTGCCTTTATTGTTGCAAAATCTGTTCTAATGGGGAGTCCTGTTTGTGAAGTTCATCAATTCCCGTGGCTAAATCCCGCCTTGCTTAGGCGATATATGTGTAATTACATCAACTAAAAGTAGGCTCATACAACACTTCCAATTTCAGTTCATGAGCAAAAAAATCCTCGAGAGATCACAAGCTTCTTTTAAGTTTTCTGGAGTACACAAAACTTTTTGTTCCCGAAGTTTTAGCGCAGTTTTGTAGTTAGTAGATGAAAGGAATTGCTTCGATATCTTATTGTCAAAGCAGGTGGTTAGTCGTTCGACCAGTTTCCGTTTTTGTTTTTCAATTCCGAAAGCCCACTTTTTATATTCTTCACTACTCTGGTCAAAAACTTCGGATGCCTTTTTATCCGAACATTTCTTCTGATATCGATTTTCAATCTAATTTCCTCTTTTTTCTCAATGCTTTGTCAAAAGTTCTCGCGTAGTGAGGTACGTATAAAAACCAGATGGGTAGTGCCATCAAAGTGGTTTCTTTTGTACTGCAAAGTGGCGCAGCTGGCAAACTTCAGAATATTGTCGGTATCAGTGGGTTTCTATACCACCCGGATTTGAATTGAGGCTTACATTTAAATTCAGAAAGACCAGCTTACTGTTCGCTTCCAATTTTTCTGGGCAAAATGTAAGTTGATTGCAATTAATATCACAATCGAGGAAAATTCCAGGATCACCCACCTATCTAACTATATCATGGGGCAGCCGTGGTCGAGTGGGTTAGGCACATGTCTCTCAACACGAGAGTCATGCGTTCGAATCCCGCTTCGGTCACGGCTGGAGGGGTCCCAGTGTCATCCGCCTCCTCAAGGTGGGACCGGCTGCGGCGAAATGGATGACATCTCCCCCTCCCCCACGGTTGGTCTGCACTGAGCAGGCCGGGGCTAATAAAAAAAAAAACTATATCATACACATATCTAAGAAACATTTATCTTTCGGATATCTTGCCATGATTTAAGGGATATCCTTTCTAGCAGACTTCATACTCTACCCCCTACAATTTATTATTAACAATTTTCTGATAACCAAGGCAGAATCGAGTTTGATCATTTTTTAACGGCCTCAACTTTGTTACTTATTCATTTGAAGCAAATTCATTTTTTGTGAGCAACAAATTGGCGAAAGTGACTGCAAGGCAAGCACCCATTGCTAGACATTCTTTTTGTACATAACACACACCGTTGCATTTAAACTAAACACCACTCGCATCAAAGTTTAGCAATTTTAGCATAGGTTTGCCAGAAAATAAGCCATACAATCTCCACATTGCTATGTTAATATCTTGATTGAGCGGAACATTTTTGTAGAAAGTTTTTATATCCAGTGAAACCATGGCCCCATCAGAGTCCAGTTTTGTTTCCTCGAAGACCTCCTTAGCCATTTTTCGTTTCTTTGTTTGCCCCCCAAGTTTTCTGTCAATTTTTTGTTCAGATGATCATACGAGCTTAAAGGCAAAGAAAGTACAGGACAAAGATTTGATCACTTTTGCTAATCAAAACAGTTTATCCGGCTGCCCTCCCGTGTTTTTTTTGTAGCATAGAGCGCCTTGATGTTTCGTCTTTATATTTCATGGCAAGGAACTCTTTGCTTATGTTCAGACAAAAAACTTTCAATATCCGAAATAATCTTGAGTTGGAAGCATTTTACGGTAACTCGCCAACAAAATGCGGATTCCGCATACAATTTTGCGGATTATGCTTACAATGCGCGGGTTCCACTTACAGTTCCACTTACAATTTGCTTATAATGCTCGGATTCCGCTTACAATTGGCGGATTCCGCTAACATTAGCGGGTTCCGCAAGATCTCGATTTTACTATACGCATGTTTTTTGTTTGCTTGTGGATTCCGTAAACTGTTCAAGATTCCGCAAACACTTTTGCAGGTTCCTCAATTTTGCTTGATACAGTAACTTGTTTGCTATTTGTTTGTGGAATTCAAAACTGCAAAAAAGATCAAAGGAAAGTAGCAAAGTTGCGGATTTCGCGACAAATTTGATTTTGGCCCGCTGTGGAATCTATTTGGCACCGTAATGATAGATACAAATCGATTTCAGGACTCTGAAATGAACCGACTCGGGAAAAAGTTGAGTTGAAGCAGCTATCAGTTTTAGAGTGAGTTATACCAGTACCCGAGTGAGTCACAAATACCCGAATTTAGAGAGCTGCCGACAAAAACCCGACTAGTCGAAATTTTTTAATCGACCAAACTGATTTTCAGAGCTCCACTAAAACCTAAAACACCTGTTTTTTCATGAATATCTGCGCCGCAGGCAAGTTAATCAGAAAAAAAACTGTCCGAATGATGCAGTTTATAAAATGTTAAATAAAAAAAAAATTGAAAAGAGCGGGCACTTTTTCAAAAATATCCTAATTTGGCACCGATGATACTTTAGTAGGTTTCTTAGGATCGAATTTCTTGACTTATTGAGGGGTGTCAAAATTCTGAAGCTACTATATTTTACTAGTTTTATTGAATGTAATGTGAACATAGTCATAATGAAACTATTAACTTAGAGTTTTCCTTGGTTTTTGAATTTTCATGTCCATTGAAACTGGTTATCTCCGCCAAGGCTTTGAGGACTATATGGAACTTTATCATATGGTTCGTTCAAATTGTTCATTATCAAACGGAAGTTTTTAATAGATACGGATCTGCAGCGAGAGAAAGGACTGTTGCATCTGCTGGCTTTGAAACCGATGGATTTTGACTCAGCTGGTGACATAAGATTTCCGCATAAATTTGGAGACAAGCAGATACGGGGTGGAATTGACTATTACCAGCCTAACTCTAATTGGGTAAGAGTTGGTCTACGTGTGCTGGGCAGATATGACGATGGCAATGATGATTGGCTCCGAATGGATGGAAACCCAAATGAATGGGCGGTGGGTTATCATGGGAGTTCTGAAGAAGGAACCAAAGCTATATCCCAAACCAGGCAGTTCCTGGTAAACGGAGATAGACAGAAGTTTAACAGTTCTCTCGACATGAATGAATTGAGTGACAAAAAAGGAGAGCCATGTGGCAATGGTGCATATTTCGCCGATCAAATTGAAATCAGCGAATACGGTTTCGCAACATTCACTCCTGAGGATCATGCATGTGTGATTCAGGTTCGTGTTCCACTAATATATCTACTTGAAGTAAACATATGCATGCAACATATATCGTGAACTGACTATAATGGGAAGAGACTATAAGTATTTAACATATTTAAGGTTAAAGAAAAAATGTTAAAACTACTCTAATCTATTGCATCTAACTTCATTGCAAACGTAGCTCTACCAAATTCTACGACAAAGCTATTGCGGTCTGATATTCAACTAGTTGGCGTAAATCTAACAAAATGTAAAATCATCACTAGGTCTATTTTGCCAGAAAAAAACGCGCCATTTTGGAATCCGCTGAAGATGAAATGCAGTTTGGTGAATTTCACAAACGACAGTTTTCTGCCGTGAAATCTGTGCCAATGGGAAGTCATATGTGCTGATGATTAATGGTTTCGGTAAATCAAAATTGAGAACTCCAGAAAATCAAGCTACCATTGATTCTTTAATTCAGTATTATGCGGTCGCTCGACTTTTATTTTTTTCTCTTGATTGAGACAAACGTGAACAAACCTATTAAAAAAACCCATTCGGTAAACTCAGAGATTTTTATGAGTATCATTCAGGTAATGTCCTTACCAACAATTGATACCCGTTCAATTGTTGGTAAGGACATTACCTGAATGATACTCATAAAAACTCTACAAAAACGTTTAGGAATAATAGGCTACCTGCTTGATATCATAGGATGCCAATAGGGCATCAGTTACGCCTGCCCTAAGAGTGATTACTTTTTGAGCAGTCGTAAGCCAATTAGTAAGGTTTAACGCAGAGTCAAGTTCACTACTCCACCTGCAAAGTGGTTACCAGAACAAGGACAAACTGGATACGAGACACCATTAAAGTTTGGATACAACCAGACCCGCGAACCGCAAACGAGCAACCCCCACAACTGGAGCCCTCTAAAACACATGGACTTTGAAATCAAAACAGAACTTTAAAGACGGACAATTCTGCAGAAACTACAATATAGCATTATTAATAGATACACACAACAATCGACAACACGCGGCAGACGAAGGAAAAGATATTGTTAATATAACAAATGAGATGTCAGCTAAAAGACTCAACGCATGATATTACCAACATTTTAGCATGAATGGGATTGCAGAGAACGGAGGCTTAAGTCACTTAGGCGGCAACAAGACTTCATCAACTTTCAATGCAAACCTCGGCCAAATCGAAACTTTACTTTTCTACAATTCACTGCCAAAAATCAACTCGGATTTTTTTTGAAAAAAATTCAATGAAAAGCGAAGATTCACGTAGTCGATTCAGTTTTCTCATTGTAAAAATAACAATCATAAACGCTCAAAAACTGAACTTTCTCCAAAGACCAGTCACATGAAAAGCTCTTACTACAATTAAAGGCTTTGCTTGTAACGTCATTTTGTTTGAGGATTGCAGTTGAAGAGTTGCGACAACATTTCGTACAGTCGGCAGCTATTGCTTACAGCTTCATCAATCGAATCATCCGGTATCCAAAATTTATTTCAAGCAAACTCGAAACACTCATAGAACCGCATACTTTCGGAGCTCAATCGACGATTAAACTGAAATATGTTAGTTAGAAGTTGTTCTACAATAAGCAAGTAAGGAACCAAATCCTTGATCAAAGGGACTTTGAACACCCGTTTCTCAAGGAGTTTGAGTAGTGGACATAAACGCAAGCCGAAGCTCTCGAAAGTTCCTCCAATATGGCAGAGAGACGAGGATAATATTAGACTGGCTTCAGATATGGATCGATGAACGCTTCCATCTGCAAAACTACTAGCACCCACGGCAGATCTTCTTGCTTTTTCAACGACAGAAGTCACGCTCAACATTGGACGGCACGACAACAACTAAATATTCAAATCAACTGTTTCATTTCTGACCACTGATCCTGTGAGTGTCTTTCAATTTTCAGATGCCGTTATCCGGGTTGCAACTTGCGACATCAGTCACGTCCTCATGGAGCATGTTTTACAACCCGACGGGAAACAGCAATCATGGCAACATTCATCCACTTAGATGCTCATCAATAGCCTTGAGACTCAACATATTGTTCCAGAAACTGCCGAGAAAAAAAACAGAAGCCATGGACTATCTACTTTATATTCAAAAACATTCTTCAATAAACGAGACACAATAAACGAGACATTTAAGCTTGAGAAGATGCAGTGACAAAAAATGGTAGGGATGAATAATTTTGTTACTTAACAGCTGCAGAGATTTCAAGCGTAGACGGAGAAAAAAATTGACTTGATAAAGGCTGTTGACTTGAAAAAAAAGCAAAGAAGGAACCATAAGCAAGTAAGGAACCAAATCCTTGATCAAAGGGACTTTGAACACCCGTCTCTCAAGGATTTTGAGTAGTAGACATAAAAGCAAGCCAGAGGACTCGAAAGTTCCTCCAATATGGCAGAGAGACGAGGATAATATTAGACTGGCTTCAGATATGGATCGATGAACGCTTCCATCTGCAATACTACTAGCACCAACGACAGATCCTGTTGCTTCTTCAACGACATAAGTCACGCTAAACAATGGACGGCACGACAACAACTAAATATTCACATCACCTGTTTCATTTCTGACCACTGATCCTGTGAGTGTTTTTCAATTTTCAGATGACGTTATCCGGGTTGCAACTTGCGACATCAATCACGTCCTCATGGAGCATACTTTACAACCCGACGGGAATCAGCAATCATGGCAACATTCATCCACACAGATGCTCATAAATAGCCTTGAGACTCAACATATTGTTCCAGAAACTGCGGAGAAAAAAAAACAGAAGCCATGGACTATCTATTTTATATTCAAAAACATTCTTCAATGAACGAGACACAATAAACGAGACATTTAAGCTTGAGAAGATGCAGTGACAAAAAATGGTAAGGATGAATAATTTTGTTACTTAACAGCTGCAGAGATTTCAAGCGTAGACGGAGAAAAAAATTGACATGAAAAAGGCTGTTGACTTGAAAAAATAAGCAAAGAAGGAACCATAAGCAAGTAAGGAACCAAATCCTTGATCAAAGGACTTTGAACACCCGTTTCTCAAGGATTTTGAGTACTAGACATAAAAGCAAGTCGAAGCACTCGAAAGTTCCTCGAATATGGCAGAGAGACGAGGATAATATTAGACTGGCTTCAGATATGGATCGATGAACGCTTCCATCTGCAAAACTACTAGCACCCACGACAGATCTTCTTGCTTTTTCAACGACAGAAGTCACGCTCAACATTGGACGGCACGACAACAACTAAATATTCAAATCAACTGTTTCATTTCTGACCACTGATCCTGTGAGTGTCTTTCAATTTTCAGATGCCGTTATCTGGGTTGCAACTTGCGACATCATTCACGTCCTCATGGAGCATACTTTACAACCCGACGGGAATCAGCAATCATGGCATCATTCATCCACACAGATGCTCATAAATAGCCTTGAGACTCAACATATTGTTCCAGAAACTGCGGAGAAAAAAAAACAGAAGCCATGGACTATCTACTTTATATTCAAAAACATTCTTCAGTGAACGAGACACAATAAACGAGACATTTAAGCTTGAGAAGATGCAGTGACAAAAAATGGTGAGGATGAAAAATTTTGTTACTTAACAGCTGCAGAGATTTCAAGCGTAGACGGAGAAAAAAATTGACATGAAAAAGGCTGTTGACTTGAAAAAATAAGCAAAGAAGGAACCATAAGCAAGTAAGGAACCATATCCTTGATCAAAGGACTTTGAACACCCGTTTCTCAAGGATTTTGAGTACTAGACATAAAAGCAAGTCGAAGCACTCGAAAGTTCCTCCAATATGGCAGAGAGACGAGGATAATATTAGACTGGCTTCAGATATGGATCGATGAAGGCTTCCATCTGCAATACTACTAGCACCAACGACAGATCTTCTTGCTTCTTCAACGACATAAGTCACGCTCAACAATGGACGGCACGACAACAACTAAAAATTCACATCACCTGTTTCATTTCTGACCACTGATCCTGTGAGTGTCTTTCAATTTTCAGATGCCGTTATCCGGGTTGCAACTTGCGACATCATTCACGTCCTCACGGAGCATACTTTACAACCCGACGGGAGACAGCAATCATGGCAACATTCATCCACACAGATGCTCATAAATAGCCTTGAGACTCAACATATTGTTCCAGAAACTGCGGAGAAAAAAACAGAAGCCATGGACTATCTACTTTATATTCAAAAACATTCTTCAATAAACGAGACACAATAAACGAGACATTTAAGCGTGAGAAGATGCAGTGACAAAAAAAATGGTTAGGATGAATAATTTTGTTACTTAACAGCTGCAGAGATTTCAAGCGTAGAAGGAGAAAAAAATTGACTTGAAAAAGGCTGTTGCCTTGAAAAAATAAGCAAGTAAGGAACCATAAGCAAGTAAGGAACAAAATCCTTGATCAAAGGGATTTTGATCACCCGTTTCTCAAGGATTTTGAGTAGTGGACATAAACGCAAGCCGAAGCACTCGAAAGTTCCTCCAATATGGCAGAGAGACGAGGATAATTTTAGACTGGCTTCAGATATGGATCGATAAACGCTTCCATCGGCATTACTACTAGCACCAACGACTGATCTTCTTGCTTCTTCAACGAAAGAAGTCACGCTCAACAATGGACGTCACGACAACAACTAAATATTCACACCTGTTTCATTTCTGACCACGGATCCTGTGAGTGTCTTTCAATTTTCAGATGCCGTTATCCGGGTTGCAACTTGCGACATCATTCACGTCCTCATGGAGCATGTTTTACAACCCGACGGGAAACAGCAATCATTGCAACATTCATCCACTTAGATGCTTATCAATAGCCTTGAGACTCAAAATATTGTTCCAGAAACTGCGGGAAAAAAACAGAAGCCATGGACTATCTACTTTATATTCAAAAACATTCTTCAATAAACGAGACACAATAAACAAGACATTTAAGCTTGAGAAGATGCAGTGACAAAAAATGGTAAGGATGAATAATTTTGTTACTTAACAGCTGCAGAGATTTCAAGCGTAGACGGAGAAAAAAAATGACTTGAAAAAGGCTGTTGACTTGAAAAAAACAATATTGTCGTACGAGCATTTCAACAGCTTCAAGTCAAAATACTAAAGCAGTAAAAGCATCTAGAAGAAGTTGTCATTTGAAAAAGGGACACAAAAAAATAAAACCACTCACAATTTTGTAAAATTACGAGCTAGAAAACCAAGCTTCTCTCTGGACCCCAAGCAAATACTACTGAGTGACTTGATCAGTGGAAGTCAAACGAGCAAACAAAGTCTTACGGTGAACTCTCTGTCGACTACCAGACGGCAGATACGAGACGGGACATCTGTGGGCTAAAGACTCGAAATGAATAAACAATGAACGATTGGCTCGGAAACATCAAGAAAAATTTAGTTATGACTTCAAAAGAGCCGAAAAACTCAGCTAGTATGACAAAGGCATACAAAAAGAATACAACATTTTTATCTATGAAAAGCGCCGAAGAATGAACAAATCCTCAACAAGTATTATACACCACGTTAAGGACTTGTTAAATCAAACAAACCTGATAAAATCAGACGCATTAGCTAGGCTGATGTACAATTCAGAGGCATTTGCTTAAGCGACAAGCTGCCTGAGGATCCAGCTGCCTGAGGCAGTAAACCTGGCAGCGCAGCAGAAAAGTACTGACTAAAGGATGCTTTAGTTTGACAAAGTCGTGCAGCAACAGCCGCTTTTTTTTTTATAAATTACACGCTGAAGACATAATCCCATTAGCACACCGGAGAAGGAGCGATCCCTCCCTCTCCTCTAATCTGGTTGCTTAATTTTTCGAAAGAGTCTCCCTTATGGCATGTTTTTAAAACATCCATTTTTGGCTGATCAACCTCAAAATTTTTCTTTTTCAAAAACTAGGCTGCGGTGCAAAAAAAATTGTCGAAATGAGGTTTCTATAGTTTTGTGAGAAAAATCTCGGAAATAAAAAGTTTCCACAAAACTTTTTGAAACCACTTCCCTTCTAACATTCGTATTCAATGTATCATAGGAGGCTAAGAGGCGATCACTTACGCCTGCACTAATAGTGAAAACGTTTTGTGCAGTCCTAATTAATCTAGTAAAGTTTAATGCAGGACTGAGCTATCTAATTGACCGCTTGCACGGTGGTGAACCGGGCCAGCAGAAACTGAATACGTGACAACGCTTAAAATTGGATCGGAGCAACAACCCAGGAACTTGATACTAGCATTCCCATATCCGCAGCTCTCTAATAAAATACTGCAATACAAACAGTACAATACGACGACGTTGCTTCTAAAAAATAAAATCTAACATCATCAAGGGGTATACATAACAAAAATTAACTTGATGAGGGCCCATGACATGGGACGGTACATCACTATGCATGTGTATAACGCCATCTCAAGCAGTTCAAGAAGCAGTCTAGCGCGCAAAGTTGAAAGTTTTGAACATGAAAATTGCCGATTAAGAAAAAAAATTAGCCGGAGACTTGCACCCAGACAAACTAAAGGGCGAGAAAAAACATCATTAAGGGACATCCGAGTGCTTATTACTTCTCGAGTAAAAGACGTACGATCTACTACAGTCATTTGAAGTGAAAGTTCATGTTGATTTAACGAGATGCTCGCAATACACAAAAAATTATTTAGGAAACTGAAGGCGGAGCTGAATTCTAGGCTGAATGAGGAAAACAGAAAGGGGAGAATCAAAAAGTTTCTTTGTCAACGATGCAAGGTTCACCTGCTCCTGTAAAACGACTTGGAAAATACCTCAACCCAAACACAAAGGCATCAGATTACACAGTACAGCACGCTGCAGAAGAAGATAATGTTAATATAACAAATGAGATGTCAGCTCAAAGACTCAACGCATGACATGATCATCGAAAAATTACAACCAAAGATTTACATCAACAGAAAAAGAAGCAGCTACTAGACTCAATGGAAGACATGACCAACGATTTATCTCGATTGAAACTACAGATAACAGTTGGAATTGCGAAACTCAACAATTTGCACGGAAACCTGTTTTCATCATTTTTCAGTGCAAACGTCTGCAACATCGAAAATTTTTTTTCTATCATTCCCTGCCAAGCGTCAACATGAAAAGAATCAAGGTATACTCAACGGAATGGGCAGATTGCTTTAATCGATCTAATTTTTTCATTGTTTTAATGTAGAAGCACAAACTTGAACGCTCAAAGCTTGCACACCCACAAATGCCAGTCACGTGAAAAGCTAAAGCTTAAATTGGAAGCTGTCTTGGAACGGCAGTTTGATTTAGGATGAAATTGGATAGTTACGATGAAATTTCGGTCTTTCGACAGCTGTATTTATTCTCTTAATCAACAAATTCATGTGATTTCCAAGGCAAAATCAAAACACTAATAGATTGCGCTTCTTAGAGAACCAGAAAACTACAGCAAATACGACGAACAAACACAAAGTCATCCAAAAAAAGCTATTTACGAAAACTAACAATGAAAGAAAAAGTCGATACCGAATAATGTATACCACGTTAAGGAATTGTGAATCCAAACCAACCTGATCAAAATCAGATACATTAGCATTGCTAAAAATTTCGGAGGCATTTGCAATGATGACAGGCTATAACTGGACCAAATTACCGGGATGACAAGCTGCGGATCAATTTTCTTAAGGTTTCTGCAGTGACTATCCAAGCGGACACGGAAGGAATGTTCAAGCGAATCAGTTGATCGGACAGAAATTTCTCCATTTCTTACGAAAATAACAAAATTCAGCTAAACTATTTACGTTTATGACTCTTGACAACATTTTTCTGGAGCACGAGATAACTCCTGTTCAATAATTATATAATACAGAGGAACGCTTTCATATGGATGACCTATTCTTCTCACAGGAAACGATTGAAGAGCCGGGATGACAAATGTCCCGTTGCAATGCTGCAAAGAACTTTTGATCCAAGGATGGTTCCCAAAAAGATTGTTGAAGCAACAACCATCATCAAGGCGTATACACAACAAAAATTAACTTGATGAGGGCCCATGACATGAGACGGTACATCACTATGCATGTGTATAACGCCATCTCAAGCAGTTCAAGAAGCAGTCTAGCGCGCAAAGATGAAAGTTTTGAACATGAAAATTGCCGATTAAGAAAAAAAATTAGCCGGAGACTTGCACCCAGACAAAGTAAAGGGCGAGAAACAACATCCCTAAGGGGTATCCGAGTGCTTATTACTTCTCGAGTAAAAGACGTACGATCTACTACAGTCATTTGAAGTGAAAGTTCATGTTGATTTAACGAGATGCTCGCAATACACAAAAAATTATTTATGAAAATGAAGGCGGAGCTGAATTCTAGGCTGAATGAGGAAAACAGAAAACAACAACAGAAAGGGGAGAATCAAAAAGTTTCTTTGTCAACGATGCAAGGTTCACCTGCTCCTGTAAAACGGCTTGGAAAATACCTCAACCCTAACTCAAAGGCATCAGATTACACAGTACAGCACGCTGCAGACGAAGATAATGTTAATATAACAAATGAGATGTCAGCTCAAAGACTCAACGCATGACATGATCATCGAAAAATTACAACCAATGATTTACATCAATAGAAAAAGAAGCAGCTTCTAGACTCAATGGAAGACATGACCAACGATTTATCTCGATTGAAACTACAGATAACAGTTGGAATTGCGAAACTCTACCATTTGGACGGAAACCCGTTTTCATCACTTTTCAGTGCAAACGTCTGCAACATCGAAAAAAATTTTCTATCATTCCCTGCCAAACGTCAACATGAAAAGAATCATGGTATACTCAACGGAATGGGCAGATTGCTTTAATCGATCTAATTTTTTCATTGTTTTAATGTAGAAGCACAAACTTGAACGCTCAAAGCTTGCACACCCACAAATGCCAGTCACGTGAAAAGCTAAAGCTTAAATTGGAAGCTTTCTTGCAACGGCAGTTTGATTTAGGATGAAATCGGATAGTTTTGGAAAATTTCGGTCTTTCGACAGCTGTATTTATTCTCTTAATCAACAAACTCATGTGATTTCCAAGGCAAAATCAAAACACTAATAGATTGCGCTTCTTAGAGAACCGGAAAACTACAGCAAATACGACAAAGAAACACAAAGTGATCCAAAAAAAGCTATTTACGAAAACTAACAATGAAAGAAAAAGTCGATACCGAATAATGTATACCACGTTAAGGAATTGTGAATCCAAACCAACCTGATCAAAATCAGATACATTAGCATTGCTAAAAATTTCGGAGGCATTTGCAATGATGACAGGCTATAACTGGACCAAATTACCGGGATGACAAGCTGCGGATCAATTTTCTTAAGGTTTCTGCAGTGACTATCCAAGCGGACACGGAAGGAATGCTCATGCGAATCAGTTGATCGGACAGAAATTTCTCCATTTCTTATGAAAATAACAAAATTCAGCTAAACTATTTACGTTTATGACTCTTGACAACATTTTTCTGGAGCACGAGATAACTCCTGTTCAATAATTATATAATACAGAGGAACGCTTTCATATGGATGACCTACTCCTCTCACAGGAAACGATTGAAGTGCCGGGATGACAAATGTCCCGTGGCAATGCTGCAAAGAACTTTTGACCCAAGGATGGTTCCCAAAAAGATTGTTGAAGCAACAACCACAAATTTTGTGAAGGCTTGCTGAAAACAGACTCACAGTAGCGTACCGAGGATTGGCGATCTCCCGCCTTCCTTAATTTTTATTGCAAAATTTTCCAAAGGGTTCCCCCTGGAATATTTTTCTTAATTCACGTTATCCTTTTTCGACTGATCGAAATCAATAACTCCCAAACGGCGTGCTTTTGGCGCCAATACAACTAAGTTCATGGGGGAGCGCGAGCCAAAAAACAGAGGCCAAAAAAATCAAACTGTTCGCACCAAAAAACTCGATAAAATTCACATTTTTTTTTCAAAAACTTGCATCCTCTAGAACAATTTCTGAAACGCCACTGGATACTCGTTAAAATTTTGACAGAAACGTTTAACGACCATTTAAACCAACAATTTTAAGGCATCATTGAAACCTGGAATGCGATGAAGTTATCGTTTAGCAAAAAAATGGAAAACAAAGTCACAGAAAACTATGGACGCAGAGGAAAAATTTCTCATATTTTGCTTCTAGCGTCTACGAGTCATTTGGACTGAATTCACTAATCCTTGTAACAGCTAAAATCGTTCTACAATTTAAAATCAGTACAAAATGTATGCCAGTGGTAAAATAATTTGCCACTGGCATACATGTATGCCAGTGGTAAAATAATAGTATGCCAGTGCCAATATTATTTTTAAAATAAACTTATGATCAGCATTGTTAAGGTATGAAGCGGAATCTTTCTGGATCAAATTATCACATTAAAAAGCTTTCAGCAAGGAAAAAACTACCGAAAAATGCTCCAGTCGCGTTGAAAAACGTATAGTCTTTTCGCTTTTTTGGATGCGGACAGTGTAATATATTCTAACGGTTCAATAGAAAAAACTGATTTCACTCTCAGCTCAGCTACTCTCAACGATTTAGCCTGAAAAAAAACTTCATTGTTTGTTTCTGGAGCTATTACACCATTGTAATGTAATGTTCAAGTTGGAAGAGAACAACTAGGGCATATCATCCTGCAAAACTTTTGGGTACTTGGATGTGTTACTATAGTTTAAAAAATCTAACAAAAAGCTGAGAGTATCGGCGTCAACGTCATTTGATTAGTCAAGCAATCATGAGAGATTTACCAAAAAACAGAATATCGGACAAACTTGTCACATGAAAATGGTGTGCACATTTTTGGATTTTTCGGCGTATCACAAACAACAAGGTTTGTCAGATGTATTATTTTATATTATTTTGCCTAGTTGTTAGAGCAGTACATATTGAGCTCATAACAAACCTGAAAGATGAATCCTGTGTAATGGGCTCTTCAGTCGGCTCGGACTACATATTGGTAATCACAGTGACATTGCTCTCAACTTAGTGAGGGCAGCAAAAACTTAAATAGCATGTACGTTTTCGACTGTCATACTTCAGGAATAGGTGGAAAACAGTAAAATTTTATCGAAGTTTAGTTTCGGAGTATGAGAACGGTTAGTTGGCACTAAAAAACTGCGCTTATTCAGCATTGCTGAATCCAAGATATTACATTAGGACAGCTTCACGACAAATGTGTTTGTGAATTTGATTTTTTTAAACGCTAGACTACTGAAATTAGTAAGTACTGACACTAAGACATTGAAAGTTTACACCAAGTCATTTTCTCAAAGGCATGACCTCAGGACCAATGAGTGACATGAGCATTCAAAACAAGAAAGCGTCAACATTAAAACTGTAGACAGAAGTAAATGCAACAAGGAACAGTTTTAAAGTCGGCTTCTCAAGGACCAATGAATCAGTCTTAGGGGGAAAAACAACAGTACGGGGAGAAAAAACGATGAGAGGGGAAAACTAATGCAACGATCCATTGGCAATCTCGGTAAGGGATATCAAGGAACTCAGTATTCGGAGAGATCTCAAAAAAATCACACTTTATGGTTTAAAGTGAGAGCATTTTTTAAAGAACTACACTTTTTGAGAAGATATGGTACAGATTGGTGTACTTGATTAAAACTACAATCATTTTGGGGTACAACAGCTAAAAACAATGTTACTTATTGGGCTCAACGGATTTTTTCAGACAATATATCGGCTATCGGACAGTGCACACCATACAAAATTGAAGTTTACGGAAAAGTTAGGTAAGGTATTTTTAACAGGAATCGGATCAACGCATAATTTTTTGGCAAAGAAAAACTAAAAAATTGCGTGTTAAGTTTTAAAAAGTTGAATGGTAAAAACTGCACGGTTTAGAATGGCTTGTTAGGGTATAAAATCGAAGGTAACAAGCTGAAAAAGATAAAGATCTCATTAAATACCCAACAAAAAAGCAGATACAAATGTTTCTACAGAAGCAGATACGATGAGAGCAGCTCTTGCAATCAAATCACGACTACGAACACAATAAAAAATGGGTAGGGACACGAGAAAGAACACAATTGATTGAAACAATATGACGATATGATTAGAATTTGTCCAGTTTCATTCACCACCTAAAGCAGCTAAAACAAATGATTCCGGAGAATAGCGTGGTTTCGAGAAATACACAAATAAAATCACGAATACACGAATAATTTAGCGCGTTGGGTTGCACTGAAAAAATAGCAGAATGCTTATGTTACTTTTTCCGCTGTTGATACGTAATCAAGCAGCACGTACTTTTTTAGTTCAAATTTCTCTTGATGAACCGCTTTTGAAACGGCCAGTGGGCATCTTACGAAAATGATCCGATTAAACTGCAAATTTTTTTCCCGCATTCACAATTTTTTTTCCATTGAGCTGATGAGACAATTTTTTGAGCAGAGCTTTAGCACCACTATGCTTCTGAAGAGTCAATGTTTTTATCCGCTTATTGTGTTTTTTTATTATGATACTCAGGTTCATCAAATTCTGCACGTCATTTTTAAATTGATTGATTATTATTGAATGCTCGGACAATGGTTTGCTTGTAGTTGAGGCACTTGCTTTTAATGGTATGGGATTAGAAAAATATCGAAAAATGGTGGAAAGAGTAGAGAAAAAGAGGCATGTATGCAATGCTTAAATCATGGCAGAAATAGTCATGGTAAATTTTGTTGGATTTCAATTGTTCAGTTTTTAACATCGATTTCAATCAATAATAATAAAATAGACTTGTTAATTTGCCCCCAAACTCAGTTCAAAAATTGAAAGTCAACGTATTTCAATTCTTTAATCAAAGAGATCGAAACCAAGTCCGGTTAGATTTTTGTTTGAGCGCATGTAAAAAGGCGCAGTTCAGGTGCCAAAATCTTTGTTTAATTAGTTCAATTGAAATTTTTTAAAATAATTTCTAAAGAGAACTGTATGATATTTAAGTATTTTATGCAAAACTTCTATATTCATGAAACAAAATTTCTTTTTCAGATTAGGCAATAACTCATTTCTATGCTTGATCGTTTTTGCAAAAAAATTGCCGTCAAAAGTTTTATGATTTTTGCCTATGACGAATTTCACGCACGCATTTTTTTTACAGGAACAACAAAAACCATAACTTATTTTTTTATTAAGTCAGAAGAATTACATTACGAGGCCAAACTGAGCATTGGTTTGGCGCACAATTTTGTGTCTGTATGTTCTTGGATTCCCGAGAGAAGTATTTAAACTTATTCCAAAATGTAAGTGGATTCCAGTTACAAGATTTACGTAGATTTCGCGTACATTTACTTGTAAGGTAAATTTTGTCGGCACTTTAAATTTGTTGCGGATTCCGCAACAAGAAAATATAGCTAGTTGTTCTGGATTGCGCAACTGCAAGTGGCTTCCGCAAAATGTTAGTGGAATTCGCAAATGTAAGTCGAATCGGTAAAATTTGTAAGCGGAATCCGCAAACTGTAAAGGAATTCAGATATTTGTTTATAACTGAGCTTGCATATGCACTTGCGGAATTTAAAAGCAAAGACCTAACCATTGTCAGCGGATCTCACGATCAAATCTGAAAACATTAGTTAACTAAATTGATGGATGTAATACTTTAGTATTTGCAAGCAGTTTTTGGGATCTTAGTTTTGGAAACACAACACCGAATAAATTCACTGAGTTAATTCGGTATTTGGGTTAATTCATCATTGGGTTGAAATATCGCCAAATTAGGTCAGTATTTAGGATTCAGTAATTGAGATTCAGTGTTTGGGACTTTGTAATTGAGATTCAGTTTTTGGGAGAGTGAATTCAAATCATTTTGTTCACAGGGAGCAAATGATCTATTTAACTAATTTCAGTAAATTAGAATTAGAAAAAAATTACTAAAACTTGATTTACAGCAGAATTAAAGTTTTAAAACATGAATATATAGTCCTGAAAAAATTGCCTTATCAAACTATGTTCTGGTTTCACATTTTGAAAATATTTCAAAGTGGCTAAATTAAAATTTTTTTATTAAATGGCTTGAAATGAACTGATGAACAAGCTTGCACAAATTGAGAATGATGACAGGAATTGAGATCGAAGTTAACCTTTGTAGGAAGCGAGATTGAAGCTGGGTATGTTTGACAGGAATTGAGATGAGATCGAAGTTGCGTATGTTTGTCACAAATTGAGATCGAAGTTGGGTATGTTCGACAGGTTTTGAGATCGAAGTTGGGTCTTTGACAGGAAATGAGATCGAATATTTGGCATTTCAACTAGTCAACGTAGTAATTAAAAGATATAGTGTTAAAAGCTACTACACATACATCTATGTAAACGGAATCCGCAAGCAAAATGCGGATTCCACTTACAGTTTGAGTTTTCCACTTACAATTTGCTGATTCCACATACAGTTTGCGGTATATGTATGTAGATATTTATATATTCCATCGCTTTCTCCGGAAAGTACTTTTTGGAAGACACTCAGATTTTTAAATTGTTTGCTTCTCTGAGCAGCAGCTCAAAAAATTTCTAGCTTTTACAGAAATATCAATAAAGCCATGATATTTTTGTTTCAATGGAAAGTTTCTTTCACCATGTTATCCATCTTTACCTGAGAAAATTGTTAGAACAGTACATACAAGAAAATTTATAAAACATTGGGTTCGCTTCCAATCGAGACTTCGCGAAAAACAATTTGTCATCTGTTTTCAGATGTAGCAATTAGTATAAGTGTCACCTTGAACATTATGTTTCTAGATCTGAATTGCTTCTCAATTCGAGTTTTATTTTAATTTTTTATCCATATCTTAGACTACGCGAAAACATGAACAAGTTTTCAGAAGTTATCGTAAAAACAGTTATCTAAGCTATGGTTCTATTTATTTTAGAATCCTACTTAACTTTTTTCCGCTATGGCAAACATTGATTCAAAAACTTTTCATATTTTTGTGCTCGCTTCATCGCTTTGAACGACAACAAATAAAACCGCATCGGTTATGATGGTTTTTAAGTTTTTGAGTGATAAAATTATGGGACAATATAATCGACTTTAGGCGCCATTTTTAAAATTCAAATATTTTTGATAGATTATAAGCACGTTTTTTTATTCAAAAAAATCCATT
>NC_087063.1:41939352-41970441 GCF_963678635.1 Symsagittifera roscoffensis | reverse complement strand
AAATGTGATAATTTTGCTGTTTGGTTCAATTACCTCTAATTGCAATGTGTTTCTAATCGATTTTAATGGATTATTTTGAGTTAAAAAATATTCCGATTGTAATCAATGTTTAATCGAATTTATTTGAAATTTTTTGAGACTGACAATAAAAACCCAATATCATTGATTATTGTACTTGAAACTCCAGTGAGGTAAGCACTCAAAACCTCATTTAGGTTCTGTTTCAATTACTAAAACCATTGTTTGAAAGTGGAAAGTGTGTCGACGGTTATCGTAAGTAAATGCAACCTGTTAGAGCTCCTTGATGTTTTTTCTTGGTGATCTTCAATGTGTCACAAGAAGTAACTTTGAACAACATTTTTGATTCCACTGTTTTATGATTTTAGACTTGTTGTTGTGGAAAAGTTGATTTTTTAAACACAATATTAGAATTTTTATTAAAAAACATTCACTTGAGTTTAAAAACATAGTTCAGGCACTGCAAATTTTAAAGAAAAAATGGATATGTTTGTAATCATTTTCTTGCAAATAATTCGTTCATCGATCTTTTAGGTCCGAATTAAACCTGACAAGATTCGAATCCCGAGCGACGAGCCGAACTACCGCATTTTGAACGAAGCCAAGTACATACGACCCTACGGTTTGTGTCTGAAAATGGGCAATGACGAAGAAGAAGAAGAAGAAGAAGGAGAAGAAGAAGAAGGAGAAGAAGAGGAAGAAACACCAATCGAAGAAGAAGAAGAAGGAGAAGAAGAAGAAGAGGAAGAAACACCAACCGAAGAATCCGAACAGGAGGAAGAATCTGACAACGAGGAAGAATTGGAGGAAATAAGAAAGCAAAAAGAAAGAGAAGACAGAAAAAAAAGAAATAGAAAAATTACAGAGAGAGTTAGATAGGTTGAAAAGCCTAGACAACTGATTAAAAAATTGCCTTTCGTTTCTTAATACTTCGAAAGTATTACTAGCAACGTAGAAAAAATGTTAACTTTTTTAGTAGTTATTGAAAAAAGCTATTGTTTAATTTAAACTGGGTCGCACGGTAGTGAAGTTTTTGTGGTACTTGAGTAATTGATTGTTATTGAGCAAGTGTGGTAATTTTTGTTAGAACATGAACATATTGGTTGCCTCAACGTTTTCTATTTTAAGAATAGCTGTTGCTAAACAAAAGACAGTGATTTTTGGCAAAAAATGATCTAATCCATCAAAACAGGGGTTCAATTTTTTTTCGTTAACACAAATTAGGTAACACAAAAAGTAACACAATTTTTTTTATTTTGATTTCGTTTGAAAAAGTGCTGTAAATTATAATGCTTGAAATCTTTAAAAAATTAAAAATTATGAGCTTAGTGTTAAGTTTTAAGTCAAGTTTCCGTAGTCTATTTAGCCTTCTTATTTTAGCATCATAACGGAAAACTTGTGCTTGTGTGGGTTTTTTGCTTTTCCTTACAAAGCTCGAATTTTCAATTAGCCCTTAAGGACTTATTTTTAACTTCTAGTTTGATAATATTGATGTCCTGAGCTCAGAGCTTTTTTCATTTTTCATCTCCAACAGTCATTCTTAAATTTATACGGGTTTGAAAGCTACCTAATTAGGATAATGATTAATTCCCTTAAAAATCCAAACTAAAAGTTGAGGCATGAAGTCGAATTGGTTAAAACTTAAAGTTAAGCCTAAAATCAAGATACGTTTGATTCAATCAACCCTCATCACTTTTTAACAATTATTTAACAAATTTAAAAATTATTAGTCGCCTCAATTAGCCGACACAGTTAGTCATCACACTAAAAAATGTGTGGAATAGCCACTTTTTTGCTCACTGTAAACATTATGGCGTTTGAAATAATAAATTAAAGTATTTTCTTTCATCTCCAGAGAACAGATTAAAAATCACAACCACAAATGGTTCACCTGTGAGTCTTTTACCCCTACGAGAAGTATTTTCGGGATTTCACTGTTTTGTACTTTTAGTCTTGAACAACACCACTCAATCTAGAAAAAGTACAGAGAAAGTTAGATAGATTCAAAAGCCTAGACAACTGATTAAAATTTTGCTTTTCTTCACTTTTACTTCAAAAGCATAACAAGAGTGCTCGTATCAGGGCAAAGCCCTGAATGTTCCCACTGCCTTTTAAGGTTTCATGATCAGTAATAACAAAACAAATTAAATATAATAAATTAAATGAATTTTTTTTCTAAACTTTGAAATGTTTTATGAAAATCATACCCCCACACGCCATATAAAGTACAAAAAGATAGATTTCGCTCCTATTATTGTATCAATTATGGCATATAAGCTTTCTCGAACCAATTTGGAACGATTTCTAAGACGGATTAAATCTCCGCTCACGCGTTAATAGAGCGAAATATATCGCGCGTTAATTGTCCCAAATTGGCCAAATTGGCAGATTTTAAAACCCCATAACTTTACGAAAAAAAATCACAGGTGAAATATCTTTTCAGATTTAAGCTCAGGACAGCAAAAGCTTTTGAACGATAAAAAAATTCTGTCAAAAATGGCTAGTTAAAAAGTCGAAATATGACCACCCAGAGCACAAATATTCCGTTACTTTCGTATCGAAAGTCGGAACAACAAGATTGCTTGTATCGGGGAAAAACCCTGATTGTTCCGTCTACCTTTGAAAGGTTATGGGGCAGAAATAACATAAATATCATTAATAAATAAAATGTAATTAAAAAATTGAAAAATTAATTTTTCTAAAATTTGAAATTTTTCCTATGAAATCATCACCCCACACGTCATAAAAATTTTAAAAGAATAGTTTTCGCTCCTATTAAGTAATCAACTATGGCAAATAAGCTTCCTTGAACCAATTTGGAACGTTTTCTAAGACAGAATAAATATCCGCTCACGCGATAATAGCGCGAAATATATGGAGCGTTAACTGTCACAAATTGGCCAAAATGGCAATCATTAAACCCCCCATAGCTATACGAAAAATGATCACAAGTAAAATATCATTTTAAATTTAAGCTCAAGACAACAAAATCTTTTGAATGTTATAAAAAAAACTTTCGTCAAAAATAGCTAGTTAAAAAATCGAAAATTGCCTGAAGAAAAAAACCCACCCCGAGAACAAATATTCCAACACTGCTCACATCAAATCATGTTACGCACAAAACAAACTCATTCATACACTCATTATAAATTCATACAACTACCTTACACAACTAATACACCATCACGGAACCCACACCAACGATTTCAATTTATTAACTCCAAATACCCTTCACCATTCTTCTTAAACTTAACATATTGTATAAAAGACACTAACATGCAAGGAATCATTAGAAACTACGACCCGATCCGACAAATGTATATATTCTGCCCAATGACCAGAATTTTTAACGTTGACGAAACCCGTCCACTAATTGTCCCCCACGAATATATACAGCCCGTTGAAATTAAGTATCTGCTTATATTTGATGGTTCTTGTGATGAAATTTCAAACTCCAAACAGTTTGTAAAAGTTGCCACTGCTGGAAGGCACAGGGGTCTGAACACAATATACAAAAAACACATTTTGTTGCATCAAAGCAAGTTGTGATGAGATGTAGAATTACAAAATACACACATAGTTTTGTTCAATTCACCGAGAGATGTTTCCGAAGTCAATACATTTAGTCAACAATTAGGTCTAGGATCTCAATTAAAAGAGTGGTATCAAGATGCAGCATCAGTTCCTTATGGCCATGTCATTTACTTATTGCCTTAAACCCAAAAACAGTTGATTCACTTAGGTTTTGCTCTAATAGTGGCTTAGTGCCAACAAGGTTTTTTTACCAGCTAAAATGGAGACAAAGTTTTTGGACGATGAGTACACAATACGTCTCTCTTCTCCCAATATTTACAAAATTTTCCCTAAGATTTCGAAAACAATTCATTCTCAATTGCCCAAAGGATTTCATTCAATTTCTGAGTGAGTGTTTAGCAAACCTATTAAGAGGAGAGCCTCGAGACCCTCGGAAAAAAGACGTAGTAAAATATCGAAAAAAAATTCAGAACTAACTCAAAAAAGAACTCCTCTATACATAAGAAGAATTGTTTTAAATTGAGCCAAAGGTTCACAATTGATATCTATCATCACCCCCTTTGTCATTAAAATATTGACATAGTATGGAACAGTTTGTTTTACTTCCGTACTCAGTTTATCAATCACAAAGTACACTTCCAAGAAATCAAAAATTTTAACCAAAACAAGAAAAAAGGAGATTGTACCCAACAATTTTGCTACTATTTACAGTGTTTTAAATGCGAGGCTAAAAACGAAAAACAATAAACACCTGAAAGATTCATTTTTCAGCTCTCCTAGAATTAAACTCAGTCAGTCAGACAATATCATATTAGAAACTCTAGATACAAAAGAATCTATTGTAGACTGTGTGTGTGTGCACTGAAGCAAAAAATACTAATTTTGCAGATACTTACTATTTTGGAAGCGACTCAACTTCTTCCTAAACTTGTTATTAACAAGAATGCCAAAGCAAAAGACAGGGGAACTTGAACCCCTTTCAAAATCTGAAAAGGTAAGACTAAACAGATTGTATTCTAGGGGTAGTGCTGCGTACGGTTCAGTTCAAAACTTGAGTAAAGCGAGTGGTTTTCAAAAGAGAATGTAGAACAATTCTTACAAACCAAGACATCGTAAACAGAAATTGGTCCACCAATCAGGCGTTTTCGAAGACTTAAAGCTTTTCCTAGATATATCAATGAAATCTGGTGTATGGACTTGGCTTTTGCAGACAAGTTAGCTAGTCAAAACAATGGAGTCAAGTAATTATTAGTTGCTGTTGATTTTTTTTCGAGGTTTGTCAGAATTCAAACAATGAAAACAAAGTATGCCAAAGACACTTTACAAGCTTTCAAAAAAATTGTTTCTCGAAAAAACACTACTGAAAACTTTGAGTTGATAAAAGAACAGAATATGGGGAAACGGTTAAAAAATTTTACCAGAAGAAAGACATTGAAGTTTACTCAACAAAGAGTGAAACAAAAGCTGCATTTGCAGAGAGACCATATCAGTCTTCAAAACATATTTTATGTCGTTGCATGTTGAGATCATAGTGAAAAATTTGTCCTCAGACTGCAGCAATTTGTTTCT
Source organism: Symsagittifera roscoffensis (assembly GCF_963678635.1). NCBI lineage: Eukaryota > Metazoa > Xenacoelomorpha > Acoela > Convolutidae > Symsagittifera > Symsagittifera roscoffensis. Next base: position 41,965,320 of record NC_087063.1, on the reverse strand, counting down.
ACATTGAAATACCTCAAAACTCGATCAATTGGAAAATCTCCGAGAGATGTGGAAAGCAGTGATTTTTCATCCATTTTGTATAACAAATCGTTCATGAAATGTACTAAACCAATCATCAAAATTAGGGATAGGGTGAGAATTTCGAAAAAGGAAATTCTATTCCGAAAAGGATACACGCCTCACTTTACAGATGAGGTTTTTGAAATTTTGGCAATATCTACAAAAAAAACCTCCAACATACATCCTCAAAGATCTCAAAAAAGGAGAAAGTCTGGAAAAATTTTATGAGAAAGAGCTGAGAAAATGTTCAAATTAAAGGTAAGTAATTTTTTAATTTGAATTTCTATCCACAGCATGAAAATAGTACTAAGGGACGCTACAGGTGAAAAAATTCCTTTTGTGTATGTAAGAATTACGCGAGTTTTTCTCTTGTTTCGCAAGGTTTCGGATAATCATTTTTGATTTATACCTCATACGAAATGGTTGCTCAAAATTCAGCTACTTTTTCTATTATTTGTGGGCATGCAAGACAGCGTGGAAGATTTTCTGAAACTTACTATCCGAAACTTACCATACTGAAGTTTTGTAAGACAAGACCGTAATGTATGTGAGCCCATACATATCACAAATCGTAGAAGTTAGCTAAGAAACGCAAGTATTGGCAAAATTGAGCTTCAAAAAATTCGGGCGCCGAAAAATTTTTCTCAATCCTACCATCTGAAACCTTACCATCTTAACACATTAGAAAACTTATTACCTATCTGAATACATGCGAAATCTTATCCCTGTCTTAATACATAGCTTTGAGACCGGATGCTCTGTTCCCTATCTTAATACATAGGGGTCTCCAACCAGTCCACCCCGACTCTTGCTAACTCTTCTACTACTAATTTTATATAAAACTTCTGATTTAACAAAGATATTAAATGAGGCAAAATCTAAATCTTAGCCCAACCCAACGTGCCAGTCTCTCAACAGAAGATAAATTTACAGAAAACTTTAGAGGTTTGAAACTCTGTTTCTATGTTTCCTGCAAGTTTCTCTCCTCAAATTCGACACAGCAGAGAGTTACTCTTAGTGGGAACCAACACCAGGGGAAGGTTTGCCTCATACTAAAAATTACGGAAAAAAAATTGAAGACTCCTATCCGAAGTCCAAATCTGCAAATCCAAAGCACACTCCATGTCAGCTCCGAGAAAACATAATATTTTTGTTATCTAAAAACAAACTAAGAATGTGAAACGGCACAAGAGTATAGAACAAACAAATATCCTAACTTCTTTCCATGCGACAAAAATCAATTTTAGAGGCCAGCACAGGAATCATGTATGAGAAGATCCATTCGAAATTCACCCAAGCGATGGCGATCAGAAACACAATGCTGCACTGATTTACAACGTAAAGCTCAGCCGTAATGTGTTTCTCCCTGACATCCGTTGGGTGAGTTTCGAATGGATCTTCTTACATATGATCCCTATGATGGCCTTAAAAACTAACTTTAACTAGTGAAACCGTTAAATTTTTTTCTCGCAAAAAATTGTGAAATCTCAAAGTAAGCGAATTAATTTGGGCCGTTAGCTTTGGAATTGACCCATTATTTACTAAGCAGATGAACAAAAATAATGCCGAATCGAAGGCTGATTGGAACAAATTTAATATTTTCTGTCAATGTTGACTTCGATTTTGTGAGAAAGGAGTTTAGCAAATAGCAACGCTTAGCGATTTTGATTGGTTGAAACTTTTCAAGCATTCGGTCCCTCCATCATGGGAATCCTCCCCTTTCTTTCTTTGCTTCTGATTTTGAACACAGGAGATCGAGATCGTGTTCTCTATTTACTTAGTAACTCAATCTACCTTCAAACAGGCCGTTGGCTATAATCGTAACCATTCGAAGCGTTGTTATAATAGTCTTCAGCAATATCTCATTTAAAATAATATTATGTTTTGGCTACTCCAATTGGGTTAAACTTCACTGTGCGTTTTGTCTTCATAGTTAACTCTGTAACGTCACTAGTTAAACCGCAATTATGATTTCTGGTGGCGCATTAAAATTGTGGAACAAACACTCTAACTTTTAAAAAGAGGGAGGGCTTTTTATGCTTGGATTGTTTGAATTTGGATGGAAATTGTTTTTCAAATTTAAGCTCAGGACAACAATTCCTTTTGATTGATATAGAAAAAATTAGTAGTCGGTTGCTCTACGTCGCTCTCCGAATCGTTTTCCGAATTTATATCAAAGTATCTTAAGCACCTACAAGTAAATGAGCACTCTCGCAAATACTAAGCAGCCAAATTATTTACAAAAACCAACAGCTATTTCGACTTTTTAACTAGCCATTTTTGACGTTTTTTTTAATATCATTCGAAATCCATTGTTGTCCTGAACTTAAATTTGAAAAGATATTCCACCTGTGATCATTTTTCGTAAAGTTATGAGGGTTAAAAGATTGCCATTTTGGCCATTTTGACCAATTTGGGACAATTAGTGCGCGACATAATTCGCGCTATTAACGCGTAAGCGGAGATTTAATCCGTCTTATAAATCGTTCCAAATTGGCTGAACAAAGCTTCTTTGTCATAATTGATTTGTTAAAAGGAACGAAACCTATCTTTTTGTACTTTATATGGCGTGTGGGGGGATAATTTTCATAAAAAAGTTTCAAAATTTGGAGAAAAAAAATTTCATTTTATTTTATTTCATTTAATTTTTTATGTTTTTACTGCTGCTCCATAAACCTTAAAAGGCAGTCAGAACATTCAAGGCTTCGCCCTGATACAAGCAGTCTTGTTTAATTTAATTTGATGCAAACAGTCTCATTAAAGGTCTTCTCAAAAATAGTCTCACTAAACGGTCTCATTCTCTCATCACACATTTTTTTTTACTTTGTTGCATCAATTTTAAGGCGTAGCGAGTAGTTTTACAGGGCTTAAAATGAGCACCAAATAAGCTTGTGGACAGAGGCGAAGTTGCACTTCGCATACACAATCAAAAATATGATCAATAACGCTACTGGGAAAAACTGAATATAAAAAACTGAGTATATTTTTGAGTCTACAAAAATTCTTAAGTGACGCACGCCGTATATGTCGCATTTTTGTGAAAATCATCCCCCACTCACCATACTAAGAACAAAATGATAAAATTTGCTCCTATTAACAAATCAATTATGGCAAATAAGCTTCCTTCAACCAATTTGGAACGATTTCTATGACGGACTAAATCTGCGCTTACGCATTATTAGCGCGAAATATATCGCGCGTTAATTGTCCCAAATAGGCCAAAATTGCGTTTTTTAGTTACCCCAGTAGCTTTACGAAAAATGGTCACAGGTGAAATATATTTTCAATTTTGAGCTGAAAACAGCAATACTTTTTGAGTGAATTATAAAATTTCTGTCAAAAATCAACAGTTAAACGGATCTCAACATTTATCTGCAAGACATCTATATTTATATTTTTATATTTTTTCGTTCCGACTTTCGAAGAAATTGACTGAACAGTTGGGAGATGGGAGGTAGTGGCGTTTATTTTTATCAATGATACATGGCCGTCAACATTCATTGGTAGTGATGGTGCACAGTAATCAAATGTATTCTGGTCCGAAAGACATGCGCGCTGCATTTTGCAAACTAATTTCTAGCAAAACTGTCGCAAATTTTGGATCATTTTGATGCTTTTGACTCACTAAAAAAACTGCCTGGGGTTCAGATATTTTTGTAGCAAAGTAGGGTATTTTTAGCAAATTATTTCAATAACTAATTGTCATATGAGCTGTTTTTGTAGATTAAGCTCGCATCTAACAAAAGTGAAAAGAAACAAGACTGCTAGTTTCAGGGCGAATCCCAGATTGATCTGACTGCTTTTTAAGATCTCTAGACCAATAAACACGTGAAAAAATTAAAAGTAAGAAAAAAAAGTTAAGGTTTTTCCAAAAATGAGTTGTTTTTGTAAAATCATACCCCACACTCAATTTAAGTACAAAAAGATAGATTTTGCTCCGAGTAACAAATCAATTTTGGCAAATAAGCTTGCTTCAACCAATTTAGAGCAATTTCTACGACGGATTGAATCTCCGCTTACGTAAAAATAGCGCGAACTATATCGCGCGTCAATTGGCCAAAAGGGCAATTTTTGAACTCCAGAACTCTGCAAAAAACGGTCAAAGGTGAAATATGTTTCCAGTTTCAAACTAAAGACAATAAAAAACTTTTGAATGATTTTTAAAAAATCCCGTCAAAAATGGCCAGAAGAGAAAAAAGCCACCCCGATCACAAATATTCCGTTGCTTTCCTTACGAAAGTCGGAACAATTATAATCTGTGTTAAAATCCTTAGCATTGGCTGTTTAGAAATGTTCTGAAAAATGTGCTTATACAAAAAGGCAGATACACCTATGTGCATTCATAAATGCATCATTGTGTATGAAAGCACATCTGTAGTGATTAGAGACTTTTTTCCTAAAAACAAAAACAAAAGAAATATTACCAAGACCAATTTATATAAGAGTACTCACTACATTCATTACTCTTATTTATGATCAAAACGATATCGCGAAAGCCCTTCCGGTTTTTGTCCTTATGTTACATAATAACTGCTGAAGGGTAACCTTCAATTTTTTTTAAAAAATTTCAAAAAATTTCAACACAAAATGTATGTAAGTTTTTTCTCACGCTGTCAAAAAAAATTAAAATCGACGTTCAAAACTAGAGTCAATCACGTTTTTCTTGTTCGATACTGGAGAAAATTGGATTAAAAAAATCTGAAAACCACTTTTGAATCTAGAACTCGTTCACGTTTTTTTGCACCATTTCCAGGGTCCTCTTTTGAAAGCACATGTACCTAACTTTTAGCAGATGAATTTTAATTGAACTGAAAAAATGCATATTGACCAAATTGCTTTTATTTTTGCGTTATAGTGTATGAATGCACATCTTTAGTTATTAGAGCATTTTAATGTTTTTCCTGGAAAAAAAGCAAGCAAACAAAAAACCACTAAGACTTTTATAAGTTTAGTGGCTCTTAACCGTATAACATAGCCAACTGAAAAAGAGAAATTAGCAATTAACGCATAGAAACAGAAAAGAAAATGACTTGTTTTCTGAGAAATCCCTACCTTCGAAATTTTTGATAAAATTAACCCAAGTTGAGAAAAATGGATCAGGAGGTAAAAGTTTTGTTCCGCTGGGAAATCTGATTATTCAATTCCATTTTCGAAACTAGAATTCGATCACGTTTTTCCTAACTTTTATCATTTTGCTGTTCGATAGAGGTGTTTGCCTTTCTTTTAACATTGGAAAATAGATAAACTGCTTATTGCTAGATTGGCATTATGAAGTCCGTTTGTGGAACAGAAAAAGGACGACGAGAATATTTTTAAGAAAACGTAAAGAAATAGTTTTTTGAGATGGCAATTCACGAAAAAATTACATAGGTCTTTAGGTGCTATTTCAATCCGTTTCAATTCGTCATCATTTAGTAGCTCAAATGTCAATCATCTGTCTCTCTATCTGTGCTAATTAAATACCTGCAGGTACCAGCCAACGGTGTGTCTGTCACCTTCGGTGTAACCTCTAGTACTCACTCTTTTACTATACTTTGCAAGGTTAAGTTAGTTAACCTATTCAATTGAATTCGCAATTGACTGTCGATATTTTACATGGCGCAGCCAAAACGTCCAAGTAGGGGGAAGAAACCATTGGGAATAAACGGATTCTGGCCAACTATTTACAGTGAGCCGCCGATGCTTTGGGAATTTTGGTACACACGTTTCCAATGGAGAATGGTGGCCAAACACGGATTCAACACGAAGAAATTTTACTTTGATGCTTCACTGACGCAAACTCAGATAACAGCATAGGCAGAGGAGGCGGATGGCAAGAACCGAATGACCTGTGAGCAAACATTAACCTCCAAGCTATACCTGTGCCTGGGGGAGAAAGGACAGGAAGAGTTCCATAAACGACGGCCACATCTGGATCTTGGGGAAACGCGCTATCCTCGGGTAGTGTATGCATTGGAGGCGGAATTTAAAAAGGAAGAAAACCTGACAGACGAAACTTCTCAGCTTCTATCACGTAAACAACAAATCAACAAGTCACTCGAATAATTCCACCCGGCAATTAGCGGATTGGCGTCAAGGTGCAAATTTGGCACACTGGAGGATCGAATATTGCGATATGTTTTCATAGTCAATCTGAACAATCGAGAAGCACAGAATGAACTCTGTCGATCAACGAAGACTCCAGAAGAAGTCTATAAAATAGCTTTGTCATTCGAGCGAGGCGATAAATATGCAAAGTTTTATGTCTCTACAACGTCCGGAGGAGGAATATTGTCGAATCGGGAGGTGGCATCCAGGTCAATCAGGAACCGGTCGGAATTATCCGAGGGGGATATAGAAACTCACGTCAACGAGGAAAATGATCGTATACGGGATGCGGGTTTGCAAGAGGAGGAGGATTTAAAGGATCGAGTATGAAATGCTACAATTGCGACCAACTGGGATTTACTCCAGACCACATGAGTAAATGCCCAGCACAGAATGTTACGGATAATCCTTGCAGGAAAGTTGGACACTATGAAAGAACGTGCATAAGCGAGCATACACCTAGCCGTGGAAGAGTATGAGTACACATGATTGAGGATCAAGACGGAGAACTTTTGGAATACACCGACGCAGCTGAGAATAAATCACTGGAACACGGAAGTTCGGTTGGCTGGGTGGATCAACCAAAGGTGCCAGCCCAACCGCGCTCTTGGGATTCGGACAGTTCGGGCGATTATGTAGTAATGGCAAACCGCTCCAAGAAGGCTACAGAGCTCAAGCTCAAGGTGGCGATAGCGCAATTATCAGTGAAGATTAACGGAAGGGCTACGCGAGTGTGGATAGACAGCGGAACTTCTATCTCAATCTTTACGGTGGGCGAGCTAAGAAGCACCCTGGGTGCACAAAACGTCAAATTGGAAAGTTTAACAGCAGAGGAATCGGAGTATCGCGAGTATGGTGATAACCCACTGAAGATGGTTGGAGCTATGAATGTACAACTGGAATCAAATGGATGGAAAACCACTGCAAGGATACAAGTGATAGGAGGAAACAGACCATAGATAATTGGACGAGACCTAATGGACCAGCTGGGACTGAAGCTAATTCAACAATAACCTGAACCACGGTGATGGCGATTGATCAAGACGCGACTGACGACCTGTGAACACAATTAAGCCCAAGGCAGGAACATTTCAGTAGGCAGTTTGCAAACCTTTTTTTTAACCCAGTAGGGAAAAACAAGAAACACAAAATGCAGGCGAATTTTTCTAAGAAAAATTAAACCCGTTGCAACAAAAGGACGACGGCTTCCGATCCAAGAAAAAGTGGATAAGGAGATTGCAAAGTTGCTAGAACAGGGTCATAATGAAAATTTGAACGAATGTTCGGATAAATATTTAGTTTCGCCAATCGTTTTTACAGTGAGGAAAGATCGACCAGTTGAATTAGCATTGGATTCTAGGGAACTGAACAAATAGGTCCATAAATACAAATACCAAACGCAAAAAAAATAAGAATTAAGAATTAATGGATACCGTCGGACAAACTATAAGTAAACGAAAACCGGAGATTTTCTTTTCGACAATGGATTTGATGTACGCGTATGGGCAACTTCCTTTAAGTGCGAATACGACCGTTCAGTGTAATTTTTCATTTATCGGGGTAAAATCGGCAGTACATACCGTTTTAAAACCGTTTTTTACGCCCTTACAACGATGCCACCGGATTTTCAATGAACAATGGATAGTATTCTTTTGGAGTTTCCTCAGGATCACGCGTTCATCGATGACATTCTAGTGGTCAGAAAAGGTTCGGCGAACGATCATATCTACACTGTTGAAAAGATTTTGCGAAAACTAGACGAGGAGAACATGTCACTAAAATTAACACAATGCAATTTCGCGCAAAAAGATTGCGAGTGGCTTGGGCACAAAATTACACCGACGGGAATTACATCGTTGGTGCGGAAAACCGAACCAATAAAAACTCTAAAACCTCGCGGACGTTGTCATAGCTAAAGTCTTTTATGGGTCCAATCCATAGCTTACATAAATATCTATCACCGCTGGCTGAAAGATCCGTGCCACTACTTCTCTTACTCAGTCGAAAAAACGATTTTATAAGGACAAACGAATGCCAATTGGTATTTGAAAATTTGAAACTGCAAGTGGCCAACATTGTCGAGCTACACAAATTTGGTGTGCATCGGGATATCCGCATTGTTTGTGATGCAAGTCACAATGGATTGGGAGCGGTGTTGGAGCCATTAGGCCCCGAAGGTGGAGACCCATTTTGTTTGCTTCAAGGTTCTTAAATGAGGCTGAAAAGAAATGTTCGACAAACGAACTTGAAATGTTAGTGGTGGTCTGGGGGCAGATTGTTTTCGTAATTATGTGTTGGACAGAAAATTCTACGTGATCACAGATCATAAAGCACTGCTCTCTCTTTTGAACGGGAACAATAAGAAAAACAAGATAATGGTCAGCCGGCTTGCAAGATGGTTAGATCGGTTGATCCTTTCTGATTTTGAAATACAGCATAAGCTAGGGTCAAAAATTGGTTTGGCGGATTATTTAACTCGTAAGTCAAATGGCGCCGCGGTATTGGTCAGCGCGTATGATAGTATATTTTCAGTAGCCAAAATTAGATTAAAATGTAGCGCCTTGGGATATGATCAAAAGAATTCCGCCGTGGGACCGGTATTTACTAAACATCAAAAGCTATTAACTAAAACGCATGCGTTATGCAAAAGTTTGTCAAACAATTCGCCAATAGAGGGCGTCGTGTCATAGGAGAACAATTTAGCCAATGGGAAACGAAGACGTGGAAAACTCCGACGGTGAACTAAATTGGATGAAAATTTAGTTGAGGCTATTATCAATTTGAAATCAAGTTGTAAAAATTCGAATCACGTCATTGGAAAAACCACGGATGGAAGTTTTTGAAAGTTAGAACGATTTTTGAAACATCACCCTGGCTTACACAGTAGTAGCTAAGAAATAGAAGAAACACCCGGATCGACAACAGCAAATTTAAAATCAATAATTAAAGAATCTAGATCGATAAAAACAACCACAGTCCTTTCGTTAACTTCGGCGTTCGCCGGTGAAACTATTCCACCGGTTGACCCTAATAACTTTGTGCCGCGGGAATGCAAAGTAGTTAGTAAACTTACCTCGTTAACGTAATTTTTTGATTGAATCTAATTACCAAACCGATCCACAACTTAGTGCTATACGAGAGATGATAAAAAAAAGGGACCCGAACATTCCTGCCAAGACTTATGCTATGAATCGTTATTATGCACAATTCACAAACGACCTGTATGTACGTGAGAATGTTATATGGATGGACGACAAACTTATAATTCCAAACTCTCTTACCACATCTATCAACAATTGCAATCATTACTACCATCATAATCAAACATATTCCAGGCCGTCGAGGACGATTGGTACCCCTATATCTACCATTCCGTAGCTTCTATGGCTGACAATTGTACAGAGTGTACATAGTCGTGTAAGAACCTCAAAAACTTAATATCAAAACAGAATATGCGACAAATTTTAGAACCTAAAGAACCTAACGAAGCGTTACTATTTGATTTTTGGGGTCCCAATAACTATCTAAATGAGTCAAGAAAATAAATGAGTCTGTGCGAATAACAAATCTGATAAAATATTTAAATTTCTGCAAACTTATATTGTGACCCACGGTGTGCCCCGAAGGATTATTATAGATCAGGTAACAAATTTCATGTCTGATGATAATGAACGATTTTGTAAAACGGAGTGAATTGAAATCATAAAATTGCCTGTAAATGATCATCGCGCTACGGGATGTGTGGAGAGAACAATAGGAAGCTTGAAAAACTCGATTCTCACGTACGCGAAGGATGAAAATCCGAAGGCATTGAGAAATATGTTGGAACGAGCATTTGGGGCGCTTCGGTTTTCGGTAAAAGCAACAACTAAACTAACACCATTTGAAGCTCACCATGAGAGGGAAGCAAATACTGTCTGAAGAAATCTCACAAAAAAACCTTCACTTCAGCTTTTGAACTGGTCGAAATAACTGAAAAAAAAGTCTTCATATTTAGATTTCAACGATCCCACGGTGCAGGGCCTTCCACAGCCGGCAGAGACAAACTGGGGTGTTCGGTCGGATCTGATCTATCACATCAAAAGTAGAAACCATCCAAGAAAACTGACCGAAGAGCAACAGTTGGATCAACAGGACGAACCTCAAAGTCAAAGATCGGACACAGTGGATCTAACACCAGGCCCGTCAGGCCAAATTTACCAGCACACGGGAGATTGGAATCTCCAAAGGTTTAGGAAAATAAGTTCTAAAGTGAAATCATAAAGCAATCACAGAATTACTCTAAACAATGGCGCTTTTCTTAGGAAATCAACGGTGGCATTGTCCAAGAAACCAGCCCAAAAGGTCCCTGCAAATCTTTCTGAGCCGCCTATTCCATAAATAACTAAGCAGTAGGAGCTAGCAATAAAGAAAACGAAAATGAGTATCAGCAACGCAAATGGCTTTACAACTGCCAACGGATATAGTGGAGTCGGAGCCGAAGGATAACGCAGTGGCGGAGAGTGAAGAGAATGAAGCGAAACGGGGGCAACAAAGGAGGACGATACCAAAACGGCGACAAAGAAACGAGAAAGGAGACAGCGACTTGTGTCCTATAGCAGCTAGGACTCGAACGATAGCGGCGAAACAATTAAATCTCGGAAGAGCGGGCAAAAGCGTACGGCGGTCACGAAGATGGGGGTCATGATTGACAACATCACGACAAAAATCCAATCCAGGGAAGAAATAGGAAGAAGGATCGAAAGAAAATCAAAAACTTAAAACTTGCTAAAACTAAAACGCGTAAAAGCGATGGTTCAATTGAATGATACAAGGCACGTTACGTGGCTAAGGTATTTAGTCAAATTTATGGACAAAACTATCCTGATACTTTTTTACCTACTATTAGTATGACGGTTAATCGCTCATTATGAGCCATTGCAGCACCACATGGTTTTAAAATGCAGCAAATTGATGTCAAAACAGCTTTTTTGAATTCTACTTTACAAGATAAAATTTTCACTGAGCAACCTTGTGTTTTTGAGTCTGGTGAACGTGATGTATGCAAGCTCAATACATGTGTTTACGGTTTTATTGGAACTTGGATACTTAAGTAGCTCTGTAGACACTTGTTTATTTTATCATCCTAAGAAAATGAGATTCATTGCTGTGTATGTTGATAACATGATTATTTTGATGTTGATGAAATTTTAGTACCAGAGCTGATTGCCAATCTTGGTAAGAGGATTCGTATTGAAGATGAAGGCGTTCCCGAATGGTTCTTGGGAATAAAAACTCACGTTGGTGAAAAACGTGTAATACTTTCTCAAGAAAGATACGTCAAAAATTTTATCGAAAAATGAAATATACAAAATGGCTCTATCGGCCTTGGCTCAGGAAGTTTTGTTCCTGAAACATGCATTAGAAGACTCCCTAGTTGGACCGATCGCAAAGTATCGACACGTACTAGACAAAGCAGTGATTTTGACTTCAACTTATAAAGGATTTAGAACGATCAAACATGCAGGTGCAATTAATGAACAAACTAAAAAAGAACAGAGCTATTTTTACTCTAAACGGGAAGTTGAAACTGATGAAATTATACTAAACCACTAAGTTTGTAACAGATTTTGTATCAAAATTATTTACGATGCTGTAAACTTTTACTTTTTTTCTGTAATTTTTAAACGCTGCGCGCTGCGTTTGGGTTAACAATCTATGTTTTTTACTAACAATCTACTAGAATTTGAAACAATGCTGTATCGGCAAAATTGGGCGCCAAAAATTTTTCTCGAAACTCACCATTTTACCTTCTGAATTTTTGAAACCTAAAACCTATTTTTATTCATTGGGAAATCTTTTCCCAATGTTATTACAAAGTGTGAGGACCGGGAACACTATAGCCTATGTTAATTCCCCCGCGCTGAAACTTCGCCCCCCCCCGCGTTGAATCTACCCGAAATATACAACCAGCTACTCGAAACCGATCTACCTCATTGGCAAAAATAAGCTGCAGTACGGGATCCTATATTATTAATTTCCTATATAAAAATTTTTTGGCTTTCATAAAATTCAGTAGTTATCTATAGGAACATAGGTATTCACAGGAATAGATGTACATGCATATACAACTTTCACAGAGGCATTGTAAGGGATTACAGATGAATAACTAGTAATACAAAGTTGTCATTGCTTTTAAATCACGATCATTAGTAATACATAGGGATGATTAGTTCCATATAAGGATCAATCGCTAAAGTTTCGGATCTTATGGAACTTAGGTTATACTGAGAGATCATCAGTTTTACATTGTGATTAAATAATCAATTATTTGTAAGGATAAATATTTATATATAAAAATCATTAGTTATGCAAAGACATTAATAGGGATACATTAGCGATATCATACATCGTGATTATTGGTTATCCTAGGGGATCATTAAATATAGAAGTGATCATTGCTTATACATAACGATCATCTTTCACGATTCGCTAATACAAAAATATAATTGGTTACACATAGTGATCCTTAGTTATAATTCGGGATCATTAGAGAAACACAGGGAATCTGCGCTATACTTGTAGATCTTCAGTTAAACATAGGAATCATTAGTTATACGTAGGGATACTTAGTTACACATAGAGATAATTAGTTATACATAAGTAGTACTCGGATCATGATTTAAAAATGGGATCAACTATTTCTACATAGGGATAGTTAACCCGAATCGAGGTTAACGATTTAGGTTTCGACCGAAAATCCATAGTCGAAAAAACTTCTCGGTCGAACTCGGTCGAAATATTTTTCCTCGGTCGAAGTTGGTCGAAATGTTTTTCCTCGGTCGAACATAGTCGAAATATAGATAACTTGGGTTGAGTCGCTCGAAAAAATCAAGCCTGGTTCGAGTCGGTCAAAACATATCATTTTTGGTCGAGTCGGTCGAAACTTAAATCGCAAACCTCGACACGGGAATTATACTTTCGAGCACATTTTTCCCGGTAGAGCACGTTCGAAACATATCTTGCTTGGGTCGAGCACAATCCAGATTGTTATCGGGTAGTTCTATCCATTCTCATTGACCAGTTTTCTACGAAGCCAAATCAAAATTGAAGCCTTATGAATTTTTATTATTAATGTAAAACCAGATGGTTGCCTAAATCTGTAGAAAAAAGTGCTTACCTTAACTAAAATATGGAAAATTGTGAAAACTGTGAAATCATTCGGAGAAAACAGTGATGAAAAATTGAATAATTTCATAGCAAGCTACTTTGTTTCATGATTGAAAAATTCAATAACAATTGAAATCCAAATTCGTTCTACTATCATTGATTTTTTAACTGGTTTTTCATTTAATTATTTTATAATGAAGCTGCGTTATTTATTCAAATAGTAGCTGGAGTTCGTTTTTTCTAACGACATTTAAAAGTTCTCATATCTTCTCCGCTCGTTTCCACTGTTCATCTTCAAGCAGAGACCATATGGCCGTATAAATTTGGGTTCATTGACAATGCGATAGTCCTGCTGAGATACTGGGATACGTGTCTTGTCTGGTTTCATTCGAACCTTTGAAATTAAATAAGCAACCCATAATTCATCGAAAATTATTCTTATATAAAGGAATAGCTAAACAAGCGTGATTGAGTTCAAAAAATGCGGGGAGAAAAATAGGATTTAGCTTTTAATTATTTAGAATCAATTTTAATGAACATATATACAAAGAACAAATCACGTCAAAAAAAAACAAAGAAAAACTAAAAATAAAGAAAAAAAATGAGCTAAACTTCGAATACAAAGTTTTTCTATAAAGCCTCACTCATCGATACTATAACCATTGGCTTCCACCATCCGAAGCGCCTCGTCACCAAAAAGAGATTTTTTTGCGGTAGCGCCAGGGTGCATGGCAATTACAATTAGCCTTGAAAAATACGGAGATGCTGCTGAAAAGATACCTCTAATAATTTTTCTATGTTTGTTAATTTTGAAATTTTTAAAAATTTGGATGTAGTTTTTGTGATTTTTGAAGTATTTCGAAGAAAATAGGCCCAATTTAATCGTAAAATTTATTCTATAAAAGCTATGGATTTTCTAAAGCTTATCGAGAGTCTGATACAAGCTATACACGCTTTTGAATCAGTCTTTTTCTGAGAAATATATTCAGATATGCTACAACATAATTAATTTTAGAACAAAATGAAAGAGAAAAGAGCTCTTAAAACAAACCTGTAGCACGCATGTGATTCCATCTGGTTTATAAGAAGCGTATCCAGCTTCGCTTATTCCAATCTTCGCTGCAAAGTATGCTCCTTTTCCACATTTTTTCCCCTTGTTGTCACTTAAGCAGTTACTATCGATTGATTCTCTGTATGCCTGGCCACTTCCACTTACCCAGAATTCCCGACTTTGGGCGATATCTTTCGTTCCCTGTTCTGAGCTTCCATGAAATCCAATAGCCCACTCCTCAGCGCTTCCGTCGCTTTTCAACCAGTCGTTTTTCCCTTCGTCATATTTTTCCTTCACGTTCAAACCAATCCGAATCCAGTTTGAATCAGGTTGATAATATGTCAACCCTCCCCTTTGTTTTTGTTGTCCATTACGATATGGAAAAATTTTATCTCCGTCTGAATCGAAATCAGATCTTTGCAACGACAAAACGTGAAGCAAACCTTTTTTTCTCGATGCAGCCACATCTAATATAAAACAATAAAATTTAAGATTCATGATGCACTAATAATAATGAATGCGTAAATGCAATTGCTTTTTAAAATTATCAGAGATGAAAGCATGGTGGTGTCGGAGCAGAACATCAAAATTATCGATTTCACAACATGCATTTTCTGCCTAATCAGACTTAAACTTGAGTAAGAATAAGTGTGGGTTCAACAATAGGTAAGTTTTGTCAAACGTTGTCTCGAAAAATTACCCCAGTCCTGGACGAAAGCAGCAGCAAAAGTATCAACATCTGTCGCTTGAGTTGAATCACCATCAACCAAGAGAAACTGACCTCCTAAAAATCATTACTCCAAAACAGTTACAATTAGATACTGAAAGGACAATGTATTTCTAGAATTTGGTGCTTTTTCTTCAGTGTATTTTAATTTTGATGGTTATGCTGGCATTTTTTCCCAATTAATCAAGCATATAAAGTATGGTTCATTTTGAAACTTGAACCTTATACACCCTCAACTATGGTAAAGAAGAACCATCTTGACTAATTTGAATTGATTACTCCCCAGTAAAAAATTGTTACTATTTTTATTATGATTTATATTCTCACTACTTAAGTATAATATATACTTTTTACATTTATAATTATCCTTAAAATAATTAAATTAGATAAGTAAGTTAGATAATATTTAAATAAGATAAATTTTAGAGAATAAAAGTTAGAGCATTAAAAACAAACTCGGGGATTGTGGGGTTTTGGCCAGTCCCTTCCTGAGTTAAGATAGGGTAGAAATTTCAATGCAGCATTTCAGAAACATTGTAATTGTCTAGTCTGGTTGTATTTATTCTTTTAATATATCTGAATTAATCTAAAAA
The DNA here is from genome assembly GCF_963678635.1 of Symsagittifera roscoffensis. Lineage (NCBI taxonomy): Eukaryota > Metazoa > Xenacoelomorpha > Acoela > Convolutidae > Symsagittifera > Symsagittifera roscoffensis. Next base: position 41,949,653 of record NC_087063.1, on the reverse strand, counting down.
CGCGTTTTGAAAGGGTCTATTTGAAAAATGTTTCAATTAAGGAATATATGACAGTTCAGCTTCAATAGTCATGTCTTTTATATGAGCTATTTTCAATTCAGTTTTTTTCAGTAAACTGTCAGTTTCTCGACCCAACTTATTTGATAACACTCATTCTGTAAAATACATTTTTTTTAGAAATTAGCAAATCGTTCCAGTCATCTGTTAAAAAATTACGAGTTATAAAGGATCCAATCACTTGCAGAGCTCTCTCAAGACGCTGAGAGTCAAAACGCTCAATTAACAACTCGAATACAGTGCTGATTTAAATTTAACCGGACAAAACGCGTTAAACTTGAAACTTCAAACGCATTTTTCTCAAATTGGGTTGAGTTTAGGTGAAAACTTATGATGACAAAACTTGCTTAAAATTTTAGCAGAATTAATATGGTGTGATTTGTTTTGCGAAATTCGGGCCCAAAATTTTACCCCAAAAATGGGTCATTTTGGCTTTTCTTAGTTAATCAAAAATTACGCCAAAAATACCAAATCGATCACAGACATAATTACATCAAAGTGAGCTACTTACGTAGTCCAACAAACTTTATAAAGAGTGTTTTCTCCAAAAAAAATTTGCAAATCGTTTAAAAATTGTTTTTAAATAAAAAATTGGTATTTTATAAGTAAAAACGACCTTTTTTGTCTATCAAACAAAAATAAATTAACTTATACAATATTTTGGAGATTATACCCTTCTTAAAGGTTGTTGGACTACGTAAGGGGCTCACTTTGATCTAATTATGTCTGTGATCGATTGGGTATTTTTGGCGTAATTTTTGATAAACTAAGAAAAGCCAAAATGACCCATTTTTGGGGTAAAATTTTGGGCCCGAATTTCGCAAAACAAATTACACCATATTAATTCTGCTAAAATTTTAAGCAAGTTTTGACTTCATAAGTTTTCACCTAAACTCAACCCAATTTGAGAAAAATGCGTTTGAAGTTTCAAGTTTAACGCGTTTTGTCCGGTTAATTTAAATCAGCACTGTATTCTTACTTGAAAAATAGAACGCGGTTTAGTACATATACGTTTATGGCGTCCTACGAGAAGTTTATTTTTAGGAGTAGGGTAAGTTTTTACCTGCCAACGTAGAAAATTTTGCCTTTAGTTATGATTTTAGTTATTTACTGAATCAAGGATTTTTTTTCTCGAAATATCAATTGATAATTTGATGCGACTGCGTTAGCTAAAAGCAAAATTTCATGTTTTCTCTTAAACTATCTATTTAAAACCTAATAATGTTTTAGGGAAAAGTACTTAACTTTTGCTTCTGCAAACATCTGAAGTGCGTCAACTCCATGCTTCTGCTGACTAGACATAGATGAGCGAATCAAAATATGCTCCTGGCTCTCAGCTTCCGTTGGTTTGGCTCGCAGTATACGCTCTGAAGCTCCTTGAAATGAACAACGATGACACGACTTCCATGTTAAGGGCAAAATAAATGGAATGAACAAAAGACTCCATGGTGCGACCATGGCAGCTGCACCGACAGACACTGCCCCTACCCCAGTCGCGACGCTTCTACTAATCGTAATCTAAAAAATTGTCGCAACTTAGAAAAACATAGTTTGCTACGTGCTTATTATATAATTTTTTTTAGCAAGCAGAACTATACCACTCTTCAGAGTTCTTCTTATTAACAGATTTACATATAATGAACTGCAACAGGAGAAAATTTTAGTTATTGAGTGCACATATTTCAATTTCAACGTAATCAACGTATATGAGTGAAAGTAAAATTTTAATTCCCTTTTAAAAACAAGCATACTTTTGAATACTTACCACCTGTTTGATATATATATATATATATTTTTACTGGTACCACTTGTTTACTATATATCAACTGAAACCCTGAACATTGTATCTAAAGCATGTATCTAAGTCCAAGAAATTCGGCTGATCAAGGACATCTAACAAAATTGTAAGGAAAAGCGACCCTCTATAGGATGAGCAAAACTGGCAGGTCAAGTGTAGAGGTGTTATAATACCGTTATTAAAGCAAACGTTTAACTTCATGTAAAATAGTCTTTTTTTGAATTGTCTTAAGTTTTATGACTTCTCAGCGGATTTCGCAGAAAGTTGTTCATCGTCCAAGAAAGCGTGCCCTCAGCCCAAACCCGAAGTTACAATTGGTCAAACAAAGTTCAAAACGAGGTTGGTGCAGGCAGATAAGAATCTGCGGAGCGCCAGTCTAACACCAGCGAGTGGTCAAGGACCCAGCTTCGGAAAACTTTAAGAGGGGGTCAGCTACAGCCAATAATTTTTCCTAGATGAACAGAGAAAAAAATTTTCGAGGAGCAGTCGAGTGGCCGGCAAGGTGGATAGCTCCAGCGTCTTCTCAGAGTCGAGATGCTTTACAAACAACGCTCCTCGAGGGGGCAGATGAAAATAACTGAACAACTTCTGAGCTGGGATCGCCCCAAAACTGAGGAAAGAGTAAAAACAAAAGTTTTTTTAAAAGTTCTGTTATTATGTGATAAAAAATTTTTTGGATATATTTCAAAGATGTTTAGTTTGAGTTTAGATGACAGTTCAAAAACAAAATCTACTCGAAGTTAAAAATTTACCCTAGATTGGAAGTTTCAACATTGTGGTTCCTTATAAACCGAGTCCTATTGCAACAGAGCAATCACGATCATGCAACCCGGCTGTCATCCGGCATGGACCGACAAAACTTAGATACATATATAGGTTTACTTATGATTTATGTTGTTGTATATGTTTATGATGTTGCATGCCATAAACATACATTTAGCCGGTCACTCGATCTTGAGAGATCTTCTCTCAGACACTGACCGAATGAACGGTCAGAGCATGAATAAACATTGGTTCAGATTGGCCGTTTTATCTCGCTCCGCGTTAGCTTATCTGTTTGTCGATCCAATGGGATTCTGGAATCAGCCGATCATACGTTGAGGTATGACATGGCGCAGCCAGCAGGATATTCCAAAAACTCACTCAACATAAACCCCTTCTGGGAGAAGGCATCAGCCGAACCACCTCTAGAGTGGTCTAAGTGGGATGCGATAATGGAAATGGCGATATTTGCGAAAGATGGGATAGAAGTACGAAATCTATTGAGAGCCCGACCAACATTAGTTGAACCGGCAGAGCCCGTGTACGAACTTGAAATCACGGGAGAAACTGAAGCACAAAGGAAGAACAGAGAGGTCAGAAATCAAGAGAAAAAGTAGGCTGGGAAAACCATGTGATCAAAGCGAGGAAAAAAAGAGTACTCTGTAATTCATTCAGATGGGACGAAGCAGACGCGAAAGTACGCAGCTACATATTCTTATGCTTAGGAGCGGAAGGACAAAGACAAATACAACAGAAACGTCCTAATTTGGAATTACACGCCGTTTCCACTCAAGAACTGATGACAACCCTCGAAGATATTTTTATCACAACTAGAATCATCGCTTTTGAAAGGTACAATTTCATTTGTCGAAAACAGAAAAAGAATGAGAGCTTAGAACAATTCCATTCGGACCTCGCGGAATTAGCGTCGCGGGCAGATTGTGGAGACCGCAAAGAAGAATGTGTTTGCGACATGTTCACCGCACATATGAACAACGACAAAGTAGCCGAGGAACTATTAGCACAAACCAGGAGTCCACAAGACGCATATGAATATGCAATACGACGAGAAAAAGGTATCAAGCACAAAAACCAAATCAAGACGATGCAGTAAAATATTTGGGCTAAAAAGAACGTTTTTTCAAGTAAAAACTAAAATGTTATTTTTTTTCAATTCAAGGCTAGCATTTTAAAAAAAAACAGAATTAAGGCATCAAACTATCAAGTTATTTAGCAAAGCAAAAAACGCATAACTATATCGCATTCAATTCAAATTCTGAGAAAAAATATCTCTTGAAACTCTGTGAATAATCTATTGTGATTTAGAGAAAAAGTTGAAATATTTTTGACCGTGCTAGTTTAATAGCACATGAATCTACAGATATTAGCTGGTTATGTCAAAATTGTTATCTCTTACAATTATACGAATACGCTTAGTAAAATTTTCAAATCAAGTTTCTCTAAGGAACCCTAGTCTTACAATTTTAAATTCGAAACGTTTCAACCTTTGACTTAAGATTGAAAAGATTTGAAAACCTAAGATTGAAAAGTTTTGACTTTAAAGACTGATAGAGAAAAATGATTTGAAAAATTATGGAAAACGGTACGCAAATAATTTGAAAAACACTGGGAAATCGTATTTGTATAAGTATTCGGCTTATGTAAATACAGCTTGTGATATGATTTCTATTTTCTCATATCCATTTTTCATTTGAAACTTTTCATAAATTTTGTTTTGTATCAGACAGTACTATTTGACACAGATGGGTCAAAAGGAATTATGGATACAAAAGGCACATACAAATGTGTTTGATATAACAAAAACATTAATATTTCGCGCAGCAAGACAATTCCTGTTGAAAGACACCATGTCAAGGATTTCATTGATTAACTTAATCAAGTTCCTTGAAATCAAGTGACAAATGTTGCCATGTTTTAGAATGTGCGAAATGTTTTTCGAATGCTTCCAATATGATCCGCTGCAAAGCGAAAGGCTTCTGCAAAGACGGCAGAAGAGGCGGAAGTTCCTGTTCTGTGGGGTTCCCGCCAAAATGTTTTTCCGGGAGATCTTCAGGACAGAATAGGTGAGAAGCGAGATGTACATCAAATGGCTGACCTGATGCAGCCAAGGTGAGCTTCAATTTGATAAAGGAAGTTAGCTGGAGATTAAGTGCCCCTTGAAAAAGTTCCAGAATAGGCGAACCTTTCAAAATTGTTCAAAGTGTTGGCACTCGACATGAAGAAAAACTTTCGGGAGCGCCTCCGACGGAAGCTGTTGCAGTCAACTGAGCGAACCTTCCTTGAGGACGCTTTATGAGGAGAAGAACGTGTGGAGTCTTAGAAGATCTTACACGTAATCAGCGGCAACAACCTCCAAAGAATCAGTAGAAAGATGTTGCCTGGGGACAGACATTACACTAGACGAAGTCTTTGGAGAGGAGCCTGGACATCTTGTGATGCGTCGTCATTACCGGACAAGAATGACCAATGAAAGTCAAAAACGAAATTGTTAGACTTTTCTTGGTTTTTGAATGAACTAAATCATTTTAAAAAAATTTCTTGTCACTTCCCATTATTTCCCCTTAATGGTGAAGTCAAATAGATATATTTTCTTGACTCTCTTCAGCGATTCGACAAATCTTCCAGTATTTAGTACAAAAGCGCTAAAAGTTTCCGAGAGGCAGGCTGTTGTGATAAACGACACTTTATATTCACGGTCGAGGCGCACTCGGAGTCGCCTGTGATGGGATGTACTTTCTTTTACGAGGCTCACCTTTATATGGATGCAAAGACGTTCCAAACGGAGAAAAGAGTTGAAGAGGATCCAGCTCATTGGTTAAACTTTTTTTCGGTTTTTGCCCTTGTAGATTTAGCTCCTTGTAACAAATCAATTATCGTAAATAAGCTTCTTTCAACCAATTTGGAACGATTTTGAGACGGATTAACTCTCCGCTTACGCGTTAATAGCGCGAAATATATCGCGCGTTAATTGTCTCAAATTGCCCCAAAATGTTTAAAACCTCATAACTTTACAAAAAATGATCACAGGTGAAATATCTTTTCAAATTTGAGCTCAGGACAAAAATACCTTTTGAATGATATAAAAAAATTCCGTCAAGAATGACTAGTTCAAAAGTCGAAATTTGTCTGAAGAAAAAAAACTATCCCCGAGCACAAATATTCCGTTGCTTTCGTATCGAAAGTCGGAACAGTTAAAGGCCTGCACTTATTTGTTGAAATTGTGATATTTCAAGATTTGTTAATACATTCCGCTGACAATGGTTAGACCCTTGTCTCTAAGCTCCGCGTAGGAATTTTGAGCAGCAAAATAGCTCAGAAACAGAAACAAGACTGCTCGTGTCAGGGCAAAGCCCTGAATGTTCCGACTCCCTTCTAAGATCTATAAAGCAATAATAACTTGAACAAACTTAATGTAGAAAAAAAATAAATTGAAATTTTTGTTTTCAAATTTGAGATTTTTTGTGAAAATTATCCCCCCACACGCCATATAAAGTACAAAGTGATAAATTTCGCTTATAGTAACGAATCAATTATGGCAAATACGCTTCCTTCAATCAATTTGGAACGATTTCTAAGACGGATTAACTCTCCGTTTACGCGTTAATAGCGCGAAATATATCGCGCGTTAATTGTCTCAAATTGCCCAAAATGACAACCTTTAAAACCTCATAACTTTACAAAAAATGATCACAGGTGAAATATCTTTCAAATTTGAGCTCAGGACAACAAGACATTTTGAATGATATTTAAAAAATTCCGTCAAAAATGGCTAGTTCAAAAGTCAAAATTTGTCTGAAGAAAAAAAAACCCACCCCGAGCACAAATTTTCCGTTGCTTCCGTATCGAAAGTCGGAACAATTAAAGGCCTGCACTTATTTGTTGAAATTGTGATATTTCAAGATTTGTTAATACATTCCGCTGACAAAGGTTAGACCCTTGTCTCTAAGCTCCGCGTAGGAATTTTGAGCAACAAAATAGCTCAGAAACAGAAACAAGACTGCTCGTATTAGGGCAAAACCCTGAATGTTCCGGCTGCCTTTTAAGATCTATGAAGCAGTAATGACTTGAAAAAACTTAAAGTAAAAAAATAAATTGAAATTTTTTTTTTCAAATTTGAGATTTTTTGTGAAAATTATCCCCACACACGCCATATAAAGTACAAAGTGATAAATTTCGCGTCTAGTAACGAATCAATTATGGCAAATAAGCTTCTTTCAATCAATTTGGAACGATTTCTAAGACGGATTAAATCTCCGCTTACGCTTTAATAGCGCGAAATATATCGCGCGTTTATTGTCCCAAATTGGCCAAAATGCCAATCCTTAAACCCCCATAACTTTACGAAAAATGATCACAGGTGAAATATCTTTTCAAATTTAAGCACAGGGCAACAATACCTTTTGAATGACATCAAAAACTTCCGTCAAAAATGGCTAGTTAAAAAATCGAAATTTGTCTGAAGAAAAAAAAACCCACTCCGAGCACAAATATTCCGTTACTTTCGTATCGAAAGTCGGAACAACAGTATGTGGCGGAAACCAACAATTACATGTGAAAAAAGTCAAAAATCAATTTATCGGTATCATTGACAAAATTTTACAGGCTCTGAAAACTAAATCTAATGCTCAAAATCCATTCTTATTAAGTGGTAAAACTCTTCAATCTATTCAAAAATTTTTACTAAAAAGAATGAGAACTAATAAAATAGTTTTGGTTCTTTGGACGAATAAGAAGCTCTACTTATTGATGGAATGCAACCGGAAATTTGATTATCCTCATTTGACCTCTTTACCTAGGGGAAGACCCAAGATTACTCCAGCATCAGCTCAATTGCAAGAGGGAACCGCGCATCCATGAACGCTGACACCTGAATACGTTTTGACCGAGAGGGTTCAGAAGTAGGTGAATTCATCCCCAGAATTGCGAAAGTCCCTACTGAGTGATTCATTTGTGCCAATCTGTTTAGGCATACCTAGTGATGACCACGCGCCAGTAGCCTGACTAGCAACACGCACCGAGCAATTTCGAAAAAAAAAACACTCTGAGAAGAGGCGTCCGTAGAATGTGAGATTCCATAATTTCCGGCCATCATCTTTTAGGAAGTGATACCCAAGAAACCGAAAGTAGCAACGAAAAATGATTGGCTTGCCTGTTATAACTAAAGCTAAATCTACGATATAGTTTTTTTCTTCGGCTTACATTTACAGTAATAAGCATCCTTTTTGTAGTTTCAAAAGAAACCGTTAGCCATTACCAAATTCTTCACCCTGACTACTACCATATTCCAACAAAAATGTTCGAAGTATACATACCTTCAGAAATTGGTGTCTAGAATAGAAAATCCATTAAAACAAAATTTTAATGTTGGCCTGCAGTTTTTCTTGGAAGGTTGAAAATCTTGAAAAATTAGGGCCATACGGTCTGGTGCATACATGATTCAAATCCTCGTCTAGCCAATGAAAAAGTGTCTGTTTCGGGACCCTTATAAACGTCGCCTAAATCAGTGTGGTGCAATACACTTTTTTTAAACAAGTAAATTTATTTTATAATAACGAAGCTTTGATTAAGGTAGGTTTCATTCTTTTTCATATTCTCATTTTAAATGTCGGTTTTTTTAAACAAAAATTTTGGCTTTTAATTTGGCCGTTTCCGCATAATCAAATTGGTGGATCGTTCTTAGGGCATACGCCAGGCTTTTTTAAATTTTAATTGGCTAATATAAATTGCCTTGAAAATATTTATGTTAACTCATGTTGTCGGGGATACACTCACTATTTGCGTTTTTAAAGTGATGAAAAATTCAAATTCATATTATAAAATTCAAACAGTTGAAAATGTGCTTATGGAATCCAGCGACAATAAAATTAAACTGACTAGAATAAGAACAGCGAAATCCAGCATTTGTTCGCTTCAATTTTCCCCAACTGCTATAAAGGTTTTTGTCTACGGAGTAAAAAAAAAACAGTTATAATCTTTTGTGTCCAAAATTGGCATTGTAACTGGATTCCAATTTTTTGATCGGCAGCCAAAACTCGGTTTTAGCGCCTAGTGTTAAAACGAGATTTCTTTTGTTGCGAGATACCGCGGAAACATTTCATGAATAATGTATGCGGAAACCAAATAAATTTTCAAATAAACACCTCGCAAAATCTGTTGAGAGAAATGTAGCAAGAAAAAACTTTTTTTGTAGTTTTTTCTCGTATCCCGGGTTGACAAAAAATGTTTACCATACAATTTTCATATATGAAAAAAATGCTTATCATACTCTTTCATACAGTTTCATAGAGTAAAAGTGTATGTATGAAAATAGCAAAATAAGCATTTTTTTCATTTATAAAATTGTATGATAAGCATTTTTTCCATACTATGAAATTGTATGACAAGCATTTTTTCCATAAACGAAAATACAAAAAATTTTTGTTTCGAAATTCTGTGTTTCAACCGAAACACTAAGCAAGGATTTTTGTCATCCTGATAAACCGTATTTGGTGGTTTTAGCCATAAAAGTTAATTTTAACATTTTCACGTGGAAATATATACCAAAAAGGTAACTTTTTGAATATGGCTAGATAATTTTTAGCTTGAGAATTATGATTGCTGAGAAGAAAGGCCTGCTTTTTTTATAAATTTAATTTTATCTTAGCAAACGAAACAAAAGATGATAATCGTGTTTACAAAAAGAAAACATTTTCATGTAATTTTTGGGTTTTTTGGGTGAGAAACTCATCCTGGACTACTTATAAACACAAAAATGTCAAATTTAGCATGCAATTTTTTTTGTTCGTAAATATATATTTTAGCACAAATGCATATTTGCAGCCAAAAAAGCGATTAAAAATTTTTTACCTCAAATTTTTACTCTTGTTTATAAAAAAATGCATATCGTACAAATTTCATATATGAAAACTTTATGATAAGCATTTTTCTGACCGAAATTAAATTTATGTTTTTGAATGTCAATATTCCCTCTATCATAGATATACTTACTTAAATCTATTTAAAGTTACCGAGACACGTTTTTTGGTGATTTTTGAAAAAAAAATTTCTATGACGAAATGACTATTTTATAATTTTCATACATGATAATTGTATGATAAGCATTTTTTCCATAGACTTTATATATGAAACTGTATGATAAGCATTTTTCTTCTATGGACGTCAACCCGGGATGTTTCTGCATGCCTTGCTTTTATTTTGCATTACTCTTGTATATCTTATCTTCAATACATTAGAAATAAACAAAAATGTGGTAAGTTTCTGCGTTTGTCTGAAAAAAAGAGCCTATTGAGTTGAAATGGTTTGCAAAGACTTCTTCAAGTGAGATCTCGTGAGATTTCAATTTCAACCAACCAACCGTTGAAGATATATATGAAAGTGATGAAGTTATAGATCTGAACTCAAACAATGCGGTCTACAGAAAAAAGAGTCATGGATTTTTCCATTTGTTGTTTTTTGAGCCATAAAATTACAAAATAAAAACGAAATACATCTAATTGAAGTTATTTTGATCAGTTTTTTCTTGAAAAGTAGATACTTACTTGGGAGCATTGACAATAACTGGAACTCATTGTGCGTTAATATAGAATAGTTCTGCTTTTTAGTAAGAATCAGTTGAGAAATGTTTTCAAAACAGGTACGCTAGATCAGAAAGTAACTTTAAAAC